>NC_090451.1:603194113-603519681 GCF_031143425.1 Pleurodeles waltl
GCAAAGAGTTGTTTAACCTGAATCTGCATGGGGACGCAGAAGGATTCTGGTGACAGTTAGGAGCCATTTCTATCAGAGGAGGAAGAGGCCTGTCTAGAGGTGCAGAGAAGCCCTGTGACTACCGAGGAGTAGCCTGGGGCCGCCCACTCATGTCCACCGGCAAGTGATGTCAGCACTGGCTGCTGGTCTGGAGTAGCCTAGTAAGCGGATGGGCAAGTACAAGTCAGGTATGCTGACTGAAGCATTCAGAACATAAGGCAATAGACAAAACCTTGTCAAGATTTCGAGTAAAAAAAAACTCTAGGTTAAGTGGGTTTAAGTAGGAACAGAAATCTTAAAGTAATAGTTTTTAATGTACTTGGCAAGTACAGCACTAACAAAAAACGTTGTAACCCCATAATATTGTCATTCACCTGTCCGTTCTTCCTAACCTCTGCTCACCATATCCATCTCTCCACCATCCTTTCATTTATGATCTTTTAGTCACCCTTTCAGCCTGTCTAGTAAGACGCACTTTGGTATCCGCAGGCTTGGTCGTCATAACCACAGCATTACACTAATTTACCTCGTGTCTTGCTATCCGATCCACTCTAGGTACTTGTCCCAGTGGACGTCCCACAGGCCACTGTCTTTGGCACCGCTTTCCCATTCCCTACTATAACTACACATCCATTGTTGGCGAAAACTCCTAATTTGTAGTTTTTTCCGATCATCTATTTATTGATGACGTTCAGATCTTCTTCCTCGTAAATTCTTTTCAAACTTCATTCACTGCCTACAAAAAACACTGCATTGCCATATTAATAGAAATACATGATATTCAAATGTTTGTCTGTACATTACATCACATGACATAAATTGATATGCCATCCCAATCTCCTTACTACAGATCCCCATTATTGCTTTCTCACCAACGTCATTCCTCAGCGCTCATTATGATAGTGTAACAAGCCTTTCCACCTTCGAAACGTTGCAATGATTTTTGTTGCAACAGGCAAGATGAATTGTTGCCAATTTCATGCTAACGCCTCTTGAAAAAGGAGCTTTTATGTAGTTCTCAGCAGCACAGTAATGTAGTGTATGGGGTGTACTAGGCTAACGCACAACACTTGGGGGGTCATTTTGACCTCGGCGGTCTTTTTGAAAGACCGTCGAGGGACCGCCGTGCTGAAGACCGCCAGTGGTGGCGGTTTTCCGCTCGGCGTATTATGACTGTTGGTAGCTCTGCCTCCTTTTTCGGACGGAGAGCCGCCAACAGCCATACTTGCGGGCGGCGGGGAAGTGGAGGTTGCTCCACCGCCACGCCAACAGAACACCGCCCACCGAATCACGTCCTGTGATTCGGCGTGGCGGTGTTCTGTTGACGGTGTGGTGTCGGCGGAGCAGCCCCCATGGATCCCGTCCCCTCCCGGAGGATCGACGGACCAGGTAAGTCGATCGTCCGTTAGGGGAGGGGAGTGGGGGGGTGTTGTGTGCGTGCATGGGGGTGTGCGTGTGTGTATGTAGAGGGGGTGTGTGAGTGCGTGTATGCTTTCTGGGGTGTTGTGTGTTTCGGAATGAGTGCGTGTATGTCTGTGGGCATGTCTGTATGGATGTGTGCGTGTATGTTTGAATGTGGGTGTGCATGTCTGACTGTGTGTGTGGATGTTGGCATGTATGTCGGTGTGTGTGTGTATGTGTGTTGGTGGTGCCTGCGTGCGTGTCATGTGTGAGTGAGTGATGTCTGATGTTGGGGGTCGGGGTGGGGAGGGGGGGCCTGCCACCTTTGGGGGGTGGCAGGGGTGGTGGGGGTCTAGGGGAGGGAGTCGGTGGGGGTGGGGGAGATCCCTATCAATGCCAGGGAAGGAATTCCCTGCCACTGATAGTGCTTACCGCCATGGATTTCATGGCAGTTCCAAACCGCATGAAATCCATGGCGGTCAGCCAGGTCCAAATACCGCTGGCGGTATAGTGGCGGCCGCCTGGCTGGAGACCCAGGTCTCCAGCCCAGCGGGCGGAACGGAGAACCGGCGGATGACCATGGCGGTAACCGCCATGGTCATAATTCCAAAAAAAAGACCGCCAGCCTGTTGGTGGTCTTATCGCTGCTTCTCCGCCTTCCGCCAGGGTCATAATGACCCCCATAGTGTTTAAATTGTACCATATGTCATACCTTTGGGTGTATGGTTTGTGTAATCCTCCAGTAAGGGTTTTAATATGAGAGTAAGGGGTGAATTTAGCTCTGAGCCCTGGTCCGCTTCAGAAGCGCAATCTTTGTTTGCCACCACTCGATCAACACTCATAAAATCTACCCTCACCTCGTACCTCCTCTGCGATGGTCCAAGTCTCCCCTATGACTCGTGTCAATCTTTCGTTCTCCTTAGACCCATTCCCACTACTTCCTGCGGAGAACAGGCAGACTGACTGTCCCCCGTAGAAATGTACATCAGTCTTAACCACCACTAACCATTTCCCCCGGCAAACAGTCACAAATAGACCTTCACCTATTATCCACTCTTTCATCGCCCCAAAACCTCTTCAATTTCTGTTTGTGTTATTTCTTTACACCTCTATCACTTTACCTGAGATATGAAAGCATCTATGCTACTTTCAAATGAATCCTTAACGCAAAATCAAAAACTCGCCCACTCAGAGTCCATGACAGTCATATGTGAGAAACTCTGATCCTGCCCTACCGACCTTTCAGAGGCACAGGGCCTGCCCAGAAATCTACCAATTACTCTCCAACTCGCTAGGCTTCTGAATAGAGGTGAATCGCACAGACAACTGGAAGGTGAAATGATGTTTCAGGGGACGGGGGTGGGGCACTTTGCTTCAATGATTGTGTTAAAAGTGTTCTCCCTGTAAAAGGGGAGATATCTCAATTATCAGTCAGCCATTTCGCCTGTAAAAACATATCTGAGCCGACACGACTGTCCAGAGCTTTCATATATGCGAGTTTTCCCTTTACTTTCATGTTGCAGATTGCTAACCCATTACCTCACCCCGGTCTTTCCTTTGTCTCGAGCCATGAAACTCGCAGGGGCCTGCCAGACTCAATAAAACAGTAACAGGCCTCTTGGCACCATCCTGTCAGGAGATACAGCTGTTGGAGAGTGCTGGGCGGAACTTAGTGACATTCGCGCTGTTTATCACATTGAACCAGGGCCGTGTCTTTCAGTGGTCCCAGGAGTTATATTGCTCTAATGAAATTTCTTCCCAGCTCATGGGTGGGGCGGACCGGGGAACTGCGTAGAATTCCCAACATTACTCGGAAAAAGTGGGTATTGCTCGGGCAGAGGCAGCCGCAGGCCTTTGGATAGTAGGTACCGACACTTTCCCAGCTCTTCAATCCTTTCTGAAACTGTCTTTTAAAAAAAAAATGTAATTCAGTCTACGCCCGGGAACTTTTGGCATTTCAAAAGTGTAATTTGTTATTGGACTGCATCTACTCCAGGCCTGTGGGTCCTAATCATCCCCTTATACTCATTGTGCCCTAGGGTGAGATTTACTGAGAGTGGTAAATGTCCCTGTTCTGAGTTTTCAATTTGGTAATGAAACATAAAATGCATAATTGGTATTTAGCACACTGATTTCAGCACGTTTTGACATTTTTTTACGGACATTCCAAAATACCCGTTCCCCACCACGATTTCGGAGTAAATCTGCTAAAGTAAACAGCTGGGAAGGTGTGATTATTATCAGTCACCAATGAATTTCAGTCGCTGGGTGAACTTCTGCTAGCACAGTGGGTTGAAATGTAACGAAACTCAGGGCCTTGCCTTGCGTGGCCTTACATGTTGTTATACCCCACATCTCTTTAACTTACTTGTATAGTAGTCATTCTTCTAAATCAGTGCCTATCTATCCGCTTTCACGGCATTAGAATCGTCAGACGTGTACGAACCTCAGAATCTATTTGGACGTGACATGAGCGCCGCTAGGCCCTGATGCACACTTAGTTAAGTTGTCTCACTCGTGCGCAAGGGAATCCAGAGTTTGGAGGCATAAACTACCAGAGACGTGCCCCTGTATCTTAAGCACTTGTACACTCATTGAATAGCCTTGCTCGTTGGGAGCAATCATGGAATGTTTGTTTCAAACTATAATAAAAATCAATGAAAGATGGCTGCTGGTGTGGGTGCCAAACACAGCCACCATCATGGAAGTATTTTTTTACACTAGTAAAAACTGTATCATTCCACGCTGCTTGACTGCCATTTTTAAACTGTAAAATAAAAAAAAGAGCACATGAGCCGAAGCGGACATTCCTGTAACAATTAGAAGCTATCGAGCCCTTGCAAAAATAATTAGCATAAAATATAAATAAATAAGCACTGGTTTTTGAGGGGGTGAGAGAGTAGGGGAGGGATGATAAGTGGGAATAAAGACACGAGGTGACAGGCGGAGATAGTGGAGGAAAGAGAGCAGGAAAGTGATGCACCTCCATGGAGGGCTGCGCAGAGATGAAGAGGCTCTATGATGTTAGCAGTGGAAAGAAATAACTCATCCAATCAAAATCATGGTAGATCAATTATGCTTCCAAGTACTAGACTAGGACACGGATATGGAGGGAAACCACAGAATCAGGAGCATTGAACTGAGTAAGACAAGACTGCCGTTCAATCATGAGCAAGCCATGACCAAAAGGCCACTCTCTGTATATCATTGTAATTGTAAATGTATTTATGTAGCGCTTATGACACCTGACGAGGTATTGAAGTGCTTTTTGCAGCGAGTAGCATGCTACTCCAGAACCATAAGTCTGCAAAACGTAGGTAAATTTGTCCGTGAGCGACATTTAATAAGTGTCAGACAGAAAACGGAGTTTCAATTTGTAAGTTTGGTTTATGGAACTAGTCAAACACAGCACGTTCCTTAAATAGATTTAACAGATACTCAAGCCCTACTGGATTTGAAATGTTTGTGATCCGTAGCAAATAAGGGCAATAGGAACAGTCTCCACTTTGAACACCTTTGCTGAGAAGAAGTTGTTCAAAATATGAATGGCTCGATAAAGAGGCAAGATGGGCACACAAACTCCACGCATTCCAGCTAGGCAAAGGCCAGTCATAACAAAATAATATGAAGATATTGCACTGCCCAAATAAAGTTAAACAATGTGCTTTCAAATATGTGAAAAAACAGGACTGCAAAAAATTGAATAATAAGAAAGAAACAAGCCCTGGCAAAGCCAACAGGTGTGGCAATGCCTGGCTGCCTTTTTGCTTTGTCAATGATTTCTTTGTTTTGACATCGTTTATGTAAAATGTTATCATTAGAGGAGGTCCTGGGCTCGCACCAATATCAAAAATAAAAACATTGATAAAAAGTAAAGATACTTTTTTGGCCTCAAAAAGCACAGTTTGACTTGGGAATCCCAGTGACATGAGAACTATTTTCGGTGTGGATGGGCACTTTGTGAAAGAGCAGGATGCTGTCACCCGTAGTGAAGTTAGCCAGTGGCTGAAGGGAGCTGATTTGTTGCTCCATGTTGTCTGCTGTAGTGGATGGAAGAAAAATATGAATGACAAGCCAGCAGACCAATGGATGAAGAGGGCCGGCTGAAAGCCCTTTTAAGAAAGCATATAATATATATAATTTCAGTAAAATCAGAAGGTCTTAGCTAATGCCAGACCTAAGACATGAACAATCGGTGTATGGCCATTTTAATAAGTATTTCTCTTCCTATAAGCAAAAGTGGGAGTGGCTGTTCAAACCAGCCTCTTGAGGAAGATTAATAACTCAGTCACGAGTTGGTCCAAAATCAGCAGCTTTCACTGGCTCTGTTACAAAAGACTAATTTTATAAAGAGACAAAGTGTAAGTTTAAGAGCACGTGGTTAGATGTAGTTTACTTTTCTTCCACCTTGGCAGCTCATCAAAGGATCTCTGTCTTAATTGCTCAGAAAATGCAGGCCACATTCAAGCCCCCTGTGAGAAATTGAGTTGTTGGTTGACTGGAGTGTGAGCTCTGGTCAAGCAATAACCACAAACCCATGCAGGGGGACCACAAAAAGTCACTAATTTAACCTGTGCTTAACCCTGGGAGATGAAGATGCAGGGCTCCACATCAGGACTTGGCAAACAGTTTTAAATGCCAAGTTGACATGGCAGTGAGACACTGCCTTCAGGCTGCAGTGGCAAGCCTGAGACAAGTTTTAAGGTACTACTTTGGGGGGGCATAATAAGTGCTGCAGGTCCACTGGTAGCATTTAATTTACAGGCCCTGGGTATACGGTATACCAATCTACAAGGGACTTACATGTAAATTAAACATGCCAATCAGGTATATGCCAATAAAACCATATTTTAGGGAGAGAGCACAAGCACTTTAGCACTGGTTAACAGTGGTAAAGACCACAGACACCTTAGGTCAACCTAACAAAAATCCAGCAAACAGAAGGAGGTGGAAGGCAAAACGTTTAGGTGCGGCCCTTTAGAGAGGGCCATTTTCAACACCCCCTATTTCAGTTGTGATGGTCAAATATAGTTTCTTTTCTTCTCAAGAATATGGGTACATCCAGCCAGGCCACAGTGTGGGAGGCATTTAAGGTTACAGTAAGGGGCCAATTTAGTGCAGCCACAGCCTTTCATCGTAAGGTGCAATGGAGGTATCTTTGCAATTTGAAGGCGGAAACAAAAGCTGGGGTGAAGTGTCCTCCAAATCATAAATTTGATGAAGGTTATAAACAAGCCAAAGAGTTAATTAAAAGTTCTCTATTTTTGTTACTAAATCATATATCACATGCATATAAATCTACTAAGAGAAAGAACAAATAGGGACCTTTTGGCTTGGTCAGCTATAAAGATGTCAAACAACAACCTGTTGAAATCTAATTACAGAGCCTGCAACATGAATGATCAAGAAGGATCCTATGAGTATATTGACGGTCATTTTTCAATAGCATAGTAAAATGGACAGCTCTGCTCCTAAATTTGCAAAGCAGAATATACAGAGGTTCGTAGTGGCACTCAGCCTGTTACAAGCAGAAATGCCTGCATCAGTAGCAATTGATTGCCCTTTTCACAGTGACAGAGGTGTGTGCGTTCACAAACCATCTACCTAGCTGTAAATCTCACTGAGAAGATGGAATTGCATTAGTTTTAAAGGTCTTTTCTGTGCAGCTCAGTCCACATCTAACACTTTACTCAATAATATTTTAGTAGGAGATGTAGTGTTAATCTTACTTCATAAAAAACAAAAATTCTTAGTTTTTTAAGATAAGGTATGTTAGCTAAGAACCAGGGTCTTGTGAACTAGGTCCTGCTAAATACTAATTCTAATATTACCAACCAAATAGCAGGGCTGGTGCAGGAGCTGGTCCAGAATGGTTTTAATCTGGGTAGTTTACTTATGACTATCACATATTTCCTGGCAGAGGTTGTAGATTTGTATATTCATACTGGGACATTGGGTGTGGAGTATGCATTTGACCTCATCAGCTGTGAATTCCTTTTTGCAGACTTGTATGCTTTTAATTCTCCTCACCAGCTCTTTCAGAATCAAAAGTTTTAATTAATAAACAGGTGTCAGGGTTATCGTACAATACCAGGGCCATAGGCAATCATTATGGTAGTCACTGCAATAACATCCACAATAGCCCCATGGCTACCCTCAAGATAATGTACCATTTCAAGGAAAAGATGAATTTAAGAATAATAAAACTAAAAGTGAGACTGTGCTCTTTGACGCATCACCAATGTTACTACAAAGGCTTCTGTAAAATTATGATAAAAGTCCAAAGTGCTATCTTGGAGTAAGACATTCAGAAAATGTTCTGGATCTATTTGAACATAACTTCCATTCGTTCTTAAAGAAGAAAAGCACATTATTCTAGGGGCATAGTTGGGGGAGACCAAGTAGATATTTCTAGACAATGCAAGGGGTTTAAATTCGAATGTCCTTGACTGGGAGCCAGTCGAGTCCATTGAGTAGTTACAACATTTTAGTCTCCATATGAGTTGAGCAGCATAGTTTTGGACTTCTTGCAGTTTGGTTACATACCTTTTAAGGAAGGTGTGTGATGGAATAAGACCACCACTGGAATTAGGTCAATATTATGATGGAGATATAGGAGAGTGTATTCCATGAAGAAAGGATGATAAAACATGTTCTTCATGACTGCATTCAGTCCTTAGCTGCAAGAAAGATCAATGTTGAATAACGCTCTCAGATTCGGATCTTATGTATGGTTTAGGTGAGGAGCCCATGCTGTGTATCAGAGAAAGTTAAAAATAAAAGGTCAATGCAGAACCAATAATCTGGCTTCTGTTTCAGGCTACTGATTTACAGCAGCTATATTGCAGCCAGGTATGGACTTGATTTAAGTAGTTGACTGCTTGTGCAATAGGGTTTTCTTGAAATTTGAGGCGAGTCTGTCTGTGTGTCATCTACATATATGTGTGATCGAACTACAGTGTGTATCAACTGTATGAGATATAAGGATCATGTAACTATTGATGATCTTAGCAAGAGGGCAGATCCTTGAATGAAACCACATGTGATTCTAGAACTCACCAAATTTAACTTGATGAATCTGATTGTCAAAGAAGAACAAGGGCAGAAGATAGACTGGAAGTCATTTAGAAAGGCATTCATCTCATGTTTGGTAGATAGTTGAGTGATGACAACTATCTCTAGTGCCACAGTACATGGGGCAGGCTAGAAATGGGTATGTAATTAAAGGTCAGTACCTATTTGTTGAAAAGGGGATGCTAAAAATGTGTTTCAGTTTTTGAGACACTTCTCAGAAAATAAGTGAACAACTGATGATATCAGAGATAGTTGCTAATAATGCTTTTGGAGGCCTGTGCTGGCATATTTTGCATGACAGATATTTATTTTTGGGAGATGTTCTCTTGAAAGAAGATTTTGAATATCTCTGAACTAATGTTGGTATAAAATCGACAAATGGAGGTGGAACATTATGTTTGATTTTGAGTGTTTAGGAGTACAAAAGATCTTGTGGGCTCAGGTATTGCTCTAAAGGTGTTGAGCTTGTTTGTGAAGAAATATGTCAGGTTATCGCACAGCTCGGTTGAGAGTGTGGGCATGAGCAATGAGTGATTCAAGGCTGCAGGTCTCTTTTAGACCTGCTAAAGATGTTTTGAGGTGTGTTCCATATCAAGTATAGCAGAATGCCAAAGGAACATCTTAATCCTTCGGACTGTACACTTGTATGTATGTATTGGTATTTATATAGCACAAATTAGCTGTGAAGCAATGGAGCACTGTACAAAGCCATAAAGTACTGTAGAAGTATGTAGGTGGCGTGGGGGTTGACACAGGATCTACAAGACCTTGTATATCAAGGGTGGATTAAACAAATACTTCTCACACACATTATATTTCACATTTCTAGGCACAGGGAGATTACGTGATTTGGCTGGAATCACACAATCTTGAGTCAACCTGTGTCCCCAAGTGCCAAAAGTGTCATCTGCACTGCTAGGCCAAATATCCTTCCTATAGTCGTGGTCATACCTCAACATCATGGACTCCATCCAAACCGGCTCTCCCTCCGATCCCTGCCCCCACCACATCTTCTACAAAGCAAGGAGCAACATTGCACCCAAGCTCCAGCACATCAACAACCGATCCTTCGAAACCACCACCTTCCCAGAAATCTGGAAACACGCCGAAATCAAGCCCTCACTGAAGAAACCAACCGCAGACCCAGACAACATCAAGAAGTTCCGGCCCATCTCTCTACTCCCCTTTCCAGCCGGGGTCATCAAAAAGGCTGTCAACAGACAACTCACCAAGCACATTGAACTCTTCAACATCCTTGACCCCTCTCAGTCAGGCTTCCGGAGCAACCACAGCACCGAGACCGCCCTCCTTGCCGTCACAGATGACATCTGCATCCTCCTAGACAGGGGTGAGACCGCGGCTCTCATCCTCCTCAACCTGTCCGCTGCCTTCAACACCATCTCCCACTGCACCCTACAGACTCGTCTCCACGACGCCGGCATCCGAGACAAGGCACTAGATTGAATAACCTCCTTCCTCTCCGACAGAACCCAAAAAGTCCATCTCCCCCCCCTTCTACTCAGAGGCCACCAAGATCATCTGCAGCATGCCGCAAGGCTCCTCTCTGAGCCCCACTCTCTTCAACATCTACATGGCCTCCTAGCCACCATCGCCAGACACCACGCACTCAACATCATCTCATACGCAGATGACACTCAGCTAATCATCTTCCTCACCAATGACCCACTCACAGCCAAAGCCAACCTCCACAACGGAATGAGGGCTGTCGCAGCCTGGAAGAAGGAGAGCTGCATCAAGCTAAATACCAAAAAAGAGAAGTCCTCGTCATCAGCAACAACCCCTCAGCCTGGAACATCTCCTAGTGGCCCACTGCCCTCGGAGGTGCTCAGGCCCCCACCGACCACACCCCTAACCTCAGTTTCATTCTGGACTCAGCACTCTTGATGAACTGTCAAGTAAGCGCAGTCTCCTCTGCCTGTTTCAACACCAGGCACATGCTCTGGAAGATCTTCAAATGGATCCCAACTGAGTCCAAAAGAACAGTCACCCAGGCCCTCCTCAGCAGCTGCTTGGGCTACGACAATTCACTCTATGCCAGAACCACCACCAAGGTACAGAAAAGACTACAACGCATCCCGAACGCCTCCACCCATCTCATCAAGAACGCCCCCAAACACAGCCACACCTCTGCCCTACTGAGAGACCTGCACTGACTCCCAATAGACAAGAGAATCGCATTCAAACTTCTCACACACGCATACAAAGCCCTCCACAATGCCGGACCAGAATACTTCAACCAAAGACTCCACTTCTACATGCCCACCAGGCAACTCTGCTCCGCCGACCTCGACTTCGCCGCCATCCCACGCATCCGCAAGGCCACAGCCAGAGGAAGGTCCTTCTCCTACCACACCGCAAAGATCAGCAACTCCCTTCCTATCCACTTCAGAAGATCTCCCACTCTATCACAATTCAGAAAGGACCTCAAAACTTGGCTCTTCACCTGATCCCCTCTGACCTTCACTTACTGACACCCCCAGCGCCTTGAGACCCTAACGGGTAAATAGCCACACTCTACAAATACTTGATTGATTGATTGATTGATTGAAATTGTTTGAATGTCAATTTACTGGAGGGCAAATATGTGGTGGCCAAGAAGGGAGCTGTATATCTGACCTTCATGGACCTAAGCTGTGCATTTCATCAGGTCAATTGTTCAAAGCTGTGGCCAATCCAGCAGGATCTTGGGTTATCCCAACCCTTCGTAAACTTCCTTCGGGCTCTATATACGGGTGTAAATGCTTCAGTAAGATTTTGTAAGGCAGGGAAGTGTTCAGATGACTTTAAATTGTCAAGAAGCATTAGGCAGGGGTGTGTCCTGCGCCAATTTTATTTTTATTATATATTAACGGCCTGAATTCTCACCTGAATACCTGTGGTAAAGATTTTCTGAAAGTTAAGAACACCTCAGTGCCTTTCTTACTATACGCTGTTGATGCATTTATACTTTCCCGTACAATGAACAGCCTTGGTAGATCTGTTTGTTGATTTTCTGGTTGAGTTAGAACTGCATGTAAATAGCTCAAAAACACACTTTATGGTTTGTGGGAAGCTGAATCCAAACTTAGACCCACTACAATCAAGAGGCAGGCAGTGTCAAAGGTGACCTCTTTCTCTTACCTAGGGGTTATGTTTAACCAGGATTGCAGTTGGACCCCATGTCTGACATATTGCTGTTTGCGTTTTGATGAATCTTGTGGGGCTCTTTTTGGATTTGCCCAGATAGTTGGGAGTAAACCTGTTTTACCATTGCTGCAGATATCTTAAAAAAATTGTTTACGTGTTCTACTGCATGGTGTAGAAATTCGGTGGTATTCTAACTGCAAGGCTATTCAACGTGAAGAAGATCACTTCTGCAGGAAATTATTGGGGGTGGGCCTGCTAGTCCGAGTTTGTTTATGCATGAGGAGCTGGGCTTTGATTTTGAAGAAGATTATGCTAAAATTGCCCCTATGATGATGTGGATTGCAGTATGGAGTGGGAAGTGCACTGCATTTAATAGAGAGGTTATTGAAGCCTGCTTTGTGTGCGAGCTAGGCCATAAAAGTCAGTGGCTTAATTACATTAGATCTAGAGACTTGTCACAGGGGCGCCCCGAATTATTTTACAACCTGGAACTGCTAAAACGGGCAGACAGAAAGCTTATGAAGGAGTTATTTCTTCAGCAAACTAGAGAGAGCAGAGAAAACTTGGTTTTGGGTAGTCACACAGAAGGGGCTTTGATGCTTCTGAATAGTAGCTCTGGCCTGGAACATTATCTCTCCTTTGTCAGAAACCCATGGAGAGACTCCTCCTCACCAGTTCAGATTAGGCTCTGTCCGATATAGCCTGTTTTCCCCCCGGCAATATGAGCCATCTTCGATTAAGGTCTGTCCCTGTAACAATGCTGTGCGCCAGACCCTAAAACATCTGTTATTGTTCTGTAGTCATTACGATCCACCTACAAGAAGGTTTCTGCTGCCTGTTCTTAAAGCTAAAGGTTTTTATCAATATCAGCCCGCTATTATATATTAACAAATGACGAATGAACCTATTGTTGCCATGGCAGTTTCTGGTTTTCTGAAGAGTGCACTCCGCTGAAATAAGATTATGAATTTTGGGCTTTTATTGTAATCGTCTGAGGGTTTATTTTCCTCTTAAAAACTTCCAAATTCTTTTTTTTACAGTATGATGCCTGTTTTAAAATTTTTCGTGCCTATGTGCCTTTAGTAGTGTTCAGATTTGTGGATTTTAGGCTTGTGTTTTTTTAGTCTTTTATATGAACTGTAAATGTCTGTTATGATTGTGTGCTTTAATGATTATTTTATATTCAAAACAAAGGTTCTTCATTCATTCAACAGCTCAGCTCATATTACCACTTCCTTCACTTCAGAATATGCAGCTTGCAGGTCAAAATTAAACATCTGCACAGCACTGTGAAGCAAACTTAAAACCCTTTCCTAAATTTTCAAATGATAAGTGAAACTGCATCTGCATTGTCATCTATAAAAAGAGTGACATAGAGGATAGCCATAATGCTGCACGAGTCACTGTAATGTATAACTCAGTGAAACGCATCTTTTACTTGTCACCTTCCTCTTCGTAGTGGGACTTTCTCTCTCTCTTTGAATAAGGAAAACATTGGGGCAAATTCTGGGGAAAGGATTTCCTTTCCAGTGTAAAAGGTATCTTGTGCTGGAAAGGTGCCCTGTCTTTGTGGCACACTGAACTTTGCCGTGGGTGTACGAACCTCACCTTACCTTTAGTGCAGCCTTAGGACTGGCAGCAGGGTAGGCTGGGAGCCTGTGCCGCCTGTGACCAGGAAGATGGAGCGGCGGCACAGCAGCAGCGACCCTGCCCCTTCATCACGCAGCACGCTCCAACTGATAAACATCTGCAGACTGCTGGCTCCCTGACTTAAGAAAACAAAGGATTTTTAGGAGAGGCTCGACAACTCAATGACTGCAGTTAAATAATTAGCAAAAACAAAAGGGTTGGGGTCACCCACAGAGTTTGCTTTTAGGTTACAGCTCTTCAAGGAGACACTTGTGAAGTGTAGCACCACTTCAGAAAGACATGTTCTCTCACTATGTTTGAGCTATAGTGTCTGTGGGAACATTCAAACAGAAAATCACACATTTAAATCTTTTGTCTGTATATATATAGATATATATATATATCTCACTTAAAAAACAAAGGTTACAGGGACATTAGAGTTAGGCTCTCATTTTTAATGTACAAAACCATAGAAATTCACCTGTTAGAGTTATCTCAAGTAACTATAACACGTGCCCTACAGTAACTCTAATTTGCGCCCCCACCATGCACAGACTTTTTACTGCAAATATGACACTGATATTATCAAAGATGTCATGAGTGCCATAATTTGTGAGGTAATTAGCAATGCATGTCAATGGCCCAAGTCATAGTTAAAGTTATAGGGGGTTATTACAACTTTGGAGGAGGTGTTAATCCGTCCCAAAAGTGACGGTAAAGTGACGGATATACCACCAGCCATATTATGAGTCCATTATATCCTTTGGGACTCGTACGGCTGGTGGTATATCCGTCACTTTACCGTCACTTTTGGGGCGGATTAACACCTCCTCAAAGTTGTAATAACCCCCATAGTTTTTTAAAGTGAATTTCTATGCTTTTTTAATTCTATTTCTTAACTATAACGTCCCTGTAACCTTTGTTTTTTTGTGTGAATTTCTACGGTTTTATATCATAAAGTAATTTTCATTACTACATATTAATCCAATCATCAAAGGCTGTGCGCAACTGCGGTTGGCCACAGGCCCTGGCCATTCAATTTTTTTATGGAGAGGTGCCCTCCCCAGGCCAGTCTAACTCCAGGAACCCCATCCCCTGGCCTAAACATTACATTTTTTGTGGCAGGGGCTGTGTGGCCCTCCTCCCTAGGCTGAACTTGGAACCGGGGACCCCATCCCCCAGGGCCCAGCCTAATTATTATTATTTTTTTGAAGGCCCCTTCCCTAGGGCTGATCTCGGCACCGGGTACACCATTCCTGGGGGCCGGCCATGTGACCTGGGTGCCCCCAGAGGCCCCAGTGACAACGCTGGAGACTGCAAGGGAGACTGAAGGCCCTTGCAGTCCCAGCCGGCTCCCCACCACCTGTGGGAGCCTGGCATTGCTGTCAAAGAGAGGGAGCCGCTAAAACAAGCATCTTTGTAATCTTTGTAGAAAGGGAGACAGAGAAACCTCTGCTTGCAGTGAGGGAGAGCTGTTTGACAGCTATCCCTTGCTGAGAGCAGGGTGTTTGCTGTGACTTGGCAGCAGCTATCAAAACTGCCGCCAAGTCAATGCAAACATCTATATTCCAGGGATGGGGACCCCGGGACATAGCAGGAGCTGGCCTTTGATGATGGTGGTCCCCAGTGCCATCATTGGCTCCATGAGGGGCACCCCGCAGCCCCCCTCCAACAATCAATAGCCCTGGGTAGGTGGTGGCCACTGGGGCTCGGGCGTCTGCAATGGACCCCCTTCACTTTTGTTATTGTAGCCCCAGGGAGGTGGTGGTCCCCAGGGCTTCAGGAGAGGGCCGCGTGGCCCCCACATTATATTTAAAAAGTGCCCCAGGGAGGTGCTGGTCCCTGGGCATGTGAGGGGGCACATGGCCCTCCACATTGTTTAAACCTTTAGCCTCGGGGAGGTGGTGGTCCCCAGGGTGTGGGGTGGCTGTGTGGCCCACCCACATAGAAATTGTGAATACCCCTGGGACCTGGCCCACCCGGGAGCTTGTAAAAAACAAGTGTGGGAGCTCACGCTTGTTTAAAAAAATAAAAAAAAAGATTTCTGCGAAATTGCGATGTTGTCACAAAATTCCTGCAATTTCTTTTTTTTTTTAAATGTTTTTTTAGCCCTGGGACCACCAGAGCAAAGAGGTGGTGACTCTACCCTGGCCCCTTGTCTTCTTCTTTTTACTTTTTTGTGGAACTCTGCTGAAGACAAGACGAAGATAGCTGCCAACACTTCCTGGTTTGAAGTGTTGTCAGGCAATCAGAGCTACGGATTTCCATGCACGAGCTCATCATTATTCGCAAATACATCGCAAAGGATCCTTATCCATAGATATACAAATTTATTTTTCCTTTAATATCTCAAAAACTACTGAACGGATTCACAATCTGCATACTGAAAGATAACTTTCTGCCAAAATTTGGTGTGATTCCATCCAGTGGCTCATGCTGTAGTCTTGTTCAAAGGTCCTATAGGAAATGCAACTTTTTTGTCCTCCCCCCACTTTTTCGTTCCCCGCTTGACCGATCATCCCAAGACTTTTTGTACACAACAAAAATCACAGGCATACTTTTTTTGAAAATTTTGTGAAGATTCATCAAACGGTACCAAAGATATCAGCAAGTAAAAAAAATGCTTTTTCTATGGAAACATGATCCTAAATATACCCACCTACCGGCGGTATATATATATATATAGGTGGTTATAGTTAGGACCTAGTTTCTATAGAAATAGCATTTATTGCAGGGGTCTTCAAACTGGGGGGGCCCTCAAGTAATCCTGGTGGGCACCAGGCTCTGGCTAAAAGAAGCATTATGCTGCTAACTGGGCTTTGTTTTAAGCTGAAAAAAACGAGCAGCAATAAAGAGCTCTGTAATGCGCTGTCAGCAACATGTTTTGTCATTTATATCCAAGCTGGGAGTATGTATCTGAAGGGAAGGGACTCCAAATACTCTTCAAAACCCCCACCCTCATTTCTAATATTCACACTGTGGATACTTTTGCACGTTAGTAAGGCCTGCCTGACCAGAATAGTATGTTTGACATCATTCATTTGATTGCATTTTTAAAACCGTATAAGAATTTAAATGCAATGTGTAAATATGTCTATACATATTTAAACATTGCAAATTTAATAGAATAATAATGAAAAATTTGAAGGGTTGCCCCAATGCTATTATGTTCACTTGGGGGTAGAGGGCACAACACTGAAAAGTTTGAAGACCACTGGCTTATTGTTTTGCTAATAACTTTGGCACCTTTTGAAGAATTTTCACAAAATTTTCCAAGAAAACATGACGCTCACTTCAGAGCCTGTCTGGAAAGTTTTGGGTGATCCGTCAAGCAGGGGTCAAGAAAAAGTGGGGTCCCAAAGCACTTTTCCCCCATGCATTTTCTACAGGGATTTTGAACAGCAATAGCGCCTGAACTACTGAACAGAATTACACCAAATTTGGCAGAAAGGTGGCTCTTGGTCCAGAAAGTGCCCCTTTTGTAATTTGTTGTAAATCCGTTCAGTAGTTTTCTAGTTATTAAATGAAAACTAAATTTGTATATATAGGAACGTGGATCCTCCTTGGATCCTCCCCGGGTACTCCTCGGATACTCTGTGGATTCAGAGGAAAACCAAGGCTCTGATTAACTAGCCGCAACCTGACAGAAAAGTTGAGGCCACCATTTTGTTTCTCGCATTACCTGGGGGGTGTAAAAACATATAAGGGGTTAGGATACAGGTATCCTGACCCCATAATGCACATGGAGGGATCCCTTAGGAACCCCTCATGCGCATAAAATTGTGTTTTTTTTGGGCTGATCTGCAGATTTGTGGATCCTCCTTGGATCCTGGGGAAAAACAAGGCCCTGTTTGGCTGGCCGTAACCTGACAGAAATATGAAATTGTGCATGCAGTCAACCATAGAATTTCACTGAAAAAAACAAAGGTCATTGGGATGTTATAGTTAGGTTGACATTTTATCCATACAAAACCACAGAAATTCAGAAGTTATAACTATACTTACAGTTATACTCATCTGAAGAAACTATAGCTAGTGTCAGAAAGTAACTTTGGGCAACGAGTTATAATATCTTAACCTAAGTATAACTGTAAGTATAGCTATACCTGCTGAATTTCTATTTTGTTTTATGGGTAAAACGTCAACCTAACTATAACGTCCCTGCAACCTTTGGTTTTTTCAGTGGAAATATATATATAAATATGCATGTGTACAGAGGCAGATCGATTTAAGGTGTCAATAAACCATCCAGCCTTTAGGGACTTAAGCTCAGCCTTCAATTGTTTGAATTAGTCAAGGCTAGTGGTGATGATGTCTTCAATTAGCCTTAAAGAACCATTTTCTTCCTGAGACCACTACGTACTGATGTGATCATGTGATGACATCAGTCAGGTTCGGCCCCACCGGTGAATGTTCTGATCTTATTAAGATTTCAAGTGGGGTTTGTTGTGGGTCACCTCTAGAACCTAGATGGGCAGCCTTATTTTAGCATGAGGCTCATAGCCTGTGTACAAGATATTCCAACTCGTATTGCCACTCCAGGAGCACAGGAGTCAGTCACCATTTTCTAGCTTTTGCATTTGTATGCATTTTATTCATTTCATATTTTTTTAGCACAGCCAGCCTTCAACTCATTGTTTTTATATTTTAATCATCTGCTTCTTTCCAAGAAGACACAGTTGTTCTAGCTGCACATTTTATCAGCCATTTGTACACAATGCACTTTGTGCCAGACAGCTTTGATGATCCTGACACTGACTCTTCAGCTTTCTGAGAGGATTGCCATCCAGACAACAGGCAGTACCTTGCCATCCTACTCAGGTATGCGGTCAGGTTTGTTCCCTTAGATGGGGATAGGCAGAAGGATAACCATAGCTATGCTCACAGACCTTGACATAGGGTGTAGGAAGGAATTTCTAGACTCTCTAGAATCATACATTATGGTTCGGTTGTTTATCTCTTTACACCAGTTGTAATGATGATTACTGTATTGTGTTTCATCAGGGGCAGCTCCTCCACTATGGCGGAGGAGCGTCAGCCCCCTGAGGCAGCAGCAGCTGCAAAACCTGTACTATAACATGATAATAAATATAGTTTATTATCTTTTTATAGTAAAAGGGTAGGGCCATGGGGCTGTGACAAGCACAAAAGGGGAGTCCACAGTATTCCCCCTGAGTGTGCATGTATGTTTGGCTGTCTGTCTCGGGCCGCATGAAAGCTGTATTAGGATTGGCTTCAGGGCAGGCTGGGAGCTTGTGCCTGCAGTAGAGGAGAGGAGCGGAGTGGAGCAGATCACCGGTGCAACGTGTAAGGTACGTTATTATTATTATTTATTTTTGTTGCTGTTGTTCCCCCTGTCATATGCCGCGCCACCACGCCCTGCCCCCTTTCCCTCCTGCAAACCATCACTGTGTTTCCTTATTATCACAGCTCATGCTTTTTATACTAGGATACAATTCCTTAAATAAATGCATTTAAATCCAGTGTGCATCTCGTGTGCTGCCTTGGCATGTGCGAGCCTCTGAGTAACTGAGCGAAAGAGGTATGATCGGTTCACCTCGACTTCCCTGGGGAATCAGAGTGTCAGATCTAGGATGACACAAGTCACCTTTTACGTTTTAGGGTTGAGGCACTGCAGGCTAGCCAGGAGTTAGGCCAGCAGCTTCCAAAGTGATGCAGGCTGATTCAGTCACCCACACTCGGTGGTGCTGCTTTCCTAAACATGCAGTCTTATTACCAAAATAGGAACCGCATGACGGGTTTGGCAAGAGTGTGTCTTGGCCCCATTTTGGTTTACTTTGCAAATTATAGACATGGACAATTCATTGTGGAAGACCAGGACAGATATACTGAGTTCAGGAATCTATCTATTCCCCTACTGCTATATTTCCACCCAGCTATTTGCGGACAACTCCGTACTCTTGATAAGAATGGCCAATGACTTCCAGAAGCTACTAGAAGTATCACTCTGTCATGGACAGGTTAGATTTACCAACTAACCTCTAAGTCATTTGTTACAGTATGTGCGTCCAAGACTATGAGAATTAAAACACACCAGATTAAAGTTGTTACGCTTGCTAGAGTACCCACTTTTATATACCTTGGGATTGCTTTTTGATGCTGAATGTTTTTTTTGTTTTTTATCGATTTAGTCTATTTCTATTCCCTATCGTTGTTTGCATTGCCATTTCATGAGCAACCAAATGCTAGGTCAAATAATGGTCAAGCTAACTTTTGTTTGTTTTGAGACATCAGTGCGTTTGTGTGGCTGGGCGGCACACCGTCAGTCAAGGTAAGTTGGACACATTGGGTTAAGTGTGATACAGGATATATTTCTCTACAAAGGGGTCACTTATCAGTTGTGCATCTTTTGGGGGGTTAAGCTTTTAAGTAGAGTTGATGTTGTGTAGACATTTACTTGGGGTTTAGATGAAAGTCAGAATAAATGTGAGGATATTTGTGATTTATTTTCTTTCACACTCTACAAAAGCAAGCTGATATGACATGACAGACAGTCTCTTGTCTAAACCGAAATGATAGTTGTTGTAGAATGTGGGGGAAACTCGCTTATGATCTTTACAACCTGCTGAGGGTGGGATGATTTATGATCTACTTGTTCCATAAGGGTAAATATGGTTCACGCTCATGGGGATCTTGTAATGTCTCAACAAGCTTTAACATAGCATTGTTGAGCTGGTGATGGTTGGCTGTTACATGCTTGAATATTGCCACTCTAGGGATGAGCAACGGTATTGGTCTTGTCACTTGAGGTACAAAGGGCTTAACATGATTGTTATTCTTTAGATTATCAGCATACTATACATATGTGCATATTAGTATTATAACAGTGATATTTATATCCCTATACACTGTCTTCCCCATAACGTATGTGCACATCTTCTTTGAATTGGCTGGTGTGGCTACAACATTTATGTAAAGTTTAATGGTTGTTTTGATAAACATTCTGGTAGACTTTTATTGGCCCTATGGTCAGGAATATCTAATAGGCAATGTATGCCATGGTTTATGCTAGATTGGTAACAAGCATATGATATGTTGTGGTTTACAGATATCTTTGATGGGCTTATCAAGGTCAATCACATTCTACAGTTCGCATTTCTGATTGCTGCAACATTTTCAGCTTTGGGCAGTCATACTATTCCAGCGACCGAATAGTGTCAATTGCACAATTAGAATCAGATCCTAGATGGAATATTGAAATATTATGAAGATTACTGTCTTGACAGGGTAAACAGATACTGGATTTTGAAGGTATGTTAAGTGAGAAGGGGCTATCCCCTTGGGCTTAAATTTGACCCAGCGTGGGTCTCATTGTCTGATGTTTGGTGTTCATTTGATATAACATGTATTGTCTTTTCAGTTTCTTTGGTTTGAAATTGGATTGATGCTTTCCATGGCTTCTTGGTTGACATCTGGTGTTCTGAATGACTCGTTCTCGCTACAACCTAATTCGTGTGGATTTAATACATTGAATCTTTCTCTCTTCCTGAGTCCCAAGACCAAATGTCTTTCCTTGCATTGATTATTGGACCTCTAATTCTGTCCTTTAAGGAGATATGCGTCCAAGCTTATTGAACGCACACTTCATGACTTTCCTTTACGATTGTAAATCTTTGGTGTCTTCGGGAATCTTGTCTTTTCACAACTTCACACACTGTGATTTTGGGTCTAGGTGGTGGTTATTTAGAGCTTTATATCACAAGCACAAGGGAGCCTATATAGTTGTGGGTTATATGGATTGAAATCATTATTATTTCTTTGGATTGCTGGATTTTAAATGTTTTTGTTTAGTAATAAAGATGATTTTTTAAATATTTATGATTTCAAACTGTTTATAGAGGTGTTAATATTTTATTGTTATCAGCCTTGAAGAAGTCCCCAGGCAAGGTAGAAACATGTGTCGACTGAATTCTTCAATTGACCAATATTGTCAACGCATTTGTAGTCTTGTTTATATTGTTGTAAATATTATGTAGACATGCATATGGTGTACATGGGGAAAAACTGACATTAATTAAAGGACTATTTTCTATTATAAGATTTGCACTTTTCTTATTAAGCACTTTTATGATCTATACCAGTTATTAGTACTTTTTTTGCATTGGTTGTAGTGATATATGTTTCTGGAAACCCAATATATTGATTATCTAAGATATTATATACGAGTGCTCCACTACTTTCCTTAGAAACCATAGAGTTGCGTTACATGGGATCTACCATAAGAAGCAAGGGAAGAGAAATTAAAGGAAAGGTGTACATAGTGGAAGAGGGTCCATCCATCAGTATGACCTCAACATTAACATTAAACCTAGAGCTCCTAGTCAAGCAATGGTAGTTGAAAATAGTTCACCTTCAGACATTTTAAATGAAGCATATGATGTTTTTAAGGGAGATTTTGGATTTTTGAAAGGGTATGTACATAAGATTATTCTAAAGCCCAAAGCTATTCCAATTCAACATAAAGTGAGAAGAATTCCCTTGGCTGCTCAAACCTCAGTTAAGGAGATGCTAGATCTAATTCTGGTGAGTGGGGTGATTGAACCAGTTGAAATCTATAGTTGGATGTCACCTGTAGTGATCACTGAAAAATCTGGTGGTCGGTATACATTTTTGTTGGTCTTAGATCTCTCAACCAAAATGTGGTGGTGGGCTCATATCCCCTATCAAATATAAATGAATTGATCTTGGCTTTGGAAGGCAGCAGGTATTTTTCAAAATTGGACTTGAAGAATGCTTATCATCAACCAAATTGCATGATGACTCAAAACCCCTTACTGCTTTTATTACCATGGATGGCACATTCCAGTTCATGCATGTGCCCTTTGGTTTATGTTCTGCCAACCAGCATATTTCAGAGAATGATGAGTGTTGTATTTAAAGGCATGAGTAACATTCTGTATTTTCAGGATGATATTTTATTTTTTGGTGACACAATTGATCAGCATAACGTGGTTCTAAAACAGGCTTTGCATTGCGTGAAATAAGCTGGTTTAACCTTTAATCATGACAAGTGCAAATATTTAGAGGAACAAGCAGATTATCTTGGATACAACATAAATGCAAATAGTGAAAAACCCAAAGAAGATTTGTTAAGGGTTGTAAGACTAGCTCCATCACTCACGGATAAGGATATGTTGAGATCATTTCTAGGTCTTGTTGAATATTACGCCAAATTTGTGGAAACATTTTTGGATAAGACAGAAAGCTTTAGATGTCGTCTCAAGAAAAGAGATGCTCTTAACTGGGGGGAGGAGCAATGGAAGTGTTCTGAATAAATAAAAAAATACATTTGGGAAGCTGGTATTTTGACACCTTTTAACACTAAATTGAAATCCATACTCACTGTTGATGCTAGCTCCCCAGGCACATGAGCCATCCTGTCACAAATTACTCTGTCATTGAAAGAGAAGCTTTGGCAGCAGCATGGGTGGCATAGTATTTTAGGATTTATCCCCAGGGAACTAAGATAAGGACAGACCATAAACCCCTTATGACAGTGCTGCTTCCAGGAGGAGCAAGTAAAGTGTCAGCAAGATTGGCAAGATTGGCGGCAAGGTTACAAGAATATTGCCATAGGTTAGAACATATTCATGGGTGGAGGAATTCTCAAGCGGACTGCTTATCAAAATTGTCTTTAGACTGAAGTGAAGTAGATGGAAGGGCAGGGAAAGTCAAGGAAGGTGCAGTTGCATCAATTCAAGATGTGTTTGAAATTGGTGAAGCACAGGGATCATGGGTAAAGAATGGAATGGTGAAATGGAGTCTGACCCTGTCATCAAAGAAGTAAAGTGATCGATTGTGATGGGAGGTAGAAGGGAGATTACTGTGACTCCTTCAGTTAGCCCCTATCTTAAAGTTTCAATGGAGTTGTCAATAGAAGATGATGAAGTTATAATGAGGGGTGAGGAGATTACTCCTCCAAAAGAGACTGTGGACGAAGTTGATTGAAATAGCCCTTGAGGGACATCTAGGACTGTCGAAGGAGAAGAAAAGATTAAGAGTAACCGGTGATGGCCAGGTATGGACGAGCAAGTGGACAGGTGGGTAGAGAAATGTATGACGTGTAAAGAGAGTAAAAAGAGGTTGAAGGTGGGAGTACAGTCTGACATGGGTCATATAAGTGGTTCTGAAAGACCCAGGCACACCTTGAGCTTAGCTTTATAGGACCTATATATGAGTTGAGGAAAGAATGGAGGCATGCCATGGTGGTGGTTGATGTTCGTTCAAAATTGTTGATTATCAATTTTATGAGAGAAATTTCTACTAGGGCTACTATAAGAATATTGCAGGAGATCTTCTGTGATTATAACAGACAATGAAACACAGTTAGCTTCAGTAGAGATGCGCCAGGTCTTGGAGTCTTGTGGTACTATGTACAATCAAACTTCATTTTACAATCCACAAAGTAATAGAATTGTGGAGAGGGCTAATAGGATGGTCAAAGGGGCAATTCAAATTGGCTTTGGCTGTAGGTCAGGATGTTAGTGAGGTGGCAATGGATATGGTGTTTGCTAATTGCACCAGTGACCATAATGTAATTCATAAAACTCATTTTGAGATAATGCGAGGAAGATTCCTGAGTGCCAAATTAGTGCCTGCCTGGATGAAAGAAAGGATTAAACGGGGAAAACCAGCAGTGGGAGAGAATTATGAGATAAAGAATTCCTTGAGAGTTCAGGCAGGAGATTGGGTGAAACTTTGTATTCAAAGAAGTGAAGGTTTGACAAAGTTTAGAGGATCATTTAAGGTTAAGCATGTTCGCCATTTCTCAGTCGTTTTGGACAATGGAGATGCTGCAACAATAGACGAGTAGCCCTGTATCAAAGAGATGGCCAGAGTAAAAGTATTGAAGGAAAAAATCAGAACACTTTTATGTTAATGACTGATGAGGATTTGTGTAACTCAACTGGTGATCTTTCAAACACTTCACAGGTTTTACAAGGACAAGGGGAGGCATTGGACAAGCTGGCAATGCTACGAACATACAAGAAGTGCAACAAGTAGATGACCACCAGCGTATTTAGGATATTATGTTTAGTAGTGTTATTTGAGCTATAGCTTGAATTCATCCATCATTTTGTTTTTAATTAATTTTTATATTGAATAACTTTATAATATTTAATTATCTATGTTCATTATGTTGTGTAGTAAAGGGGGAAGATATGTTACATACTGCTGTATTGAGTAAAGGAATGTGGAACCTACCTCCACTCCATGTTCTAGTTGTGGAGGGGGCATTCCAAGGATGTCTGTTGCTGCTTTACTGGCTAAGAAGTGCTATGCTCCAGTTGTAGGTGTATGTTACTTGAATAAAACACTTCAACTTACCTGGACTGGAAATGTCATTCCTGCCTGCCCGGGAAGAGGGACCTTCCTGGGAATTAAACCATGCTGTGAGCCTGATGTTAAATGGATGATTACCATTTAATAGTGCCAAGACCTGCTTTTTCCTTTAACATAAATAATGCCTTCATAAATTATCATATCAACCACTTTTTTGGTCAGCTTATACCAATATGTGATATTCTGAATATTCAGTGTTGGGCAGACTGGTTTTCTTAAAGAAACAAATAAACAATACACATGCACAGACTCAAAATTGGCATCAACACAGCAAAATGAAAAAAGCAGTATGGTTGTGCACTAAACAAATGGTTCCCTCACACTTGAAGCAGGGTGATCAACGAACACCAGATGGCTCCCTACTCCAATTGCAGGCCTGGATGTGTGCTTACTACTTCTTCGCACTGATGAAAGCCCTTTTACCAGACCCTGAAGTTACCGGGACCTCCCATCATTATGAAAGATGGAGCTGTGTGTGATAAGTGACCAGGAACTTTGGTACTAAGTATGCGTTATAAAGGTGAGTTTCCAGAGCCCTCTTGGTGATCCTGGGAAATTTGGTCATGCAGTGAAAACCTCACTCATGGGAGAAGTTGTGAATGTTGTGCCAGGGGCAGTGTAACATTATTTACATAAACCATAAATATGGACCTCCATTCAGGCCTATTACATTAAAACAGAATAAGTTTTTAATTAACACATACAAATAAAAATGAAGATTAACATTGAAAGTCTCAAGTTGATAGCCCTAACCATTTCACGAATTTCAAGTAAATGATTAAAGATGTGGTTATGTTCCCCAGACCCTGGACATGTTTGTGTTTCTATTTTGCAGTTTATTTTAGGCAGGGCTGGTTTTAGCCTTGGTGGCGCCTGGTGTAACAGTATTTTTTGGAGCCCCTCTATTACCTCCTTCTCCAAGGATTCCCTCACTACGACTCTCCAACAGTGCCACTCATCTTTCCATAGCCCCTCTCTGACATACAATTTTTTTTTTTAAAGCGCTCCTAATAGTTGATTCACAAACAGTTTTGTGATCTGCATGGTACACTTCATTGCAGAGGGCAAATTATCCCTCTGCACTACCTTTTGATGAGTAAACACTGCCACTAGACAAAATCCTGATCTCCAGGGTTATCTTGACATTTTTATTATTGCCAGAAACTCCTGGATGCACTAGGAAGTTCACATGCTTAACCTGTAAGTTATTTTCAAACACAGTGACCCCCACCAAAGTCAGCGCCAGGTGCAGCTGAACCTGTTGCACCGTCCTGAAGCCGATTTTAGGGAATCGCCTCTCCTAAGCTATAATTGTCCAGTGGTCGCCAAAGAAGATTTAGCACCATGAATAACTATCCACTGCACTGAAGATTTTTATTTAGGGACAATATAGAGATTTCTCTTGGGTGGTGTAGCTGAGGCACAGGCAGCAAAGTCTGCTGGTACCCCTGCAGTACCTGTTTGTACGCTACCACATATTTTTTTACTTTTCTGAGGTTATCATGAGAAATAGCAAAAGTCCAAAACCAGTGCCTAAGCAAAATTAAAGCAAATGTGTCTCAGTTCTTAGTGATTCAAGGGAAAGCTATTTTCCAGGATCCTGGAAATCAAGAGGTTCATAGGCAAAAGTCACAGGGCACCCAATAGTCCAGTAAGCAAATTATGGATGCAGGGGGACAAGGGCCTCTTTGTTATTGGACGCCTGTATGGAAAGGTAGAGCCAATGGAAAGGCAAGTGTGGCTCCGATAGACTGCTTCCAGCACCTTAGATGAGTCGGCCGCACCGCCCGTGGTAGTGGACTGGTGGAGTGTGGGCACCTCTTTAACAATTCATAATTGAGGGCAAATTGGAAAACATCCACTGCCAAAGATAATGGCTGGCACTAGACTTCGCTGTCAAGTACATCATTTCTCTTGTTCTGAAGTTTCAGAAGATTACTAGGGCTGGATCTTATGTGTATTCAGGTCCATGCTGTAGACTGGTAAAATCAACTTTTACTGAGACCCTTCAGCAAGGTTGCTTTCAGGGCCTTTGGTTCCCACTACTGATTGCATGGGAGGTTTTGTGAACACATTTATGATGAAGGTTTTTATTCAGTCCACAAACATGAAAGCCATGGGCTTAGATTAGGCCAACTATATATTGAGTCCTTTCAATAATCAGGCTAAGGGATAACCCACCTCAAGCTCTGTATGCAGACAAACACACACCATACACGCACATGTGTACACATACACACGCACAAAAACACACACACACTATCACACATATTTTGACCTGTTTAAAAAATATGTTATTTATTAGTTATTGGTACTTAAGTAATTAAGCTGGTTTTAAGCTCTCAAGATGTAGGTGTTAATGTGTCAGACCTTAATAAGTAAACTTACAAGGGGACGCGAAAGGGTCAATGAACCTTTTGACTCGCAATTAAGATGTTCCCACCATAACTACAGTACATGCAGATAAATAATTAATCAATAACATCAATGATAATCAAGAGCATTCGTAATCAATGGAGTCAGTAATTTCTTTAAGCAGTAAAGTTAAGTATCTCTATTGTCAAGATGCTCAAGAAAGTAACAACCTTTCGGCCAGAAAGAAAATGGGCAAATGGGCTGTCTTCCATCAGCGCAGTCCGGCTAAGTTTGGTTTCCTAAAACTACTTCCCAAGTCCCTATTGGTCAAGGGATCGCATGTGCACACTTTGTCCAATAAAACTAAAACATCAAATCTATACTTTCTACCAGTACTCGGTTCACATGTCGCTGATTGGCTCCTCTTGTAATGTCTTGTAATGTCCTCATCATCCGGCTTGTCAGGTAACAATATTGTTGCAGCTTATACTCCAGTCAGTGTCTCCATTATTCTTCTCCTGAGAAAGTTAGTCTTACACACATTACACTCATATTGCAAGAACAGCATCCTCTAGCAATCAGTTCTCATGAGAAAAGACTTTTAGGTACGAGCACATTTTGACAGCACATTAGAAAATCACAATTTAATTCTCTAAGCAGACATGTATTACTCTGTTTAGGAATACAGCTTGACATGAGGTTGAGACCAAAACCTCCCCTAAGTTAAGGCCTACAATTTAATACAGCTAAATACATAATAATTAACCCTTAATACGATGTATTAGTACATTAATCAAAAGCTCCATATTTCATTTAATAAGCCCTTAATAAGTATACTTCGTGAACATTGGTGGCCACTCACGTAGACACATTTTCATATGCGTGCATTATTTTTCTCTATATTATTACATTTTCTACGCAAATCCATTACTCAGAATACATGAATAATCATTCATAATTTTTATTAAAACATCTGTTCTAGCAATCCCTCCTCTGATGACTAAATGTGTCATCACACTAAACTATTACTCACAAATTTTTGCTTCAGCCAAAATTCTGTCATTTCAATGCCTTCAAATCCTTGTTCCCTTTTCAATTTTTCCCTAAACAATTATTCCCTGTTCTTTTCTTCCCTCCTCTGATTATTCTTTGTCTTTTCCAATTGTATTCTTTTACACAATTTACATATTCCCTATATTCCAATTAGACAAACCATGACAATCAATATCCCCTCTATAATTTTCAATAAAATTCCTTTACCAATGTTGCTGAACCAATTTCCCACTGAAGCAAAACCTTTGCCAACTTACTCCCAAACACCTTCTTCTTTCAATTCTTTCAAACCAGAACTTTTATTTGTCAGGTTAGTAAGTAAGCCTCTAATTTATTTACTATTATCAGGAATGAAATAACAACAATGCCTAGAATTAAGCATTCTACAAACTCCAACATCTTTTGCTAAAAGAATGTCTAAAGCAAGGCAATTCTGAAGAGTCATACCTCTTTCAGCAGCTAATTCAGTATCTATCAGGAGTATGGCTCCTGAAAAAATTGTCAGCATGTTATGCACAATAGTAGACAACTTTTGAATCCTTATTGAATTCAGAACAACTCCCACTGAAGGAATCATTGCTCCAAATATATCTCCCACTATACCAGAAAGAGACACCCTCCTCTGTTGCATATGATGTAATTCAGTCACTTTTGGAAATTTCTTTAAATCATCCATTTGAAAAATCTTTGGAAAAACTATTCCCAAATAACATGTCCCATACCATCCTCTTGGAAGACGGTAATAGGCATTAAGAACACATATGTAATATATCCCATAAATCGCTGGGTCCTGTCCATTCAACATAAATGTCCATTTACTCTGAAACAAAAACACATGTCTACATTCACTTGTTCCCACAAATAAAGTGTCAGTGCATGATTTAAGCCTATATATACAAAGTTTCCCTACGTGTTGCGCATCTAGAGCTAATTTCCCTTGTGTTTTAATTGTACTATAAGCATAAACATTCTTGTAAGTCCTCTTCTCTAAGCCTTTCTCTAACTTTTCCTTCAATGCTTCTCTTCTGTCATCTGTGTGATCTAAGAAGCTCTTCTCTAAAGATGTAAGCAAGCATGTTAGATTCTTCCTGTGAGCATAAGCTTTACCAAAGGTCAATGTAGGTTGAAAGAAACCTCTAACTAATACAATGTCATTATCCTTAGCTACTCCACTCCTATACCTAATTATAGGGACAAATGAAACATGATGTCATAGTTTAAGTAAAAATACTGAATGTACTCCTGGTTATAGAATCTTGTTTGTAACAGACTACAACTTATCCAATAAGTCAAACTATGATAAGTATCTCCTTCTTCGACTGATGAAGGAATCTGCGTACACACATAACAAATCCTCCCCTCCATTGTCTCAACATACTCACTCAATAAGCGATAGAAGACATTAAATAAATTAAATTAGAAAGTTCTCCTTGCATTAGTACCCTCATGCAAATACTTCTCTTCTGAACTAAACATTTCTATTGATGTTAGTGCAGTAGTTGTTTCCAAAGCAGATGTATGGTTGGCTTCACTCTTATCAAGAACAGTCATTCCTACAATCAATAGCACAAATAATATCCCACATACAATCACCAAATCAATACTCATGTATTTACAGCACCTATCTTTCCTACCCTGCTGGCTAATGTTACTCATGATCTGTAAGGAATCAAAAAGCAGAAGAGAAATTTAGAAGAACTGCAGCAAATCAAAAACAACATCTTATTTTCAGCAGTTATTTACAGCTCTCAGTCTTTCTTCCAGGATCCCTTGTCAAAATCAGTAAGCAGCTTGTCAAAATCAGGTTTCAAAAGTCAAATCAGGTTATCAAAGTCTTTTCCTGTCACTTTCAACAGTCTCTTTCTCAAAATGTTTTCTCAAATTCTTTCAACAGTTCAGTTCATCAGCTTCCTTGAAGTACCAAAATATTGACCTGGAATGTCTCTATCCAAACAAAAAGACAAAAATTCTTTCTGCCATTCACTTGTACTTGCATACTCCCATTCAGGTCCTTCGTATCTTTGACTTGCTATTCTCTTTCTTTTCGACTTTCGATCACCATTTAATTCTTCTTCACTTAGATCTTCTCTCCTTGTTGTATCCACTTCTTCTTCAATTGCTGTTTCAACAATTACTTCCTTTCTCTCCTTTCAGTGAACCCTTGGTCAATGTTCTTTTCAGTGTTTAACTTGAAACATCTTCTTGCTCTGTGGTGTTTTCTGTTGACGGACCTGCAACTGGTTCAGGAGGACTCAGATCACAGTGACTTTAGTCCGCCTCAATTCCTTCCCCCTCAGGGTCTGGCAATTGCTCTATTTGTCTCTCAAAATCGTGTGCTTCTGGGAAAGCCCTCCTCTGACTAGGCTCTCCTGCTGCCTCAATTGAGAAAGGCTCTCTGTCACCCTCCTGGAGGTCTTCTCCTTGGTATCTCACAGGAGTGACTGAATCGTCCCCAACGGGCTCAGATCCGGTCCCAGTTCTGCTTTGTTCTCCTTCCGGCCCTAAGACTTGTTTTGCTGTTGTTGGTACTTTCAACAACTCTGCTTCTTCATCAGTCGGGCATATCACTTTCTTCGCGTGACTGGCATGGATCCAGTTTGGAACTCCAGGGCACTTCACAGCTGTGGTAGTTGTCAGAACTACCTGTAAAGGTCCTTTTCAATGAGACCCCAAAAACGTCTTCATCACGTGTTTCCGGACATAACCCAGCCGCTGGCTCTCAGGTTGTGCCCTGGGTCATGGATCAGTGGCAGTGTGGTGGCTTCCACCTGCTGAGAGAAAGAGCGAACCACATCAGCCAAATCTTTAGAGTAGTCCAACACCATATCATCTGTAATGTTGACAAGTGCATTCGCAGGCACTGCTGGCAACCTTATGGCTCGGCCCATAAGGATCTCATGCAGCGACAATTCTGTCTTCCTGTCGGGTGTGTTTCTCATGGTCATCAGAAATAAAGGCCATTTCAGATTCGTGCACGCACACATCTTTGCAACTCTAGACGTCAAGGTACCATTCATATGCTCCTGTCAGGGAGACCAGATCCTCGGGGTTTGCGCCTGTTCCCAATATGTCCACCTCCTGGCAGCTCCAAACTCTATTAGTTATTATAGCACAGAGTTAAAGAATGGCCAAGTGGGGGATGGGGTTTTAGGTTGGGAACAGCAGGGAAGGAGACCTGTGGGAGCAAGAGTAAAGAACACAATAGCAAGATTATGCACATTGACTCTCATAAACTTTGTTCCTAATATTTATATACTGATAACATGAATGATCAAAAGACCTATTAGCTCTTGGTACCTGGAAAATAAAGAAGGATTATGCAAACTTTCATATGAGCGTTTTTTTTTTTAGAATAACATCTTATGCTCTGAACATTGAATAACACTCTGTTGAATCTAGGTTTCAAGAATACTATGAACATTCAATAACACTGTGTTGAATCTGGGTTTCAGGAATACTATGAACATTGAATAACACTCTGTTGAATCTGGGTTTCAAGAATACTATGAACATTGAATAACACTGTTGAATCTGGGTTTCAAGAATACTATGAACATTGAATAACACTGTTGAATTTGGGTTTCAAGAATACTATGAACATTGAATAACACTCTGTAGAGTCTGGGTTTCAAATATACTCCGAAAATTGATTAACACTCTGTTTGATCTTGGTTTAAAAAATACTCTGAACATGGAATAACACTGTTCAGTCTGAGTTTCAAGAATACTCTGAACATTGAATATCACTCTTTTTGGTTTTGGGTTTCAAGAGTCAATTGTCTAGAAACGTTTGTACACCTTATTGTTAGATTGTGTGGCGAGACGAAAAACCCTGAAATTATCACGCACTCTGCCGATCAGTACTGCAAGAATGAAATGCCAAAAATGAATCGCGCACACTGTTGCCGATTCGTACATCAAGATTCAAATGTCATGAAATGATTGCGCACTCTGCCGATCGGTACTGCAAGCGTCAAATGCCAGGAATGAATTGCGCACACTGTTGCTGATTCGAACATCAAAGTTTAAATGTCAAGATAACGATCGCGCGTTCTGCCAATCTGAACTGCAAGAGTTAAATACCAGGAATGAATTGCGACACTGCTGCCGATTCAAACTTCAAAGTTTAAATGCCAAGATTACGATTGCGCGTTCTGCCGATCTGAACTGCAAGAGTTAAATGCCAGGAATGAATCGGGCACACTGCTGCTGATTCGATCAAAGTTCAAATGCCAAGATTACGATTGCACGTCCTGCCGTTCTGAACTGCAAGAGTTAAATGCCAGGAATGAATCGCGCACACTGCTGCCAATTCGAACATCAAAGTTTAAATGCCAAGATTGTGATCGCGCGTTCTGCCGATCAACCCAAAAGGCCGAAAACGCGAATATGCCTGGTAACGGAGTCGGGGGCCTAACCCAACCTCCGTCTTACTGCCCTGCTGGAGGATCACCAAGATAATGAAGACAGGACCTGGAAAAGCCTAGGTAGGCCTTTGGCACAGGAGCTCAGGAAAATGTTGCTGCTCTGCATCGGGACCTCTGAATAGTGAGCACGTGGAGCTGGGCTGGGTCCCTTAGATAGACCTAAGCCCCGCCCACGTACCACACCCAACCAGACTGCAGGAAGGGATTCTAGAATAAGGACCACACCCTGTAATCCTGCAGCAAAGCCTTGAAAATGAGCAATACATTGCAAACAGTATTAATGACGTTTCAAGATAAATCTCTGCAATACAAAAGATTAACATACCACATACATACACAATGCATGAATTATTACATTTCATAAGGATTGGCTTTTTTGCATTACGTCGCCCGCAGAGCGCACACTGTGCTGATGTTTATAGTACTCCCCCCTCCCGAACGTGGTCTAGGGCCTGGCTTGTCTGGGTTTAGGCGTAGAAAACACCGCACTAGTAGTTGAGCATGAATGTCAGATGCGGAGACCCATGAGTTGTCCTCTGGACCGTAACCTTTCCAAGATATTAGATACCAGAGATTACGACCTCTAAATTTTGAATCTAGAACTTGTTTTACTTCGTATTCCAATTCTCCTTGTACTAGAACTGGAGCTGGTTGAGAGCGGGCTTTTTGGACTGCTCTTTTCAGGAGAGAAGTATGAAACACTGGATGAATACGTTGGTAACTGCAGTTTATAGGTTACTGGATTGATCTGCTGAAGGACTGTGTAAGGACCTATATATTTGGGTTTAAACGTGTTTTTTCTTGAAATCAATATGGCAAGTGGAAAGCCACACTCTGTCTCCTGGCTTATATTGTGGTCCTTCACAATGTATTTTGTCATAATGTTTTTATACGTTTGTTTTGCTTTATCTAAATGTTGTTGGATTTGTTTCTGGGTTTGATGGAGTTGTCATATTGTTTCTGACACCGCTGTTGTAAGTGAGCTTTCTTCTGGAATTGTGATTGGCAAAGTATCAGGATGATAGCCAAACAGACCAAAAAAAGGGTGTTTCACCAGTGGAAGTATGATATGAGTTATTGTTGGCCAATTCAGCTAACCAAAGCATTGATTTCCAAGAATGAAGTGCTTTCTCAGCGTAAGCACGCAGATATTGTTTCAATGTTTGATTGAGTCTCTCAGTTTGGCCATCCGTTTGAGGATGATGACTGGTAGATAGTGTAGAAGTAACTTGTAGCGTTTTGCATCACGTTTTCCAGAAGTTAGAGGCAAATTGTGATCCTCGATCAGAGAGAATCACTTTTGTTAATTCGTGATAATGGACCACTCAGTTTGAAAGTATTGTTGCCAATTCACTGGAGGTAGGCAATTTCCTGCAAGCAATGAAATGTGCATATTTAATGAGACTATCTACCACCGCAAGGATTACTGAGTGAAATTGAACAATTGGCAGTCCTGTAATAAAGTCTAATGATATATGTTCCCAAGGTCGGAGTGGAGTTGGGAGAGGTTGTAACAGTCCTTTTGGTTTTGAACGACTTGTCTTGATGCAAGCACAAACTTTGCAGTTATCAACCATTTGTTTGACGTCTTTTGTCAAAGTAGGCCACCAAAAGTATTGTTGTATTAGTTCAAGAGTCTTAGGAATACCTGGATGACTTGCCGTAAGTATAACGTATAACCAATGAAACACTAGTTTGCGCAAATTGATAGTTGGAACAAATAAGCATGCATCATGAAACGGCAGGCCTTGTTGAGGATAGATCTGGACAAGGATGTCTTTTAGCTCATCTTTGAGTCCTTGATAGAACAGGGCTGCTTGTTTTTCTTCAGGCCAGGATGTTTCTGCTATCAGCCGATTAAAGCTAGCCAAATGAGAAACTAGGGGGTTCATTACAACATTGGCGGGAAAAGCTGTTTACCGCCGTGCAGAAGACCGCCAACACACCGCTGCAGCAGCGAAATTCCGCCACGGTCATTATGACCCACTGCTTGGAATCCGCCAAAATTTAGACACCCACACAAGTCCTCCACACCAAAGGTCAGTGATAAACTGGCAAAAACAAAACCTCCACTGTCACGCCAACAGGAATATGCCAACACTATCACGACCCACAAATCCACGGAGCAGTCTTTCAACCGCGGTGTTCCATTGGCGGTACACACGGCCGCGCTCAAAATACACACACATTTACAAAACACTACCACACTGGACAATTCAAAATACACACACCTGATACACATACACACACCACTCCCACACACCCAATACAATATAAAACACACACCCACATCACCCACAAACCCCTACTACCAAAATGTTTGAAAGAAGGCCAGAGAGAGACACCACAATCTACAAACAAGCATCCATAGGCACTCAACACCATCACTCACACAATATCCATGCACCTCACACAACACATCCCTAAACATCACCCCACACATCACAACACACCCCACCCCACACATCACCAACACCACCTCATGGCACGGCAAAGACACCCCAGGTTCTCTGAGGAGGAGCTCAGGGTCATGGTGGAGGAAATCATCCGGGTAGAGCCACAGCTATTCGGATCACAGGTGCAGCACACCTCCATAGCTAGGAAGATGGAGCTATGGTGAAGAATCGTGGACAGGGTCAACGCAGTGGGACAACACCCAAGAAATAGGGATGACATCAGAAAGAGGTGGAACGACCTACGGGGGAAGGTGCGTTCCGTGGTCCACCTTGGGGTTCAGAGGACTGGCGGCGGACCCCCACCTCCTCCCCCACAACTAACAACATGGGAGGAGCAAGTCTTGGCTATTCTGCATCCTGAGGGCCTCGCAGGAGTAGCAGGAGGAATGGACTCTGGTAAGTCAACTCTTAACTATAACATCCCCCACCCTACCTGCATGCTATCACATACCCCAACCCTCGCCCTCACCCCCATCACTCCAACTTCTCACAAATGTCCCAATATCACAAACCACACATCCCAATACCAAGCCCTGCATGCAACACCAAAGCATGGACACCCATCACCAAAGCATGGCCACTGCACATACCCATACACCCCCCAAACCATCATCACACAAGGTCCCACACAGGAATGCAAGCACTGGGGTACACGGTCACCCACCCATTGCACACCATGGCACACACAGATGCAATAATCATGCTTTTACACCCCTGCAGGACCCCTACCCAACGTCATTGGACAGGAGGGTCCAGACATGTCCACATCACCAACAGAAGAGGCCCACAGTGATGACAGCAGCTCTGTCCAACTGAATCTAGACGACCAGCCTGGCCCATCTGGGACCTCAGGACAGTCGGTTCCCCTCACACAGGCACAGGCCACTACAGTGCTTCCCCCCCCTCTGGAAACACCAGCACAGCACCCACCCAGCGGGCCCATACGTCTGTCCCCAGGACATGGCTATCAGCAGTGTGTCCACCACTACAGGGAACCCAGGCTAAACCACCACCCCAACAACAACAGGGACCTGGGGCAGTGGCAGTGGGCACACGGTTCAGGGGACAGAGGCCCAGGGAAACTGGGAGGTCTACTGTGCGACAGGGGGAGGACAGGCCCAGGGAACCCACTCTCCACGAGGCCCTCTCCAACATCATGGGAGCCTACCATCATTCCCAGGAGACGATGGCAACGGTTCTGGCCAAGTTTCAGAAGACCCAGCGGCTGCAGGAGGAACAGTATTTGGGCTTCAGGGAGGAACTCCGATCCATCAATTTCACCCTGGGCACCATCATAGGGGTGCTGAAGGAAGTCCTCAACACCAGGAGGGACACTGTGGCACAACAAGGGGCCCCTGACACTAGCCTGGACGATGAACTGCCCACCACCTCTGCCGGCGCTAGTGGACAGGAGGCACCGCCACAGGACCACCACACCAGCACCCCACCCCCTGCAGATGGAGAACCACCCTGCAAACGGTCCCTGAGATCCAGGACAAAGACAGAGAACGATGCCAAGACCCCCGCCAAGAAATGAGACCACCCTGATTGTCATCCTTTTGTCTCACCTTGTCACCCTGTCCATCCTCAAACTGCCCCAGCTCCACTTCCTATGCCCCTTTGGACAATGCACCTGTGAGACTAATAGCATGGACTCTGCCATGGACATTCCTCCACCATCACCCCTCACCATTTAACAACCCCCTCCAATATTGAGCACTGAAATAAACACCCTTAAAGCACAAAAAAATCTGGAGTCTGTCTGTAATTTCGAATTAGTGTATTAGTAATTACAGTGCCAAAATGCACTTTCAATGGTTAAAAATAAAGCCATGTGGGCCATGTCCTTTGAAATGGTACCTATGTCACACAGTTCTAGTCCATGAGGAAACAAAGCAGATGTCACACAGTGGGACCCACATCTGTGAAATTGTAAGAGAAAGTGGAAACTGGAAGTATTGCAGGATTACAGAGTTCCTGTTGTCGATGTCCTCTTCTTCTGCTTCCTCGTCTTCACTGTCCACAGGCTCCTCAGCTGCAACAATACCTCCATCTGGACCATCCTCCTGCAGAAAAAGCACCTGTTGTCGCAAAGCCAAGTTGTGAAGCATAGAGCAGGCCACGATGATCTGGCACACCTTCTTTGGTGAGTAGAATAGGGAACCACCTGTCATATGGAGGCACCGTAACCTGGCCTTCAGGAGGCCGAAGATCCGCTCTATAATCCTCCTAGTTAGCCCATGGACCTCATTGTAGCATTCCTCTGCCCTTGTCCTGGGATTCCTCACTGGGGTCAGTAGCCATGACAGGTTGGGGTAACCAGAGTCACCTGCAAATGGCGAGGGACAACTGTTAGACACACACTAACTCTTAGGCATATCCCCAGACCCAGACAACTATTCCCACTGATTTGGTTCCAGGTGCTCACCTAGTAGCCACACAGGGTACCTCTGTAGTTGCCCCATCACATAAGGGATGCTGCTATTCCGCAGGATGTAAGCGTCCTGCACTGAGCCAGGGAATTTAGCATTAACATGGGAGATGTACTGGTCTGCCAAACACACCATCTGCACATTCATCAAATGGTAACTCTTCCGGTTTCTGTACACCTGTTCACTCCTGCGGGGGGACCAAGGCCACATGTGTCCCATCTATGGCACCTATGATGTTGGGGATATGTCCCAGGGCATAGAAGTCACCTTTCACTGTTGGCAAATCCCTCACCTGAGGGAAAACGATGTAGCTCTGCATGTGTTTCAGCAGGGCAGACAACACTCTGGACAACACGTTGGAAAACATAGGCTGGGACATCCCTGATGCTATGGCCACTGTTGTTTGAAATGACCCACTTGCAAGGAAATGGAGTACTGACAGCACCTGCACTTGAGGGGGGATTCCTGTGGGATGGCGGATAGCTGACATCAGGTCTGGCTCCAACTGGGCACACAGTTCCAGGATTGTGGCACGATCAAGCCTGTAGGTGATGATTACATGTCTTTCCTCCATTGTCGACAGGTCCACCAGCGGTCTGTACACCGGAGGATGCCGCCATCTCCTCACATGTCCCAGCGGACGGTGCCTATGGAGGACAACAGCGAGCACAGAGTCAACCAACTCAGAGGTACGTAAACACAGCTTACTCAGAAAACTATTCATAACCTGAAATTTGCCTGTATGAGTGTTGAGCCAAGGCCTAGACATGTGTGACGCAGTTAAAAATAAAGCCATGTGGGCCCCTGAAATGGCGGCTGCCTGACCTGTATAGTGGGACAATGGGATATGAGGTAACTGTCAGAGTCACCAGATCCTCGGGGTCTGTGCACGTTCCCAACACTTCCACCACAAGACAGCTCCAATACTCTGATTAGATTTATCACAGAGTCTAAGAGAGTCCAAGTGGGGAAAAGGGGATTAGGACGGGAACAGCTGGGAAGGAGACCTGTAGGAAGCAAAAGGTTAAAACACAACATCAAAATTACATCTCATGAAATCAGTACCATGCTACAACTCTAAGCATCGACTTTTCCGAAAAACATGAGCAACCCTAGAATAGTCCTAAAACTGACTAGGCTTTAGATGACCGAATGCCTGAGGAGGAAACAGGTAAAGTTCAATAGGACTTTCAGATTCAAGTACTTTCTTTAGCATGAGAATCAGGAAACACTCTGAGCAATTTCTAAACAACCATATGAATCTCCTTTTAAGAATATATATCAGGAACACACAGCATTACATCTAGAACTCTGGTATTGTTGTGTTCATCTCAGAAAAAACTTTGGGAAGTGAATTGCGCACATTGCAGATTTTTATATGAGTATTAAACACCATAAAGGATTGAACACCATGAAATCACACAACGTAGATTCAAGGAATAAATCACGCAACGTGTCAACTTGAAATGCTACCAAGAAAATGTCTTAGAATAATAGCGCACAGTAATTTAGATTATTTATACACGAGGAAAGAATTGCGCGTCTTGCCGATTCAAATGCCACCATACAAATGCCAAGAAATGGTAGCGCACAATGAACAACATGAAAAGCACTCAGGGAAAGAATTGCGAGTCTTGCCGATTCAAATGCCACCATGCAAATGCCAAGAAATGGTAGCGCACAATGAATAACATGAAAAAACACTCAAGGAAAGAATCGCGCGTGTTGCCGATTTGAATGCCACCATGTAAATGCCAGAAAATGGTAGCACGCAATGAACAACAAAGTTAAATGCTCATGAAACGAGTTGCACGTCTTGCCAACTCGTAAAACATCATGTAAATGTCAAGAAATATCAGCGCGTAATGAACAACAATGTAATAACGAAGTCAAATCTTTATGGAATAAATTGCGCGTCCTCCCTATTTGCAAAATACCATACAAATGTCAAAAAATGGCAGCACACAAGTAATCTGTTATTCATTTAAGAATTAAAATCAAGAATATGAAAATTCTCAATTACGGTGTTGGGAAATGTCCAAACACCGTCTTACCGCCTGGAAACAGTGATCACCAATGAGAGATGAGCGCAGAAGACTGGAAAATCCAAATAGGCCGCCGGGACAGGAACTCAGGAAGAAGCTGCTGCTCTGCAGCGGGACCTCTGAATAGTGAGCACTGGAAGTTGGGCTGACTCTCTTTTATAGAGTCTTGGCCCAGCCTAGAACCACGCCCAGGCATGTTGCAGGGAAAGTCTCTAGAAGGCCCTGGAAAGGGACCACATCCTAACACACTCTGAATGTCTGCAGCAATACATTGCAAATGTACAGTATTTATAAGCACCTTAAAAATGAATCTTTTGGATGGAATTCTGCAATGCAAAAGGTTAAACAATAACATATCATCACAATGCATAAATTACATTATCTTGCGAGTGTTGGGTTTTTGCATTCTAGATGCCCGTAGAGCGCGCACTGTCCTGGTGTTGACAGTACTCCCCTCTCCCAGGCGCGCTCTAGGGCCTGGTTTATCTGGATTGAGACGATGACAGCGTCTCACAAGTACTGGAGCATGAACATCAGATGCGGAAACCCATGAATTACTTTCAGGGCCATAACCTTTCCATGAGATTAAGTACCATAGGTTACGCCCTCTCAGTTTAGAGTCCAACAATTTCTTGACTTCATATTCTTCTTCCCCCTGTACTAGAACAGGAGCTGGATGAGGGTGGACCTTTTGGACTGCCTTTTTTAAGAGAGAAGTATGGAACACTGGATGAATCCGTAATGATTTTGGCAATTGTAGTTTATAGGTCACAGGATTGATTTGCTGAAGAACAGTGTAAGGACCTATAAATTTGGGGTTGAACATGTGCTTCTTCTTGAAGTCAATATGTTTTTGTGGAAAGCCACACTTTGTCACCAGGTTGATACTGCGGTCCCTCACAATGTTTCTTGTCATAATGATTTTTGTATTTTTTTTTGGCTTTTTCTAAATGTTGTTGAATCGATTTCTGAGTTTGATGCAAATGTTGAATGATTTCTGAAACAGCTGGAGTGAGAGAACTTTCTTGAGGAATTGTGATGGGCAAGGTGTCAGGATGATAGCCAAACAAACCAAAGAAGGGTGTAACACCAGTAGACGTGTGGAAGGAGTTGTTGTAGGCTAACTCAGCTAACCAGAGCATTGATGTCCATGAATTAAGTGCTTTTTCAGCGTAAGCACGTAGGTATTGCTTCAAAGTCTGATTTAATCTCTCCATTTGACCATCTGTTTGAGGATGGTGGCTAGTAGATAGGGTAGATGTCACTTGGAGTGTTTTACACCATGTCTTCCAGAAGTTGGAGGCAAATTGCGATCCCCGATCGGAGAGGATCACTTTTGGCAGTCCATGATAACGAACCACTCTATTCAGTAAGATACTTGCCAGTTCACTAGAGGTGGGTAATTTCTTACAGGCAATGAAATGTCCATATTTTGTGAGATTATCTACTACCACCGGAATTACTGAATGCTGTTGAACCACTGGCAGACCTGTAATAAAGTCTAAAGAGATGTTTTCCCACGCACGACTTGGGGTTCGGAGTGGGTGTAACAACCCTTTCGGTTTTGAATGACTTGTTTTAGTGCGAGCACAGACTTTGCAGTTGTTTACCATTGTTTTTACATCCTTTGTTAAGATAGGCCACCAAAAATAGCGTTGGATTAATTCAAGAGTTTTAGGAGTACCAGGGTGACCTGCTGTAGGTATAACATGCAACCAATGAAACACTATCTTGCGAAGTTTGGTAGTGGGCACGAACAAACAAGCATCGTGAAAGGGTAATCCTTGCTTGATTGATCTTTTCGGATCTGCTTGGGCCCACGCCTGCCATTTTTCAACAGTGAATGAATTGCTGATGTCTTCAAAGAAATCTTCTGTTTTTATGATACATAGGACCTTGTCAGGAACAATGACAGCTCTGGAGGTTTGAACTGCAGGCAATGTGGTAGGCTCTTGGCAGGACAAGGCGTCAGCTTTGCGATTATCTTTACCAGGTAGGAAGGTTACCACAAAATCAAACTCGGCAAAAAACAGCATCCAGCGTAAGTGCCGAGGAGTCAAAAGTCTGGCAGAACTCATGAATTTAAGATTGCGATGATCAGTATATACTGTGACAGTATATTTAGCTCCCAACAAATGATGTCTCCATTCTTTAAAGGCGTCACAAATCACCAGAAGCTCTTTTTCAGCAATGACATAGTTCTGTTCGGCTTCGTTCAACTTCTGAGACATGTAAGCTACAGGATGAAGCTGACCAGTGTCTTTGTTTCGTTCTGACAAGACTGCTCCTATCGCCACATCTGAAGCATCAGCTTCCACTATGAAAGGTCGATCCGCATCTGGATGAGTCAAGACTGGGGCAGTGGAGAAAGCTTCTTTCAAAGTTGAAAAGGCTTGGTCTGCTTCTGGGGACCATACACATTTTTCTTTCTTTCTTAATAACTTAGTAATTGGAGCCACTGTCTGGGAGAAATGATTGATGAACCTCCGGTAAAAATTTGCAAAGCCCAGGAAACATTGTACATCACGAACAGTCTTTGGCATGGGCCATTCAGATACGGCTTTTCCTTTCCTTTCTGCCATCACCATACCTTGAGGGGTAAGGATAACCCCTAAAAACTCAACTGTGGTAACATGAAACTCACACTTGGTTAGCTTGCAATATAAATGGTGTTTACGAAGGGCTGCCAACATTTTCTTTACATGTTGAACATGTTCATTCTCATTGTCTGAGTAGATCAAAATGTCATCAATGTAAACTATGGCAAAGATATCGAGGTACTCTCTAAGAACGTCATTTAAGAAAAATTGAAATGCTGCTGGAGCATTGCACAGACCAAAAGGCATGACGGTGTATTCAAAAAGGCCATATCTTGTTTTGAATGCCGTTTTCTATTCGTCACCCTCTCTCATTCTGACCAAATGGTAAGCACCTCGAAGATCAAGCTTCGTGTAGATTTTTGCTTTCTTTACTTGTTCCAGTAAGACCGGAATTAGAGGCAAAGGATATTTGTTCTTGATGGTGATTTTATTCAAGCCCCTATAGTCGATACAAGTTCGAAGCTCTCCGTTCACTTTTGAAACAAAAAACAAAGGAGAAGCTGGGGGAGACTTAGAGGGGCGGATGAAACCATTCTTTAAGAATTGATCCAAGTATTTTCGTAAATGTTGATTTTCATTTTCTGACAGGGCATACACACGACAGTTGGGAAGTATCCCCCCCTGGGACTAGATCAATTTGACAGTCATAAGATCTATGAGGAGGTAAGTTCTCTGCTTGCTTCTCATCAAATACATCTTCATAAGACGAATACTGTTTGGGCAACTGAACTTCTTTCTCTGCGGCGGTAGCTATGTAAGAATGGCGAACTTCCGATTCTTGAGTCCTTTGGAGACAATGTTCTTTACATAGCACTGATGAGAACACGATCTTTCGTTCTGCCCAATTAATCTCTGGATTGTGATGAGTTAACCATGGCAAGCCAAGGATGATCCCATACTGGGGAGTATGGATCATGTCAAGGATGAGTTCCTCTTTATGTTTCTTTCTTTGATTTTTACCTTCACAAATTATTGTCAAGGGGACAATCTGAAGAGTTATCGGACCTCCAGTCAAGAGTTTTCCATCCACTGCCTAGGTGGTTTCTGGGGTCTTCTTTTCAATACATGGGATCCCCCATGCACGAACCAATTGGGCGTCAACAAAGTTTCCGGTAGCCCCAGAGTCGACTAGAGCCTTCTTGAAATAGGTCTTTTTCTTGACCTGAACTCTTATTCCCAATTTTAGATGTTTGGATTGTGAAGGATCCACGGTGACACCCACGAGCAACCCTTCTCTGCAACTTGGGTGCTTTAGATTTTCCGACTCAACTGATGCATTGGTTGCAACTTTCTGAACTGGGCCTCGCTTGCTCTTTGTTTTGATTGGACAATCTTTGGCGAAATTACCTTTCCGCCCACAATAGAGACATTGCCCATTTTTTCTGCGTAGGTTCTTTTCATCTTTGGTCAAAGGTCTCCTGATGGTTCCAATTTCCATCGGTTCCGGCGTTCTTTCTCTCTGAGTTCTTGAGTCTTTGTGATCATGAGCATGCCTAGAATGTTTTTCAGTCTTTTTACGCGTTCCTTTTCGTTTGTTTAAACGATGATCAAGCCTCAAGACAAGGTTTATTAAATCTTGACAGTTTGCAGGTTGTGGGTCGATTTGCGCTAAGATGTCTTTTAGCTCCTCTTTGAGTCCTCTGTAAAACAAGGCCGCTTGTTTTTCTTCAGGCCAGGATGTCTCAGCGACCAGCCAATTAAAGTTGGCTAAATATGACACTAAGTCCTGATTCCCTTGGCGTAAGTCTAATAATTCACGATCTGCTGACTGTGTTACAGTTCTACGATCGAAAACTCTCTCAAATTCACGAACACATTTTTTCCAGTTGTACAACAGGGGACTATTTTTACGCACAAGAGGAATAGCCCAGGTAGCTGCATCTCCAGACAGATATGACAACAAGAAAGCTACTTTAGACTGGGCATCGGGGAAAGTATGTGGTCTGCAGGTGAGGTGAAGTTCCACTTGAACCAGAAAAGATTGCGCTTTCAGGGGATCACCTGAGAAGCGTTCTGGGGGAGCTAAAGGAATGGCTGAAGGAACATTGAGGGAAATGTTAGTCGGATTACCTCCAGAAGTCTGAGAAGAAGTACCTGGCCAAGACACACCTGTGGGACTTTGTTCTTTCTTCTCTACCTTATTCTGTAACTGACTCACCCTCTCAGCTAGACTATTTGTCAAATCCTTTGATGATACCACTTCTGACTGGAGCTGGATGATAGCCTTGACTAGCTTGTCGAGTGTGGCCATGCTGAGAACATACACAAACCAGGAGGATAATAATTTGTGGGCTCACTATTCTGTCAGAGTCACCAGATCCTCGGAGTCTGTGCACGTTCCCAACACTTCCACCACAAGACAGCTCCAATACTCTGATTAGATTTATCACAGAGTCTAAGAGAGTCCAAGTGGGGAAAAGGGGATTAGGACGGGAACAGCTGGGAAGGAGACCTGTAGGAAGCAAAAGGTTAAAACACAACATCAAAATTGCATCTCATGAAATCAGTACCATGCTACAACTCTAAGCTTCGTCTTTTCCGAAAAACATGAACAACCCTAGAATAGTCCTAAAACTGACTAGGCTTTAGATGACCGAATGCCTGAGAAGGAAACAGGAAAAGTTCAATAGGACTTTCAGATTCGAGTACTTTCTTTAGCATGAGAATCAGGAAACACTCAGAGCAATTTCTAAACAACCATATGAATCTCCTTTTAAGAATATATATCAGGAACACACAGCATTACATCTAGAACTCTGGTATTGTTGTGTTCAGCTCAGAAAAAAACATTGGGAAGTGAATTGCGCACATTGCAGATTTTTATATGAGTATTAAACACCATAAATGATTGTGCACCATGAAATCACACAACGTAGATTCAAGGAATAAATCACGCAACGTGTCAACTTGAAATGCTACCAAGAAAATGTCTTAGAATAGTAGCGCACAGTAATTTACATTATTTATACACGAGGAAAGAATTGCGCGTCTTGCCGATTCAAATGCCACCATACAAATGCCAAGAAATGGTAGCGCACAATGAACAAAATGAAAAGCACTCAGGGAAAGAATTGCGTGTCTTGCCGATTCAAATGCCACCATGCAAATGCCAAGAAATGGTAGCGCACAATGAATAACATGAAAAAACACTCAAGGAAAGAATCGCGCGTGTTGCCGATTCGAATGCCACCATGTAAATGCCAGAAAATGGTAGCGCGCAATGAACAACAAAGTTAAATGCTCATGAAATGAGTTGCACGTCTTGGCAACTCGTAAAACATCATGTAAATGTCAAGAAATATCAGCGCGCAATGAACAACAATGTAATAACGAAGTCAAATCTTTATGGAATAAATTGCGCGTCCTCCCTATTTGCAAACCACCATACAAATGTCAAAAAATGGCAGCACACAAGTAATCTGTTATTCATTTAAGAATTAAAATCAAGAATATGAAAATTCTCAATTACGGTGTTGGGAAATGTCCAAACACCGTCTTACCGCCTGGAAACAGTGATCACCAATGAGAGATGAGCGCAGAAGACTGGAAAATCCAAATAGGCCGCTGGGACAGGAACTCAGGAAGAAGCTGCTGCTCTGCACCGGGACCTCTGAATAGTGAGCACTGGAAGTTGGGCTGACTCTCTTTTATAGAGTCTTGGCCCAGCCTAGAACCACGCCCAGGCATGTTGCAGGGAAAGTCTCTAGAAGGCCCTGGAAAGGGACCACACCCTAACACACTCTGAATGTCTGCAGCAATACATTGCAAATGTACAGTATTTATAAGCACCTTAAAAATGAATCTTTTGGATGGAATTCTGCAATGCAAAAGGTTAAACAATAACATATCATCACAATGCATAAATTACATTATCTTGCGAGTGTTGGGTTTTTGCATTCTAGATGCCCGTAGAGCGCGCACTGTCCTGGTGTTGACAGTACTCCCAGGCGCGCTCTAGGGCCTGGTTTATCTGGATTGAGACGATGACAGCGTCTTACAAGTACTGGAGCATGAACATCAGATGCGGAAACCCATGAATTACTTTCAGGGCCATAACCTTTCCATGAGATTAAGTACCATAGGTTACGCTCTCTCAGTTTAGAGTCCAACAATTTCTTGACTTCATATTCTTCTTCCCCCTGTACTAGAACAGGAGCTGGATGAGGGTGGACCTTTTGGACTGCCTTTTTTAAGAGAGAAGTATGGAACACTGGATGAATCCGTAATGATTTTGGCAATTGTAGTTTATAGGTCACAGGATTGATTTGCTGAAGAACAGTGTAAGGACCTATAAATTTGGTGTTGAACATGTGCTTCTTCTTGAAGTCGATATGTTTTGTGGAAAGCCACACTTTGTCACCAGGTTGATACTGCAGTCCCTCACAATGTTTCTTGTCATAATGCTTGTTGTATTTTTTTTTGGCTTTTTCTAAATGTTGTTGAATCGATTTCTGAGTTTGATGCAAATGTTGAATGATTTCTGACACAGCTGGAGTGAGAGAACTTTCTTGAGGAATTGTGATGGGCAAGGTGTCAGGATGATAGCCAAACAAACCAAAGAAGGGTGTAACACCAGTAGACATGTGGAAGGAGTTGTTGTAGGCTAACTCAGCTACCCAGAGCATTGATGTCCATGAATTAAGTGCTTTTTCAGCGTAAGCACGTAGGTATTGCTTCAAAGTCTGATTTAATCTCTCCGTTTGACCATCTGTTTGAGGATGGTGGCTAGTAGATAGGGTAGATGTCACATGGAGTGTTTTACACCATGTCTTCCAGAAGTTGGAAGCAAATTGCGATCCCCGATCGGAGAGGATCACTTTTGGCAGTCCATGATAACGAACCACTCTATTCAGTAAGATAGTTGCCAGTTCACTAGAGGTGGGTAATTTCTTACAGGCAATGAAATGTCCATATTTCGTGAGACTATCTACTACCACCAGAATTACTGAATGCTGTTGAACCACTGGCAGGCCTGTAATAAAGTCTAAAGAGATGTGTTCCCACGGACGACTTGGGGTTGGGAGTGGGTGTAACAACCCTTTCGGTTTTGAATGACTTGTTTTAGTGCGAGCACAGACTTCGCAGTTGTTTACCATTGTTTTTACATCCTTTGTTAAGGTAGGCCACAAAAAATAGCATTGGATTAATTCAAGAGTTTTAGGAGTACCAGGGTGACCTGCTGTAGGTATAACATGCAACCAATGAAACACTATCTTGCGAAGTTTGGTAGTGGGCACGAACAAACAAGCATCGTGAAAGGGTAATCCTTGCTTGATTGATCTTTTCGGATCTGCTTGGGCCCACGCCTGCCATTTTTCAACAGTGAATGAATTGCGGATGTCTTCAAAGAAATCTTCTGTTTTTATGATACAGAGGACCTTGTCAGGAGCAATGATAGCTCTGGAGGTTTGAACTGCAGGCAATGTGGTAGACTCTTGGCAGGACAAGGCGTCAGCTTTGCGATTATCTTTACCAGGTCGGAAGGTTACCACAAAATCAAACTCGGCAAAAATCAGCATCCAGCGTAATTGCAGAGGAGTCAAAAGTCTGGCAGAACTCATGAATTGAAGATTGCGATGATCAGTATATACTGTGACAGTATATTTAGCTCCCAACAAATGATGTCTCCATTCTTTAAAGGCGTCACGAATCGCCAGAAGCTCTTTTTCAGCAATGACATAGTTCTGTTCGGCTTCGTTCAACTTCCGAGACATGTAAGCTACAGGATGAAGCTGACCAGTGTCTTTGTTTCGTTGTGACAAGACTGCTCCTATCGCCACATCTGAAGCATCAGCTTCCACTATGAAAGGTCGATCCGCATCTGGATGAGTCAAGACTGGGGCAGTGGAGAAAGCTTCTTTCAAAGTTGAAAAGGCTTGGTCTGCTTCTGGGGACCATACACATTTTTCTTTCTTTCTTAATAACTTAGTAATTGGAGCCACTGTCTGGGAGAAATGATTGATGAACCTCCGGTAAAAATTTGCAAAGCCCAGGAAACATTGTACATCACGAACAGTCTTTGGCATGGGCCATTCAGATACAGCTTTTACTTTCCTTTCTGCCATCACCATATCTTGAGGGGTAAGGATAACCCCTAAAAACTCAACTGTGGTAACATGAAACTCACACTTGGTTAGCTTGCAATATAAATGGTGTTTACGAAGGGCTGCCAACATTTTCTTGACATGTTGAACATGTTCATTCTCATTGTCTGAGTAGATCAAAATGTCATCAATGTAAACTATGGCAAAGATATCGAGGTACTCTCTAAGAACGTCATTTAAGAAAAATTGAAATGCTCCTGGAGCATTGCACAGATTAAAAGTCATGACGGTGTATTCAAAAAGGCCATATCTTGTTTTGAATGCCGTTTTCCATTCGTCACCCTCTCTCATTCTGACCAAATGGTAAGCACCTCGAAGATCAAGCTTCGTGTAGATTTTTGCTTTCTTTACTTGTTCCAGTAAGACCGGAATTAGAGGCAAAGGATATTTCTTCTTGATGGTGATTTTATTCAAGCCCCTATAGTCGATACAAGTTCGAAGCTCTCCGTTCGCTTTTGGAACAAAAAACAAAGGAGAAGCTGTGGGAGACTTAGAGGGGCGGATGAAACCATTCTCTAAGAATTGATCCAAGTATTTTCGTAAATGTTGATTTTCATGTTCTGACAGGGCATACACACGACAGTTGGGAAGTATCCCCCCCTGGGACTAGATCAATTTGACAGTCATAAGATCTATGAGGAGGTAAGTTCTCTGCTTCCTTCTCATCAAATACATCTTCATAAGACGAATACTGTTTGGGCAACTGAACTTCTTTCTCTGCGGCGGTAGCTATGTAAGAATGGTGAACTTCCAATTCTTGAGTCCTTTGGAGACAATGTTCTTTACATAGCACTGATGAGAACACGATCTTTCGTTCTGCCCAATTAATCTCTGGATTGTGATGAGTTAACCATGGCAAGCCAAGGATGATCCCATACTGGGGAGCATGGATCACATCAAGGATGAGTTCCTCTTTATGTTTCTTTCTTTGATTTTTACCTTCACAAATTATTGTCAAGGGGACAGTCTGAAGAGTTATCGGACCTCCAGTCAAGAGTTTTCCATCAACTGCCTGGATGGTTTCTGGGGTCTTCTTTTCAATACATGGGATCCCCCATGCACGAACCAATTGGGCGTCAACAAAGTTTCCGGTAGCCCCAGAGTCGACTAGAGCCTTTTTGAAATAGGTCTTTTTCTTGACCTGAACTCTTATTCCCAATTTTAGATGTTTGGATTGTGAAGGATCCACGGTGACACCCACGAGCAACCCTTCTCTGCAACTTGGGTGCTTTAGATTTTCCGACTCGACTGATGCATCGCTTGCTCTTTGTTTTGATTGAACAATCTTTGGCGAAATGACCTTTCCGCCCACAATAGAGACATTGCCCATTTTTTCTGCGTAGGTCCTTTTCATCTTTGGTCAAAGGTCTCCTGATGGTTCCAATTTCCATCGGTTCCGGCGTTCTTTCTCTCGGAGTTCTTGAGTCTTTGTTATCATGAGCATGCCTAGAATGTTTTTCAGTCTTTTTTCGCGTTCCTTTTCGTTCGTTTAAACGATGATCAAGCCTCAAGACAAGGTTTATTAAATCTTGACAGTTTGCAGATTGTGGGTCGATTTGCGCTAAGATGTCTTTTAGCTCCTCTTTGAGTCCCCTGTAAAACAAGGCCGCTTGTTTTTCTAAAGGCCAGGATGTCTCAGCGACCAGCCGATTAAAGTTGGCTAAATATGACACTAAGGGGGTCATTCTGACCTCGGCGGTAAAAGGCGCTTACCGCCGGTCAGAAGGCCGCCACAACACCGTCGCGGTAAACCGCCAAGGTCATTCTGACCCTCAAGAGGCAAACCGCCAAAAACCTGACATCATCAAAAGTCCGCCACACCAACGGCCAGCGTTAAACTGGCGAAGACCAAACCTCCACCGTCACGCCAACAGAAAAACGCCCATGCCATTACGACCCACGAATCCACGCGGCGGTCTTTCGACCGCGGTATTCCATTGGCGGTACACACCGCCGCACTCAAAATACACATACAGCTCCAAAACACAGCCACATTGGACAATTTGAAATACACACACCTGAGACACATACACACAACACTCCCACGCACCCAATTAACTATAAAACACACACCCACATCACCCACAAACCCCTACGACCACAAATCAGAGAAGAAGCCCAGAGAGAGACAGCACAGAATAGAGAACACCATCACACAGAGGCACACTACACCATCACCCACACAACAACCACGCACAAAACACCATACACCACTACACTCACCACACTCATCACCGCAAACACCACCCCACACCTCATCCACACCACCCCATGGCACCCCAAAGACACCCCAGGTTCTCAGACGCAGAACTCAGGGTCATGGTGGAGGAAATAGTTCGGGTAGAGCCCCAGCTCTTCGGGACACAGGTGCAGCACACCACCATTGCCAGGAAGATGGAGCTATGGCAAAGAATAGTGGACAGGGTCAACGCTGTGGGACAGCATCCACGAAATCGGGACGACATCAGGAAGCGGTGGAACGACCTACGGGGGAAGGTGCGTTCCATGGTATCCAGGCACAACATCGCGGTGCAGCGGACTGGCGGCGGACCCCCACCTCAACCCCCAGAATTTACAACATGGGAGGAACAGGTCTTGAACATCCTGCATCCTGAGGGCCTCGCAGGAGTAGGCAGAGGAATGGACTCTGGTAAGTCTCATCTTCACTACTTCATCCTCCCCACCCCACCAGCATGCCAACTCATACCCCCACCCTCCCCCCCACCACCATCACACATCCTCATTGCTAATGTCTCACCATCACAACCCACCCATCCCAACACCAGACCCTGCATGCCACCACAAACCATCGACAGCCATCACCTAAGCATGCCCACTGCACATACCCATCTCCCCCACAAACCGCCGTCACATCAGCCCCCACAAAGGAATGCCAGCACTGGGGTACACGGGCACCCACCCATTGCACGCTATGGCACACACAGAAGCAATAACCATACTCTTATACCCCTGCAGGACCCGAACGCCACCACACCGCCCAGGAGGGTCCAGAAATGTCCATCCCACCCCCAGAAGAGGCCCCCAGTGAAGACAGCAGCGCTGTCTCCCTGGACCCAGATGACCAGCCCGGCCCATCGGGGACCTCGGGACAGTCGGTTCCCCTCAGACAGCCACAGGCTACAGCAGAACTCCCCCCCTCTGGGAACACCAGCACAGCACCCACCCAGCGGGCCCATACCTCTGTCTCCAGGACACGTCAATCAGCGGTGTGTCCGCCACTACAGGGCACCCAGGTTAACCCACCACCCCAACAACAACAGGGACCTGGGGGCAGTGGTAGTGGGCACACGGTCCAGGGGACAGAGGCCCAGGGAAACAGGGTAACTGGGAGGGCTGCTGTGCGACAGGGGGGGGACAGGCCCAGGGAACCCACTCTCCACGAGGCCCTCACCTCCATCATGGGAGCATACCACCACTCCCAGGAGACGATGGCGACGGTCCTGGCCAGGTTCCAGGAGATCCAGGTACTGCAGGAGGAACAGTTTATGGGGTTCAGGGAAGAACTGAGAAATATTAGTTCCGCAATGGGCACCATCGTTGTGGCTCTCAACCAGATTGTCACCACATTGCGGGTCCATGTGGCACCACAAAGGGCCCCTGTCATTAGCATGGACCAGGAACAGGCTACCACTTCCTCCGGCGCTAGTGGACAGGAGTCCCCGACACAGGAACATGGACAATGCACCTGTGAGACTGAGAATCTGGACTCTGCCATGGACATTCCTCCACCATCACCCATCACCGATTTTCAACCATGTCCCAAAATTGAGCACTTTAATAAACACACTTATTGCACACAAATAATCTGGAGTCTGCCTGTATTTTTGAAAATATGTATTAGACATAAACGTGCCAAAATGACAAGTTACATTGTGATGACAACATACCACTGTCACACAGCTGTAGTCCATGGGCAAACAAAGCAGAGGTCACGCAGTGGGGCCCACATCTCTGAAATTGGAAGGGAAAGTCACAACTCTGTTAGCATACACTGGGTGAAAAGGACAGACAGTAGAGAGGCAGGAGACTGTAAGTAACTGTAAAATGCCGGTGTTGATTCTTACCTGTGTGTTATTGAAAATACTGCTGTATCACTGTGTCCCTGTTGTCTGTGTCGTCCTCTTCGTCTTCCTCCTCTTCACTCTCCGCAGGCTCCACAGCTGCTACAACACCACCATCTGGACCATCCTCCTGCAGAAAAGGCACCTGGCGTCGCAATGCCAGGTTGTGAAGCATACAGCAGGCCACGATGATCTGGCACACCTTCTTTGGTGAGTACATTAGGGATCCACCTGTCATATGCAGGCACCTAAACCTGGCCTTCAGGAGGCCGAAGGTTCTTTCTATAATCCTCCTAGTCCGCCCATGGGCCTCATTGTAGCGTTCCTCTGCCCTTGTCCTGGGATTCCTCACTGGGGTTAGTAACCACAACAGGTTGGGGTAACCTGAGTCACCAATTAGCCACACCATAGGTGTCTCTGTAGTTGTTCCATCACATAAGGGATGCTGCTATTTCGCATGATGTACGCGTCATGCACTGACCCAGGGAACTTGGCATTTACATGGGAGATGTACTGGTCAGCCAAACAGACCACCTGGACATTCATGGAATGATAACTTTTTCTGTTCCTGTACACCTGTCCACTTTCACTGGGGGGGTACCAAAGCAACATGTGTCCCATCAATGGCACCAATGATGTTGGGAATATGTCCAAGGGCATAGAAATCACCCTTCACTGTAGGCAAATCCCCCACCTCAGGGAAAACGATGTATCTCCGCATGTGTTTGAGCAGGGCAGACAACACTCTGGACAACACCTTGGAAAACATAGGCTGAGACATCCCTGATGAAATGGCCACTGTTGTTTGAAATGACCCACTTGCTAAGAAATGGAGTACTGACAGCACCTGCACTAGAGGGGGGGTCCCTGTGGGTTGGCGGATGGGTGACATCAGGTCTGCCTCCAGCTGGGCACACAGTTCATGTATAGTGGCTCGGTCAAGCCTGTATGTCAGAATGACATGTCGTTCCTCCATTGTCGACAGGTCCACCAGCGGTCTGTACACGGGAACATTCCTCCATCTCCTCGCAAGTCCCAGCGGACGGTGCCTGGGAAGGACAACAGCGAGCACAGAGTCAATCAGCCCACAGGTAAGTTCCCACAGCTTGCACAGTACACGATTCTCTATGCATTGAATGGCTTGTATGAGTGTCGATGCAAGGCCTAGGCATGTGTGACGCAGTAGAAATTAAGCCATGTGGGCCCTTGAAATGGCGGCTGCCTGACCTGTGAAGTGCGACAATGGGATGTGAGGTCAATGCGCTGTTGTGGCACACCGTGGCGGTAGGCGGTCGAAGACCGCGGCGCAAAGCCGCATTGGTTAACATTGAACCCTATGCGTTTCAGGAGCCAATGACGAAGTGCGCCGGCGGTCGTGGGACGCACCGCCGCGGTACGCACCGCCGCGGACGTGACTGCCATTTTCTATCTGCTTAATCACTCGAGACCTGATCATCCACAGGAGAGGACCTATACTGCAAGTGCAGCTGTGACCTCGGTCTGGAAGATACAATGGCTGCTGCGACTGGGGAAAGGGCCCCTGCCTTCACTTCTGAAGAATTGGAGAAACTCGTGGATGGGGTCCACCCCCAGTTAGCGCTACTCTACGGTCCTCCAGACCAACAGGTAAGTACACTGGGAGCATGCTTTGGGGGCAATGCCTGTGTTGAGTCGGGTGGATGAAAGATGGTGGGGAGGGGAGCGATTGAGGCATGCATCAAACGACGGATGAGAGCATGTGCCACATGGCAAGGGTGGGGATGGGGGGCCACTCACATCGAGCATGCAGAAAATTATAATAATGTTATTTCTCCCCCTGTACATGTCACATAGGTCAGCGCCCATCAGAAAATCGACATTTGGCGTGCCATCGCCAAGGACGTCCGGACCCTGGGGGTCCACAACAGACGGGGCATCCACTGCCGCAAGAGGTGGGAGGACATCCGCCGCGGGAGCAGGAAGACTGCAGAGGCTCTGCTGGGGATGGCCTCCCAACGTAGGAGGGGTGCCACTCGTCAATTGACCCCCCTGATGTCTCGGATCCTGGCGGTGGCCTACCCAGATTTGGATGGGCGCGTGAGGACATCACAGCAGACACAAGGGGGTGAGTACCAGCACATTCTGCTATCTTAGCGCGCAGTGGAGGTGTCTGGGTGGGGGAGGAGGGCTGTGGGTATCCCTAGGCCAGGGCGATTTCTGTAGGCTAGGCCCCTCCGTAAGGCATGGCCCTGTGCCCCCGCCCCCCACCTCTGTAGGGTGCCAAGTACAGCTATCCATGGCCCTGTGTCACCTATGTGTGCAGTTGTCGTCCATAGGCTTGTAGGCCAAGTCCCAATGATTGAGTAGTGTACCCCAAGTGCGCGGCGTAGTGCAGGGGGCTTCTGTGTCTGTCCTCTCCGCCAACTGTGTTGCCAATGGATGCACTCAACATGTCTTCATTTCCCCCCCCCTTTTTGCTGCTCTTCCTGTTCAAGTGTGCATTAGCATCATCAGGCGGAGGAGAAGTGACATCGGAGCACGAGGGAGCTGCATCTCACATGGCCCTGGAGGGCCATGCAACCGACTCGGAGTTCACCAGTGAGACGGAGGGCGAGGGGAGCTCCACAACGGGGACACGTGGAAACATCAGCGACACAGACACGTCCTCAGAAGGGAGCTCCCTTGTGGTGGCGGCAACATCCGTGCCCACCGCAACAACAGGTACAGCCGCCACCCAGCGCACCAGCTCCGCCCTCCCAGCAGCCCCTCTGCGATCGCCCCGTGCCCGCTCGCACACGAAGGCAGGCATCTCCTTCGCCCCAGGCACCTCAGACCCTGCCCCAGTTACCCCTGCTGCCCTCAGTGAGGAGGTCATTGACCTCCTCAGGACGCTCATTGTTGGGCAGTCTACCCTTTTGAATGCCATCCAGGGGGTAGAAAGGGAGGTGCACCGGAGCAATGCATACCTGAAGGGCATTCATTCGGGTCAGGCTGCCCATCAGCGATCGTTCAACGCTCTGGCCTCAGCACTGACGGCAGCCATTGTCCCTGTCTCCTGCCTCCCTCCTCCAACTTCCTCCACCCAGTCCCACTCCACTGTTCCTCTGCCTATCCTAGACACACCTACAGACCAGCCTGCACACACCTCAACACCCAAGGGCAGCTCATCCAGACATAAGCACCACACATCACACAAGCATTCACACAAGCAACAGCCACATGCAGACATACCAACAGCCACTGCCTCCTCTGTGTCCCCCTCCTCCTCATCTCCCTCCTCCCTCCCTGTGACGTCTCCACTCACACTTGCATGCACAACATCATCAGCCACTACGTCCATCACCAGCACACCCACCAGAACACTCCGCACACGTGCAGTCACCACCCCCACTGCCATTTACACGTCCCCTGTGTCCTCTCCCAGTGTGTCTGTCACCCCCTCTTCCAAACCACACAAACGCAGGCAGCCACCCACCCAACAGCCATCCACCTCACGACAGCCTCCGTCACAAGCACCTGCACCCAAAGACACCACACTTGACTCTCCTACAACCACATCCTCTTCCTCCACTCCCATACCCACTGCACCTACCCTTCCCACTGCTCCTAAAAAAGGTTTTCCTGTCCAAAATTAACCTCTTTCCATCACCTGACCCACCCCCTCCATCTCGTAAGAGTCCAATCAGCACCTCAGCCACCACAACCCCTGGACCTACAAGGTCCATAGTACAGGGATATTGGAGTCCACCACCTTCAAGGGCAGCAACATCGGCCAGCAGTAAAGTGACAGCCAGCCCACCCCCTGGGAAGAAAACCAAGAAAGGCAAGGCCCGGCGCGAGAGGCCAGAGACGGCAGCCTCCAAAGGCACTACCCTGGCACCGTCAGGAAGTGGGGTGCCGCCTGGCACATCTACAAAGGGAGGCAAGGGCCACAGAGAATCACGGAAGGATGGCAAGGGCAGCACGGCTGACAAGTCCGGCAGCAGGCGAGCTGCCCAGGAGGACCCCACCAGCCCCATTCCGGGTGTGAAGGCGGACACCCACGGGCCCGGGACTCCAGCACAGGAGGGCCCCGGAAGCGAGAAGTCGGATGGCGAGTGAACTCCATATATTGGCCGGATATGGTGCCCTGGAGACACATGTCAAGAACCGCTGAACAGGGCCCTTCAAGACAAGCACCGCTGAACAGGGCCCTTCAAGACAAGCACCGCTGAACAGGGCCCTCCAAAACAAGCACCGCTGAACAGGGCACCGCCGTCTCAAGAACCGCTGAACAGGGCCCTTCAAAACAAGCACCGCTGAACAGGGCACCGCCGTCTCAAGAACCGCTGAACAGGGCCCTTCAAGGCAAGCACCGCTGAACAGGGCCCTTCAAGACAAGCACCGCTGAACAGGGCCCTTCAAAACAAGCACCGCTGAACAGGGCACCACTGTCTCAAGAACCGCTGAACAGGGCCCTTCAAAACAAGCACCGCTGAACAGGGCACCGCCGTCTCAAGAACCGCTGAACAGGGCCCTTCAAAACAAGCAGCGCTGAACAGGGCACTGCCGTCTCCGCTGGGCCCTTCATCTCTAGCACCGCTCCGCTGGGCCCTTCATCTCAAGCACCGCTCCGCTGGGCCCTTCATCTCAAGCACCGCTCTGCTGGGCACCGCCGTCTCAAGCACCGCTCCGCTGGGCCCTTCATCTCAAGCACCGCTCCGCTGGGCCCTTCAAGACAAGCACCGCTCCGCTGGGCCCTTCATCTCAAGCACCGCTCCACTGGGCACCGCCGTCTCAAGCACCGCTCCGCTGGGCACCGCCGTCTCAAGCACCGCTCCGCTGGGCACCGCCGTCTCAAGCACCGCTGGCCCATTGGCAGAAGGGGCAGGCCCGCATCTGTGTCGGGCAGGGCTGCACGATGCACTCTGGGCACCATGCCTCCTCCAGTACCAGTGGAGTCTGTAATCCACTTGAGAGACTGTGGCTTTGCACTCCCCAGGATTGCACAGTGGGCAAGCCACCCACTGTAGAGACTTGTGAGACTGTGGCTTTGCACTCCCCAGGATTGTAGAGTGGGCAAGCCACCCACTGTAGAGACTTGTGAGACTGTGGCTTTGCACTCACCAGGATGGCACAGTGGGCAAGCCACCCACTGTAGAGACTTGTGAGACTGTGGCTTTGCACTCCCCAGGATGGCACAGTGGGCAAGCCACCCACTGTAGAGACTTGTGAGACTGTGGCTTTGCACTCCCCAGGATGGGACAGTGGGCCTGGAGGCCCCTCGTGGATCTGGCGTCGTGGACTCATGTGGCTGAGGTGCCTCCCCTTCCCTTCCCCCTGAGATGCCTGTAGTTTTTCTATCTGATGCCCCTGCAGTGTTCTCTCCAATGGCTTCGGGTCTCCTGTGTGGGCTTTGCCCATGTGTTGAGGCCCATCGGCCCACGTACAATGACTGAAACCCAATTTGGACAGGACATTTTACATATGTGTATATAGTTATAGATGTTTGCAAAAAAAATTTACGTAGCCTTACAATATATTTGAATTTCATGATCATTTTATTTTGTCTTTGCATTCTTCCGGGGGGTTTAGGGGGTGTCACTCTGAGTTGTTGCTCTGCATTGATGTGTAGGTAGTTGTGGGTGAGGGTGGGTGTGTCGCGTATGTGTGTGCCCGTTATCTTTTCTCATCCCCCCTCCCCTGTGTCGTAAGTGCAGTACTCACCGTTGTCTTCTGCGCCGGCGTTCGTGCTCCTGGTAGAGGAGCAGGTAGACAATAGCTGGTAGGATGTGTAGTTCTGGTTCCATGCTGTCCAGATTCCTCGTGGAGTGTGTAGAGGTGAGCGTTTTCCCGTTCGTAGTCTGTTTCCGCCGTGTTTTTATCGGCGGGGCTCCCGCCCCGGAAAAGGTGGCGGATTGGTGAGTTGTGATAGGGTGGGCGGTACATTGTCTCCCGCCTGTCTGTTGGCGGTCACCGCCGCGCTGTTTGTTTGTCCCGCCGTGGCGGTCGGAGTGTTAAAGTGGCGGTCTGTGTTGGCGGTTTCCGCCAGGGTCAGAATTCCATTTTTTTGACCGCCTGCCTGTTGGCGGGTTGGCCGCCGCTTTAACACTGACCGCCAGGGTTGGAATGACCCCCTAAGTCCTGATTCCCTTGGCGTAAGTCTAATAATTCACGATCTGCTGACTGTGTTACAGTTCTACGATCGAAAACTCTCTCAAATTCACGAACAAAATGTTTCCAGTTGTACAACAGGGGACTATTTTTACGCACAAGAGGAATAGCCCAGGTAGCTACATCTCCAGACAGATATGACAACAAGAAAGCTACTTTAGACTGGGCATCGGGGAAAGTATGTGGTCTGCAGGTGAAGTGAAGTTCCACTTGAACCAGAAAAGATTGCGCTTTCAAGGGATCACCTGAGAAGCGTTCTGGCGGAGCTAAAGGAATGGCTGAAGGAACATTGAGTGAAATGTTAGTCGGATTACCTCCAGAAGTCTGAGAAGAAATACCTGGCCAAGACACACCTGTGGGACTTTGTTCTTTCTTCTCTACCTTATTCTGTAACTGACTCACCCTCTCAGCTAGACTATTTGTCAAATCCTTTGATGATACCACTTCTGACTGGAGCTGGATGATAGCCTTGACTAGCTCGTCGAGTGTGGCCATGCTGAGAACATACACAAACCAGGCGGATAATAATTTGTGGGCTCACTATTCTGTCAGAGTCACCAGATCCTCGGGGTCTGTGCACGTTCCCAACACTTCCACCACAAGACAGCTCCAATACTCTGATTAGATTTATCACAGAGTCTAAGAGAGTCCAAGTGGGGAAAAGGGGATTAGGACGGGAACAGCTGGGAAGGAGACCTGTAGGAAGCAAAAGGTTAAAACACAACATCAAAATTACATCTCATGAAATCAGTACCATGCTACAACTCTAAGCTTCGTCTTTTCCGAAAAACATGAACAACCCTAGAATAGTCCTAAAACTGACTAGGCTTTAGATGACCGAATGCCTGAGGAGGAAACAGGAAAAGTTCAATAGGACTTTCAGATTCGAGTACTTTCTTTAGCATGAGAATCAGGAAACACTCTGAGCAATTTCTAAACAACCATATGAATCTCCTTTTAAGAATATATATCAGGAACACACAGCATTACATCTAGAACTCTGGTATTGTTGTGTTCATCTCAGAAAAAACATTGGGAAGTGAATTGCACACATTGCAGATTTTTATATGAGTATTAAACACCATAAAGGATTGTGCACCATGAAATCACACAACGTAGATTCAAGGAATAAATCACGCAACGTGTCAACTTGAAATGCTACCAAGAAAATGTCTTAGAATAGTAGCACACAGTAATTTACATTATATATACACGAGGAAAGAATTGCGCGTCTTGCCGATTCAAATGCCACCATACAAATGCCAAGAAATGGTAGCGCACAATGAACAACATGAAAAGCACTCAGGGAAAGAATTGCGCGTCTTGCCGATTCAAATGCCACCATGCAAATGCCAAGAAATGGTAGCGCACAATGAATAACATGAAAAAACACTCAGGGAAAGAATCGCGCGTGTTGCCGATTCGAATGCCACCATGTAAATGCCCAAAAATGGTAGCGCGCAATGAACAACAAAGTTAAATGCTCATGAAACGAGTTGCACGTCTTGCCAACTCGTAAAACCTCATGTAAATGTCAAGAAATATCAGCGCGCAATGAACAACAATGTAATAACGAAGTCAAATCTTTATGGAATAAATTGCGCGTCCTCCCTATTTGCAAACCACCATACAAATGTCAAAAAATGGCAGCACACTAGTAATCTGTTATTCATTTAAAAATTAAAATCAAGAATATGAAAATTCTCAATTACGGTGTTGGGAAATGTCCCAACACCGTCTTACCGCCTGGAAACAGTGATCACCAATGAGAGATGAGCGCAGAAGACTGGAAAATCCAAATAGGCCGCCGGGACAGGAACTCAGGAAGAAGCTGCTGCTCTGCACCGGGACCTCTGAATAGTGAGCACTGGAAGTTGGGCTGACTCTCTTTTATAGAGTCTTGGCCCAGCCTAGAACCACACCCATGCATGTTGCAGGGAAAGTCTCTAGAAGGCCCTGGAAATGGACCACACCCTAACACACTCTGAATGTCTGCAGCAATACATTGCAAATGTACAGTATTTATAAGCACCTTAAAAATGAATCTTTTGGATGGAATTCTGCAATGCAAAAGGTTAAACAATAACATATCATCACAATGCATAAATTACATTATCTTGCGAGTGTTGGGTTTTTGCATTCTAGATGCCCGTAGAGCGCGCACTGCCTGGTGTTGACAGTAACTGCCCTGACGTTGTACACCGGCGCGGTAGGCGGTCGAAGACCGCGGCGCAATTCTGCATTGGTTAAGATTGGACACTATGGGTCCCAGGAGCCAATGACGATGTACGCCGTCGGTGACGGTACGCACTGCCGCGGACGTGACCGCCATTTTCTATCTGTTCAATCACTCGATACCTGATCTTCGACAGGAGAGGACCTACACTGCAAGTCCTGCTGTGACCTCAGTCTGGAAGAGACAATGGCTTGTGCGTCTGGGGAAAGGGCCCCTGCCTTCAGCACGGAGGAGTTGGAGAAACTCGTGGATGGGATCCTCCCCCAGTATACGCTACTCTACGGTCCTCCAGACAAACAGGCAAGTACACTGTGAACATGCTGTATGGGCAATGCCTGTGTGGAGTGGGGTGGATGAAAGATAGGGGGGGGGAGAAAAAGGCGTGCATGAAACGACGGTGAGTGCATGTGCCACATGGCAAGGGTAGGGATGCGGGCCAATGACTGTGACGGTGCAGTTAGTAATAACTTTCTTTTTCCCCTGTAAAATTCCTGTAGGTCAGCGCCCACCAGAAGAAGGATATTTGGCGTGCCATCGCCAAGGACTTCTGGACCCTGGGGGTCTACCACAGACGGAGCACCCACTGCCGTAAAAGATGGGAGGACATTCGCCGCTGGAGCAAGAAGACGGCGGCGGCCCAGCTGGGGATGGCCTCCCAACGTGGGAGAGGTGCCCATCGCACCATGACCCCCCTGATGTTCAGGATCCTGGCGGTGGCGTATCCGGAGTTGAATGGGCGCTTGAGGGCATCACAGCAGCAACAAGGGGGTGAGAACACTCTCATTCTGCTGATTCAGCGCGCAGTGGAGGTGTCTGGGTGGGGGAGGTGGGCTGTGGGTTCCCCTAGGCCAGGGCGAGTGTGCTAGTTTAGTCCCCTTTTTCAGGCAGACCCTGTGGCACCCCACCCAACCTGGGTACAGTGCCAACTACACCTAGTCAGGTTCCTGTGACATCCATGTGTGCAGATATCGGCCATAGCCTTGTAGGCCATGTCCCAGGGATTGAATAGTGGGCCCCAAGTGCGCGGCGTAGTGCAGGGGGCTTGTGTGTCTGTCGTGTCCGCCAACGGAAGTGGTAATGCATGCACTCAACATGTCTTTCTTCTGTCTCCCCCCCCCCCTTTTTGTGGTCTCCCTGTACTTGTGTGCATTAGCATCAGCAGGCGGAGGAGCAGTGGCACCGGAGCAGGAGGGAGCTGCATCCCACATGGCTCTGGAGGGCGACACTACAGACTCCGATTTCACCAGTGGGACAGAGGGGGATGGGAGCTCCATGGCGGGGACAGGAGCTGACACCAGTGATACGGACTCGTCCTCTCATGGGAGCTCCCTTGCGGTGGTGGGCCCATCTGTGCCCCCTGCATCTACAGGTACAGCCCTCCCAGCAGCCCCTCAGCCTTTGCCCCGTTCCCGCTCACCCAGGAGGGTGGGCATCACCGTCGCCCCAGGCACCTCAGGCTTTGCCCCAGTTACCCCTGCTGCCCTCAGTGAGGAGGCCATTGACCTCCTCAGGTCCCTCACTGTTGGGCAGTCTACCATTTTGAATGCCATCCAGGGTGTAGAGAGGCAGTTGCAACAAACCAATGCATTCCTGGAGGGCATTCATTCGGGTCAGGCAGCCCTTCAGCGAGCTTTTCAGACTCTGGCCTCAGCACTGATGGCAGCCATTGTCCCTGTCTCTAGCCTCCCCCCTCCAACTTCCTCCACTCAGACCCACACCCCTGTACCTCAGCCTATCCCAAGCACACCATCAGACCAGAATGCACACATCTCAACACACAAGGGTAGCTCTGGCAAACATAAGCACCACACATCCCACAGGCACTCACGCAAGCATCACACACATGCAGACATACCAACATCCACTGCCTCCACTGTGTCCCCCTCCTCCTCGTCTCCCTCATCCCTCCCAGTCTCGTCTCCACTCACACCTGCGTGCACTACATCTTCAGCCACTACGTCCATCACCAGCACACCCACCACCACACCCCGCTCACGTGCAGTCACCACCCCCACTACCATTCACACATCCCCTGTGTCCTCTCCCAGTGTGTCTGTGAGCCCACCTCCCAAGGTACACAAACGCAGCCACACACCCACCCAACAGCCATCCACCTCAAAACAGCCTCCAGCCCATGCACCTTCACCTTCACCCACAGTCAGTAAACGGACACCTCCTACGACCACTACCTCTTCCTCCACCTCCAAACCCCCTCCATCTACCCGTCCCAGTGTTCCTAAGAAACTTTTCCTGGCCAGCCTTGACCTCTTTCCCTCACCTCCCTCACCCCGTCCGTCTCCTAGGGCCTGACTCTGCAGGTCCCAACCTAGCACCTCAGCGACAACATCGGGGGACCAGTGGTGCCAGTAGTCAACGGATTCTGGAGTGCACCAGGCAGCAGGGCAGCCAGTGTGGCAAGGAGCCACAACACGGACAGTCCCCCACCTGTCAAGCAACAAAAGTTGGCCAGTGCCCGGTTGGAGAGGGGGAAGACACCAGCCACCAAAGCCGCTCCCAGGGGTACAGTTGGGAGTGTGGAGTCAGCTGCGACACCTTCCAAAGTGGGGGAGGGGCACAAGAAAACCGGCAAGTCTGGGAAGTTCAGCACGGTGGAGAAGACCGCCATCAGCCCCGCTGCCAAGGAGCCGACTGCCAGCAGCCCCACTGCCCCAGACAGGACCGCCATCAGCCCGCTGCCCAGGAGCCGACCGCCAGTAGCCCCACTGCCCCAGACAGGACCGCCATCAGCCCGCTGCCAAGGAGCGGACCGCCAGCAGCAGCCCCGCTGCCCTAGACAGGACCGCCAGCAGCAGCCCCGCTGCCAAGGAGCCGACCACCAGCAGCCCCACTGCCCCAGACAGGACTGCCATCAGCCCCGCTGCCAAGGAGCCGACCACCAGCAGCAGCCCCGCTGCCCAAGACAGGACCACCAGCAGCAGCCCCGCTGCACAAGACAGGACCACCAGCAACAGCCTCGCTGCCCAAGACAGGACCGCCATCAGCAGCCCCGCTGCCCAAGACAGGACCGCCAGCAGCAGCCCCGCTGCCCCAGACAGGACCGCCAGCAGCAGCCCCGCTGCCAAGGAGCTGACCGCCAGCAGCAGCCCTGCTGCCCAAGACAGGACCGCCAGCAGCTGAACCGCTGTCAAAGACACCGCCGCAACAAGCACCGCAGGCCCATGAGCGCCAAAAGCTCTGACGCTACTGAGGCCGCCACGAGCAGGATGAAGCACTCTGGGCACAAGGCCCCCTCCAGAACCAGTGGAGAAAGACATCCACTACCTCTGTCCTTGGCAGGATGAAGCACCCTGGGCACAAGGCCCCCTCCAGAACCATTTGAGATTGACATCCACTTGAGAGACTGTGGCTTTGCAATCCCCAGGATTGAACAGTGGCAAACCACCCACTGTAGAGACTTGAGAGACTGTGGCTTTGCACTCCCCAGGATTGAAGAGTGGGCAAACCACCCACTGTAGAGACTTGAGAGACTGTGGCTTTGCACTCCCCAGGATTGAACAGTGGGATCCCCAGGATTGAACAGTGGGCATGGGGCCCCCTCGTGGATTTGGCGTCATGCTCTCAAACGGCTGAGGTGCCCACCCTTTCCCTTCCCCCTGAGGTACCTGTTTTATTTCTATCTGATGCCCCTGCAGTGTTCTCTCCGTCTTGTTCGGGTATCTTGTGTGGGCCTCGCCCATGCATTTTGGGCCCAGTGGTCCACGGACTTTAATGGTGGAATACCTTGGACTAATATTATTGGTGTATATATTTGTAAATAGTGTATGTTTTTTTTTAATACTGAATTTTAATATATTACAATCGTTCACCTCATTTCCTTTTGTCTTTGCATTCTTCCGGGGGCACTGGGGGGTGTAACTGTAATGTATCATGCTGTATTAGTGTTTGTGTTGTAGTGGGTGAAGGTGGGGGTGTTGCGTGTGTGGGTCACTCTCTTTTCCCTCCCCCATCCCCTGTGTCGTAGGTGCAGTACTCACCGTGGTCTTCGCCGCCGGCGTTCGTGCTCCTGGTAGAGGAGCATGAAGATAAAGGCTGGTAAAATGTGGAGCTCTGGTTCCATGGCATCCTGGTTCCTCGTGGGGTGTGCAGAGGTGAGCGTTTTCGAAGTCCTGTTTCCGCCGTGTTTTTGTTCACAGTGAATCCGCCCCGGAAAAGATGGCAGATTGGTAGGTTGTAATTCCGTGGGCGGTCCATTGTCTTCCGCTTGTCTGTTGGCGGTGACCGCCGCTGTGTTTGTTTGTACTGCCGTGGCAGTCAGAGTGTTAAAGTGGATTTCTATGTTGGCGGTTTCCGCCATGGTCTTAATTCCATTTTTTTTACTGCCGGCCTGTTGGCGGTCTTACTGCCGCTTTAACACCAACCGCCAGGGTTGTAATGACCACCTAGGTCTTTATTGCCTTGTCGCAATTCTAGCAATTCTCGGTCTGCGGATAGAGTAACTGTTCTTCGATCGAACACTCTTTCAAATTCCCGGACAAAGTTTCTCCAATCATAAAGCAGGGGACTGTCTTTACGCACAAGAGGGATTGCCCAGGTGGCTGTGTTTCCAGTCAAATAGGATAGCAGAACGGCCACCGTGGATTGGGTATCAGGGAAGGTGTTTGGTTGACATGTAAAATGCAATTCTACATGAGTCAAAAAGGTTTGTGCTTTCTGAGGATCACCTGAAAACCTTTCTGGGGGAGCCAAAGGAATGGGTGTGGGAACTGTGAGTGAAATGTTCGTTGAAGGATTGAGCCCACCCGCACCCAAAGGACTTTGCTCCATTTTTCCCACTCTGTTTTGTAACTGATCCACCCTTTCTGGTAGATTGGCTGCTATGTTTTTAGATTCAACTACATCTAATTGGACCTTCGTAACTACCTGAAGTAACTCGTCCCATGGGGCCATATTGAGAACCTAGCGCAAACCAGGAGGATAAAAAATTTGTGGGCTCACTATTCTGTCAGGGAGACCGGATCCTCGGGGTTTGCTCCTGTTCCCAATATTTCTACCTCCTGGCAGCTTCAAACTCTATTAGCTACTATAGCACAGAGTTAAAGAATGGCCAAGTGGGAGAATGTGGTTTTAGGTTGGGAACAGGGGGGAAGGAGACCTGTGGGAACAAGAGTAAAGAACACAATAGCAAGATTATGCACATTGACTCTCATAAACTTTGTTCCTAATATTTATATACTGATAACATGAATGATCAAAGGCTTCTCTATAACATCATCCTATTAGCTCTGGGTACCTGGAAAATAAAGAAGGGTTATGCAATCTTTCATATGAGCGTTTTTTTTTTTTTAATAACATCTTATGCTCTGAACATTGAATAACACTCTGTTGAATCTAGGGTTCAAGAATACTATTAACATTTAATAACACTGTTGAATCTGGGTTTCAAGAATACTATGAACATTGAATAACACTCTGTTGAATTTGGGTTTCAAGAATACTATGAACATTGAATAACACTGTGTTGAGTCTGGGTTTCAAATATACTCTGAACATTGATTAACACTCTGTTTGATCTTGATTTAAAAAATACTCTGAACATTGAATATCACTCTTTTTGGTTTTGGATTTCAAGAGTAAATTGTCTAGAAACTTTTGCACACCTTATTGTTAGATTGTGTTACGAGACGAAAAACCCTGAAAGGATCACGCACTCTGCCGATCAGTACTGCAAGGGTTAAATGCCAAAAATGAATCGCGCACACTGTTGCCAATTCGTACATCAAGATTCAAATGTCATGAAATGATCGAGTACTCTGCCGATCGGTACTGCAAGCGTCAAATGCCAGGAATGAATTGCACATACTGTTGCCGATTAGAACATCAAGGTTTTAATGGCAGGAAATGATCGCGCACACTGCCGATCTGTACTGCAAGAGTTAAATGCCAGGAATGAATCACACACACCACTGCCGATTCGAACATCAAAGTTTAAATGCCAAGATTACGATTGCGCATTCTGCCGATCTGAGCTGCAAGAGTTAAATGCCAGGAATGAATCGGGCACACTGCTGCCGATTCGAACATCAAAGTTTAAATGCCAAGATTACGATTGTGCATTCTGCCGATCTGAACTGCAAGAGTTAAATACCAGGAATGAATCGCGCACACTGCTGCCAATTCAAACATCAAAGTTTAAATGCCAAGATTACGATCACGCGTTCTGCCGATCTGAATTGCAAGATTTAAATACCAGGAATGAATCGGGCACACTGCTGCCCATTCGAACATCAAAGTTTAAATGCCAAGATTACGATCGCACGTTCTGCTGATCTGAACTGCAAGAGTTAAATGCCAGGAATGAATCGCACACACTGCTGCCGATTCAAACATCAAAGTTTAAATGCCAAGATTACGATCGCGCGTTCTGCCGATCAACCCAAAAGGCCCAAAACTCGAATATGCCTGATAACAGAGTCGGGGGCCTAACCCGACCTCCGTCTTACCACCCTGCTGGAGGATCACCAAGATAATGAAGACAGGGCCTGCAAAGCCTAGGTAGGCCTTTGGCACAGGAGCTCAAGAAAATGCTGCTGCTCTGCACCAGGACCTCTGAATAGTGAGCATTTGGAGCTGGGCTGGGTCCCTTAAATAGACCCAAGCCCCGCCCACGTGCCACACCCAACCAGACTGCAGGAAGGGATTCTAGAAGGGCTCAGAATAAGGACCACACCCTGTAATCCTGCAGCAAAGCCTTGAAAATGAGCAATACATTTCAAACAGTATTAATGACTTTTCAAGATAAATCTCTGTAATGCAAAAGATTAACAAACTGCATAAACACACAATGATTGAATTATTACATTTCATAAGGATTGGCTTTTGCATTACGTCGCCCATAGAGCGCGCACTGCCCTGATGTTGACAGCTCCATTTTTCCTGATGCTTAAGGGCGGTAACTGTAATGAAACTTCTGCTCAATGTTCAATGTTGCACGCAGTAATTTAATTACTTCATTGTTGAAGTGTCTTCCCCTATCTGATTCTAAAGAGATCAGAAACCCGAAACGTGGTATCAGTTCCCTAAGCAGTAGCTTTGCTACTGTGAGACTGTCATTTCTTTGTGTAGGGTATGCTTCAATCAAGTGACTAAAAATGCACACAATCACCAACACATATCTCAAACCTCCACCAACAGGCAGGCCAATAAAATCCATCTGCATTCTGCTGAGTGGACCTCCTGCTCTTCCAATGTGGTTTAAATTAACCACTGTCCCTTTCCCCGCATTCATTTGTTGGCAAATGATGCAACAATGGCAAACTGCTTCAGCAACCTGTCTAAACTTTGGGTTGAACCAATCGTGTTTGAACAGACAAATCAACAAATAATGACATCCCTCCCAACTTGTGCTTGACCATGATAATACCTAGCCATTTGAGACAACAGACTATTAGGCAAAACTAATTGACCCTCTTCTGAAACCCCCAATTCATCTCGTCGCTGTACACATTTCATTTTGCTCCATGAATGTTTCTCCTCCCTGTCAACATTATTCTGCAACATTTTCATTTCGTCCAACGTATCAATTACTTTCAATGCAAAACATGGACATGTTTCATATTCTTCAGGTAACAGTTCTCCCTTATCTTTGAAGAAAATACAGTTCAATGTGCAAAACCTTGCCACTTGATCCGCATATCCATTTCCCATTGACACGAAGTCCTACGATTTCAGATGTGCCCTGCATTTCACCACGGCAATCTTTTCAGGCATTTGAATAGCATGCAACAGTTCTTTAATTCTCTCACCATACTGGTGAACCAGAAGGGGTCATGATACCTCTCTGTGACCACAACTGTCCAAAATGATGGATTATTCCAAATCCATACTGGCTATCCATGTAGATAGTAACTTTCAGCTGAGCAGAAACATGGCACGCTCTAATAAGGGCTACCAGTTCCGCTACTTGGGCAGAATACACTCCTTAAAGCAAAGAAGCTTACAGAATACCAGCAATTGTGGACACAGCATATCCTGCTCTCAGTGTCCCTGTATTGTCTCTTAGACAAGAAACATCAACAAAGAAAATTTGGTCATTCTCTTCCAATCGAGTATTTCTAATGCCAGGTCTCGGTTTTGTGCACAAGTCAGTTACTTCAAGACAATCATGCTCAACGTCTTCCAATTTTTGAATTTCAATATTTTCATTAGGAAATAATGTTGCCGGGTTCAGCACTGTACATCTTTTCAAAGACACATTTGGTGACCCTAGAATACTGGTTTCATATCTGGTCAATCTCACACCCATCAAATTTTGCATTTTCATCTTTGTAAGTAGGATCTCAATAGAGTGAGGACCATTATAGTCAAGGGATATCCCATCACAATGCCCTCACACTGTGTAAAGCTTTGTCCAACCACTGCAACTACACGCAAACAACCTGGTAAGGCTGCTGCAACTGGGTCCAAAGTAGCTAAAAAATATGCTGCTGGGCGGTTTACACCTCCATGGACCTGCGTCAAGACAGACAAAGAACATGCATCACGCTCATGACAAAACAATGTGAAAGGTTTTGTGTAGTCAGGCATACCCAAAGCCGGAGCCTTGCAAGGACTCTCTCTTAATTCAGTGAACACTTTCATTCCAGCCTGGTCTAACACTATGGGATCAGTGACTTCCTTCTGAGTCAGCTTCTGCAATGGTCTTGAAATTACTGAAAAATTGGGGATTCATTGGTGACAGTAGCCTACCATCCCTAGAAACATCCTGACATCTCTCTGTGTGGTCGGGGGATTCTTCTGCAATATGGTTGTAACCCTTTCTCTCAATACCTTTCTTGATCCCTTCTTAATCTGGTGACCCAAATATTTCATTTCTTTCTGACAGTATTGCAATTTAAGTGGGGCCACTTAATGACCATTCTTTCCCAAATGGTTCAGCAAAGAAATCGTGTCAGACTTGCACTAGTCTTTTGTCCTGGACGCAATCAGCAAGTCATCAATGTACTGTACCAAGGTCGATTGGAAAGGCAATTTCAATGACTCCAAATTATTTTTCAAGACCTGATTGAATATGGAAGGTGACTCTGAAAACCATTGAGGAATTCGACACCAACAGTAAACTTGGTCCGAAAATTTTAAACAAAAAAGAAAATGGCTGTCCTCATGAAGAGGCACAGAAAAAACGGGTTGCGAAAAGCCAATGACAGTGCACCATTCAGCATCACACGGAATCTGAAATATTATCACAGCTGGATTTGGCACCACAGGACAGCATTTGACCACAATGTAATTTATTTTTCTCAGATCATGGACGATTTGAACTTTCCCACAGGGCTTTTTCAAACCCATTATCAGTGAATTACATGGGCTGCTCAATACTTCCTTCAAACCCCCTTGTTGTACAAATTCTGCAATAATTTGGGCGACCTTTATAAGAACATCCTGTGGCATGTGGTACTGGGGAATCTGAGGAAAAATAACTGGCTCACCTCCCTTTATCAGACCTATCTCTTTTCCTGTCAGATCCCACAACTTCTCCTTAACCGTTCCATGCAAGTCAGGATGAAGCTCCTTCACTGTGAACACTGAAAAAAATTCAATCAGAGGGTATTCCTCATTTGTTGTCTCACGTTCTGTCTCTGGGGCCTGGTCATCTTCATCACCGCTATTCTGCTGAATCTCAATTCCATCATTTGAACAAGTAATCGAGCATTTTGTTTTGCTCAGCAAGTCTCTTCCCAGTAGGCATACCGGACTTGAATCACAGACTACAAATTTGTGCAAACCCTGGAAGTTGTCAATTTTAGCCTGAACTGGTTCTGTAATCGGGTTAGACAAATACTGATTCGCTACTCCTACAATCTGAACTGTTTTACCTGAAAGGGGCAAATTCTGAACTTTAACTGGTCTTACTGTACAGCATGTAACTCCTGTGTCAACCAAGAACGAAACTCTGTGGCCCATGACTCTTCCCTTCACATAGACACATAGGGACCTCTCTGATCTACTTCTAAGAAGGTTGCAAGCACACATGGCTCCTCATCTGAACTTTCTCTCACCCAATCATTGTTTACTCCATTCTCACTGTGTAACAGGAATTGGTGTACTGTGTTATTACATTTGGTTAAGATTCTGACCTGTGACCTGTTGAGGAAGCATAATTTGCTGCTGTTCCATTGGGGCTTGAGGAATTTGAATTTGCTATCTAGGTACTGTGGGAACCTGCTGCTGCATCGGCTGCAACTGTGTCATTTGTACACATGGCATTTGCACCTGCTGCATGGGTTGAAAAGTCTGCACTTGATTCATATTATTTTGAAAATTTGGGTTAGGACCTCTCATTCTCGGTCCTCTCATGTTCTGGAATGAATTGATGTCATTGGTCTGCTGAACAACACCTTCCTGCACCAACATCAGATACTCTTGTTTCCAATGTCCGATGGCTCCGCAAACGTGACAAGGCAATAATTTCTTCATCCCCTGCACATCATTCCGAGCCACTACAGTACCCAAGTCAGGACCACGATTCATATTACCTATGCAACCTCTACCTTTCATCTGGGGCTGAAACACCATGTTTCCCTGCTGCTGTTGGGGTAGCTGTTGTGGAAGATTTCCTTGCATGCCTGTCTGAGCAGCTTTAATCTGCATCACCATTGCCTTTTCTTTCAGCTTTCTTTGCTTCAACTCAATTTCATCACTACAGTATTTTGCATACTGCAAGACCTCATCAATTGGCCTTGCTTGCCAGCAAATTAAATGACTCTTAATCATCCGGCTAATTTCAGGTCTCAATCCTTCCACAAATCTGAACACAAAATGAATCATGTCCTTCGCCTCAATTGTCTCTGTACCACTGTAATGCTTGAACGCCTGTAACAATCTCTCATAATATGCATGTATCGACTCCTTTGCTTCCTGCGCTGTCCTGTCAATTCTCTGCCAATCAATAATCTTGGTCGAGATTCTGGATTTCAAAAATTCAGTCACCTTATAGTAATGTTTCATTACCTTGGGAGATGGTGCACCCATAATTTTATCTCTCTCTTGTTCTCTGGTTGGCCAATCTACACTCCTCTTACACTATATCCACAGATCAGCTGGGACCACTATCTCTAATGAAGTGTTCATATCCTCCCACAGGCACTTTGCAAGTTTCACAAACCTATCTGTCTGCTGATACCACTCCACTGGCTTCTCCCTCAATTTTGGAAAATCATTAGTAAATAAAAGAATATCACTTCTGCTCCAAGGGACATGAACAAAATTCCCTCCTGGAATCTCCCTCATTGGTAAAATCGTCACTGGATCTTGACCTTGCTGCACATTTGCAGTCAGCTCCACAGAATCCCTTTTCCTTTTGTCTCTTTTCTTTACCCATCTGCCTTCCCATTTGTCTAATGCTCCCCAAGTCTGGGCACTATGAAGTAATTCCCTAAGGTGTGCCTTCATTCCAGCAGATCCCATGTGTTCAAAATCTTTAGGCCCATATTTATACTTTTTGACGCAAACCAGCGCTGGCGCCAATTTGCATCAAAAAATGTACTGCCGGCTCACGCCATTCCTATGCACCATGCAGGCGCCATATTTAAGGATTGACAGAAAAAGAAACTACTCAAACCAGGCAGCGTAGGGGAAAATGGGGGTTGTGCGTCACAAAATGGTGCAAGTCAGGTTTGAGTCAAAAATCATGGCTCAAACCGGACTTGCGCCCTTTTTTGATGCACAACCCACATTGAAATGACTCCTGTCTTAGCAAAGACAGGAGTCATGCCCCCTTGCCCAATGGCCATGCCCAGGAGACTCCTGTCCCCTGGGCATGGCCATTGGGCACAGTGGCATGTAGGGGGGCCCAAATTAGGGCCCCCTATGCCACTTAAAAAAAAAAAAAAGAATACTTACCTGGTCTTACCCGTACTTACCTGGGATGGGTCCCCCCCATCCATGGGTGTCCTCCAGGGATGGGCAAGGGTGGCAGGGGGTGTCCCTGGGGGCAGGGAAGGGTACCACTGGACTGCTTCCATGGTCAGAGACCATAGAAGTGAGCCCACAGGTCCCTTAATGCCTGCCCTCGTCCAGGCGTTAAAAAACGGCACACACCAGGCTGTGCACCGTTTTTTAAGTCCCGCCCCTCCTGTGCGTCAAAATGACATGGGAGTATAAATAAGGCGCATAGGCCTTAAAGTCATTTTTTGGAAGGGAACACCTACCTTGCATGTCATTAACACAAGGCAGTTTCCCACATCCAAAAAATGACGCACACTGAGGAATTTCGACATCTGCGGGGTCGGGCGTCATAGTATAAATATGGTGCACGGTTTGCGCTGAATGTGCGTCAAAATTTTTGACGCACATTTTGTGCAAATGGAGTAGAAATATGTCCCTTAGTTTCAAAATCTAATCTGTAACTCCTTTTCAAATGCTACTTTTCCCTATTTCTATGCCGTACTTTTCTGCCAGGTCTGCTAGCTTCCAATGCACATTGCTCACTTCCCTTGTAATCTTCGGGCACAGATATCTCAACTCGGCTTCTGTGTAGGATTCTAACCTGTTCACACCCATTGTTCCCTCAATGAGTTCACCCACTTCCATGCTTAGCCTAGCGTAATTCAAGTACTCTTCTCCCTTAGGAGCACTCTGGAGGGTAGTCAGCTTGTCTAACCATTCAGTCAACTGCTGAGCAGTCAAACCTTGCAACAAGATGTTCATGGCTTGAACAGGTGTTACTTGCTGTGCAACTGCATTTAGGTTCTGCAGAGTCAGCAATTTCAAGCTCTGGCTAATGTTTGACCCTATCATAATATCTGGAAGTACTCAGAACGGACAAAGGTCTAGAGAGGGATCTCAATCCATCAAAAGTCTGTCCCACAGGAGAGACTACTCGAGTATTTTCACTATGCCCTCCATCCATTGCATTTTGTGTCCTGACACCCTGTTCACATACACTGGGTTTCTTCTGTGCAAATAAGGGTATGGCCGAACCAACAGTAATAGGTAAAGATTTAGCATCTGGGGTTGGTCTGGTAGTAACGTTCTGTGGGAGAGTAACCCCCACGTTCTCATTCATCATTGAAGACATATCTGACTGTGTCCCTCTTACCGGAGTGAATCTCGGCATGACTTGTGGCTGCACTTGGGGCAGTAAAAGTGGAGCTGGGTCTCTCTGAACCAACATCGGTCTCGGAAAAACCTGTTCGGTAGGCACTATTACGTTTGTGGCCGTTTCCATAATGGGTCCATCAGGGTAAATTCTCTGGACCTGTGGCGGTTGAACCTGATTTTGTATCACTGGAGTAGTAGGCATGTTAAGACTACCCTGCATCGTGTCAGGCTAGTATTAACCTGCATCGAACTCTCTGTCTCATTAACCTGTGTCAGAGCTGAAGGATCACTCATATGTGCTGCATATGGTGGTGGACGATTTCTCAATAACTGTAAAATAAATTCATCATCACCTGATTCTTCATACACTGTTGAAGACTTTCTAGCTTCCCTACTTTCAGACGGGCTTCTGTTAATCTTTCTATTAGCTTTCTTTCCATTCTTCTCATTGTCCTGCATAATTGCTGGAAACAACTTAATTCCATGCAAAGTCTAATTTCTCCGAAATTCTCTGAACACTGTCCCACCTAGCCTCTGTTACTGTCTTTTCTTCTTTTCTGCCTTTCTCATTCTCCTCTCAAATTTCTGTTGCTGTCTGGCTACTAGCTCCCAGATCGCTAATGCCTCAAACTGTGCTGGTCTTGGAAAGGGCTTCAGATCATACAGTACTCTCCTCAAATGCTCTAAAACCCTCAAATTGAATGTTCCGTTAGCAGGAAATGCTAAACTCCTATCTTTCTCTGTCACTTTGCACCATTGCTTTAGCCAAAGACATGGCGCAACACCCTTCTCTTCCATTACAATGTAAGCTGGCGTACCTTCTGGCGGTGTAGCCTCGCCTATACTCGTTGTAATGTATGTATCTCCCCTTAAAGCACTCTTTAAAGCCTTGTAAAACTTCATCTTTTCGACCTTTTTGCTATTCAAAATCAAATCAAGAAATGACTTTTAATCCCAGAATTCTCTTCACCCACCTTCTCAACCAATTGCGCCTCACGGATGGCTGCCAACCCATGTGCAATCCTTCTCACTAACCGACCTATCCAAGTGAGGCTCCAATGAAATCACACTCACACTACTACAGCTGACAAGGTCTTGTGGCTTGTCCTCCCAAACTCTGGTTCGCACAAAACTAGTGGAAAAATTGTGAGCACTAACCCAAAAACCAAATCTGCTGGTTTACTGCAGGGAAGGTAACACAATTGCTTCAGAAACTTTACGGATTTTTCACTGACGGCTCTTCCCGCACTTACAGCTACTCCTTCTTTCTCAGTCTCCTTGATTTGCAAGCAAAATTCTACCCGCAAATTTTACTCTCAACTGATCAGTGGGTCTGTCCTGGTGCACATAGGACTCTCCAGATCTCAGTCGAAATTCTCTCTCACTCACTTTGACTCACACTCTGACTTGTCAACCACGCCCGATCGACCTACTAAACCAGATAAATTACAACATAGAACCAAGTGTCTCATACACTTTTCAAAATACTCTGGAGTCCTAGACCTCACAGGGTCCGTACATCAACAACCACGTGAGCAATTGTTTAGCACAAAGCGCCACACACATGTGAAGTTCGATGACTTCCCTACTCTCATACTGCAGAGTATGCACACTCCTTCTACAACTTAATTTGGAGTACGCAAACTCCCTAAACCCTCACAAACATCACAATTCACCTGCGATTTGCATAAGATGTGCAAGCGCAAAACCTACTCCATTCACTTTATCACTAGAACGCCGAGAGCGTCCTCAAAGAACCAATGGCAGGCTCAGAGATTCTGGGAAAGACATTTCAGGACTTAGGGAAACATTTTCTCTCCAATTTGTATCATTGAAAAATAAATCCAAATCTCAGTAATAATAGACTCTCAAAAGACCGAATCATCAAGCTAGTATGATCTCGGTTGATCTTTATGTCTTCCTGCTACAAGCTCTGTGAACACTTATGATGATTTATTAAGGAGACATACCATCAAACTGTTAATACCTCAGTGAATACTTTAAGGAGACAAACCTTAAATTTTCCTACTATCTCTGTTATTACCACTTACACTGAACATCTATGATGGGCTCCTAAAGAGACGAACCTGTACCGAACATCGACATCTATGATGGGCTCTTAAGGAGACAAACCATCAATCTCTGCTACCATCTCTGTTAGCGCATCAGTCCTTAATAAGTAAACTTACAAGGGGACGCGAATAGGTCGATGAACCTTTTGACTCGCAATTAAGATGTTCCCACCATAACTACAGTACATGCAGATCAATAATCAATAATTAATCAATAACATCAATGATCAGTGATAATCAATAGCATTATAGAGTCAGTAATTGTCACACACCATGACCTTTCAGTCATGAATAACCACACCTCTAGTAAAAGTTAGAATATTTCTTTCCCTATATTAGCAATGCTCATGTCATGTAAGGTAATCTCAAATCAAATATCACACATACAGAAACATCACTGGTTGTCCAAAACAGTGAAAGAAGCGTAATCTAATCAAAGCTTGAGCCACTTCACATTCTAAAGTTACAGTGCAATTTAATTAAAATGAACTTTGTGCAAACAATATCACATACATTTATATTCAGCAAAGGAAAGACATCGACTATTACTCCTTATAGCAGACTTTCATTAGTAAGGATCCTTCTCTATCACCAGATTAGCATCAGCATGTTGGGCTTCATGCAAAACAATCTAGTAAACACAAATTTGGAAAACATCTCACTATGGCTCTATCAAAACAGGGTGGTTGGTACCTAGAAAGAAAAAGCAAACACCCTTAAGAAACACATCAGTAGTAATATACCTCTCCCCAAATGGATCGGCAAGCTAAGATAGTCTTCGTCAGCAAGACATCAGGATTCAGAATCAAAGTTCAGAAAACGCAAAGTCTTTAAGCAGTAAAGTTAAGCGCGTCTCTTGTCAAGACGCTCAGCCAGAAGTAACGACCTTTCAGCCAGAAAGAAAATGGGCAAATGGGCTGTCTTCCATCAGTGCAGTCCAGTTAAGTTAGATTTCCTAAAACTACTTCCCAAGTCCCTTTTGGTCAAGGGACCGCACGTGCACACTTTGTCCAATAAAACTAAAACATCAAATCTATACTTTCTACTAGTACTCGGTTCACATGTCGTAGATTGGCTCCTCTTGTAATGTCCTCATCATTCGGCTCGTCAGGTAACAATATTGTTGCAGCTTATCCTCCAGTCAGTATCTCCATTGTTCTTCTCCTGAGAAAGTCAGTCTTACACACATTACACTCATATTGTTACATTTAGCAAGAACAGCATATTTTAGCAATCAGTTCTCATGAGAAAAGACTTTTAGCTACGAGCACATTTAGACAGCAGAGTGGAAAATCACAATTTAATTCTCGGTTTAGGAATGCAGCTTGACATGAGGCCGTGCAACTAGGCCAAGACCTCCGCTAAGTTAAGGTCTACAATTTAATAAAGCTAAATACATAATACATAACCCTTAATATGATGTATTTCTACATTAATCAAACAAAAGCTCCATATTTCATTCAGTAAGCCATTAATAAGTATACTTCATGAACATTGGCAGCCACTCATGTGGACACATTTTCAAATGTGTGCATTATTTTTCTCTATATTATTACATTTTCTACGGAAATCCATTACTCGGAATACATGACTACAATACATGACTACGCATTAATAATTTTTATTTAAAAGAACACCTACTTTAGCATTGCACATAAGGAGCTCTTGCTCTGAGATGGATTGATCACACAGTTTTGCCAAACAGGAAATATGGAACTGGGTGATATCTCCTGGGTCCACATACAGATATGTGGTCTGTGAAGCGGTTTTCTTCACATACTATTCCCCCGGGATTGTTATCACCTTCAACTATATTGGGCCCGGGTGGCCTTTTTCCTTCCATTGAGAAGGAAACAAGGCCTAGGACATCTGACAAACACTCTAAGGGGAACTTCACTGGCAGATACAACTAATGGAACATCTTGATGCAGGGACTAACTGAGCATTTTGTAGACATTAAGACGCCATGTTAAAGAAACATCCTCTGGGGAAATGTGTTATTCACGTTTTTGCTTGTTTAAAAGGCTAAGAAGCAAACAGATGTTTCTCCAGTGCCTGTTAGAATTTTTTGCACCTGGGGCAAAAGTGGAGGAAATTACTATAAATGTAACTAAGGTTTAAAAATATAACTAAGGCTTAAAAACATTTGACACGTGTACAAAGTTGTTTCACAAAGAAATACTAGTTCGATGATTGCCTTTTTAGAAAACAAGAATGAAGTTAATTTTGATCTGCTTTTGCTACCCCTCTTGCTGACACTGACAACGCCTGAACCCATGACCCCAGCTTAATGGGGGGCAGAAGTCCCTTCCCTTCCTGCACCAGAAAAGAGCGCACATATAAAAACCAACCTGCCTGGGCTAATCCAAAAAAGATGCCCAACTGCAGCAACTGCTGTTCCCGCCAAAAACCGATGAGTGAAAGGTGTGCAGAGCCTCAACCCTCCAGCTGAAGGCAAAGGGTGTAGACACCAGCCTCATAAACTGAGGAAACCCTTGTTTTTTAACTCCAAAATTTGCATTCAGTGCCTAAATACAAATTAGACGATCTTCTTGAGTTTGGAATAAAGTCTAGAAGATGCATTTCGGATGAGCTGACATCCAGATACCAATAGGTTTAAAAGCATGGAGCTACGCTTGTGGTCATTACATTGGTGACTTCAGCCATTAGAACACCAAGGCATACCTGCATTTTAGCAACCTCTTCTGTGAAATGGCCTATCCATGAGCATGTTGTAAAATGTGGGTACATCTAAGAGCATGGTTTTGTGGCAGCAGTTGTATTTGTCTGTTGGCAGGCACTTAGTGTATATTTTAAACATAGCAATTAAAGATAGGAACTAGGTAGGTGCTTGTTCTTTCGGTATGAGGGAGGAATAGTATGAAACTTCAAAGAGAAGGAGTATACATTGTGTAAAATCAATTCTTCCTGTTAGGGAGTGTGTGTCTTTTCACGGCTACGCGAGGAATGTGCCTTAATAAAGCCCCGGTGTGCCACTGAGCCACAGGTGCCGACCTTCAGAGGACTTGTAAGGGGACTTGAAAGGGGTTATGTGTGACAAGGAAACCCTCTCCCTTTCGTCTCAGAGACTAGTCCCTCCAAATGGTAAGCGACCAATGGAAGTCGGAGAGTACGACACTAGATGTAGGCTTTTCTAAGCCCACGTGGCTACGTGCTAAAAGTTAACAAAAGCACCAAACAATACATCTCCCATTTCCCTACCGTTTTCCCAAAAACTGCAAATGCAAAATAGAAAAAAATGCTAGTCAGTCTGTATTTGTAAAGCGCGAACTGTCACTCTCAAGGGAGCGCCCTGGCTGTTAAATCAATTCATCCTGTAAGGGGGTGTGTGTCGTTTCACGGCTAAGCGAGGAATGTGCGTAAATAAAGCCCCAGTGTGCCATTGAGCCACACATGCCAGCCTTCAGAAAACTCGAAAGGGGTTATCTGTGATAAGGAAACCCACTCTCATTTGTCAGTGGCAGGCACAAGACGCCCTTGCATACATTGGGGAGGGTTGCACAAATAATTTTTGAGGCAGTGAGAGGGCCAGCTTTCAGCCAATATAGCTTTTGCTTATCAAAAATGATCTGTTGCTGTTTATTCCAGTTGTTGCCACTGCATCGCTTTGCATTGTGGGAGCACCAGTGGACACTAGTAAATATGCGCCCATGTGTTTACAAATAACAGTATGGTGCAAAGATGAAAAGCTTATTGAGACAGTAATCAACACTATAAAGTACGAATGTCTACCCAAATAATGATAACCATAAAAACTGGCAATATGTTTACCAGAAATATATGGCAAGTTAACACCTGATGCGGGTGACACTTGATTCGGGCTAGATGAAGTGTATGAATTATTGTAACTAGCTATTGAGACAGCTTGTTCAGTGAGTGAGGCTAAGAGAACAGTGAATGTGAAGTGAAGTAATCAGGGACTAATACAGGGCAACCAGTTTGTGAGGCTTGCTATCCATTAAATGATGGAGAGAGGCTAGTGAACAAAACATGCTATCTAGTGAATTTTGCTGTTGTGAAAATGTAGATCTACTTAATGTTATGGCTTGGAGACCTTATCATGCAGTTCACTCGCAAATACCATCTTGGGTACAGTCAGGTACATTTCTTTAACCTTAACAATGGGTAGCTGTGGCCATGATCAGTAAGGCTTAGCAAAGGAGCAATGTGTAAAGCATTTAACAGCAACAAAAAACAGAATAAGAAAGTCAGAGGACGCGAAAGACACAAGACACCAATTTATAAAAATAGATCAGAATTTAATGACGTTTTAGGGACCTTGATCATCAAAATTCACCTAAGGATTCCGGAGATACAGATTTCAGAAACTGTAGATAGCTTTCATCTCAACCACAAACAAGCACTGGCCAACAAAAAGTTTGGAAACTTTAAAAAAGTTTGAAACAGTTCAGTAACTATGTCCTGAGATGAGCAACCAAGTCCAACAGAACAGAAGTCTAGAAGTCAGAAAAGATACTTTGGACAGTTAACTGACCACCAGAGCATTTTTACAGCAAGATCCAAACTTTATAGGACAACCACCAAGGACATGAATGAAATGGTCCTGGATGCTCCAATTGAGGTGTGGTCAACGGGGTGCCTTTGTGGTTGTTTCTTCTGTACACAGGTGAAGTGGGGAAAACTTGGCCACAAGAAGTCGGGGTCCCATGAAGTCCTCTACGTTACTGTAGCCAGACAGACGATTTTGGGCTAATGGTCAGTCTGCGCCACGGTTGGGGCAAAAACCATTGTGGGGGCTAGCGTTTCTTGGGTATTATGAATCGAGTCCTGGATAGCATGCCCAGGTTCAGCAGATAAGGGTGCAGGTTCTGGTTTTGGCGTGGCCTTGGATTCGTCCTCTTGGATGCCTGGAGACTGATAGTGGCAACATTTCTGTGGTGGCTACCAACTTTTTGACTTGCGCAACTTCAGCTCTTGTGTCCCTGGAGTTGGTTCTAGGAGATCAGCTGACTGATCCTTGAAGTCACTGCTGTTGCTGGAGGTTGGGAATCAACTTTTCCTTGAGCAAGGAACTGTAGGCACAGTCCAAACTCTACTAGCCCAAAGTGCAGCAGGTGCAGTCCTTCTGAGAATGCAGCCTGTCTTTGTGCAGGTCCAAGGGCAGCTGGGCAGTCCTTCTTTGGTCTTCTCTCTGATTCGAGTGTAATCCAAGGGCCAGGATGCCAGTGGTGCCATATTTATTACAGGAAAGTGCCCTGAGGGGCACGCAGTAACTAGCCAATGGGCTACTGGGTCCCCTCCTACCTAATGACGAAGTTCCTGTGATGTGTGGTGTCTGGCTATCACAGAATGTCACATTCTTCCCCCTTCAAGATGGCACAACCCTTCCTCAGTTGTCAGGATCATGGTAACCCACCATAAAGGTGTGGCTACCTACGGGCTACATGCACACAGTAAAACCTGTTTGGGATGAGTTTCTCCCCTCTGTTTGAGCAGAGCACAGAGTGGGAACTTTCTAAAAGTTGCTTACCTTTGATAGTGACATTAATTTCATCCTGGTCATCAGGTCGCATTTAATGTCACAATTAATTTGATACCTTACATGACCCAGTTTGGCAGTCACAGTTAAGAGTTATCCAGGTTGGGATGCCACCCGGTAACTCTGTATTAGCCAATAGGAGGAGCAACTTTACCCACTGCAAAACAACAATTTAGAAGTGTTGCTGCTAAGACGTTTTGTAAAACACATGTCTTACTTAACAAAATACTGCCTCCTGACATAGGACTCTATAGGCCTTTCTTATGGGAGGCTTATATTTAATGTTAAGGGATAAGGTGGCTTTGCCATTGGTTTAAATGGCAAAGTTGACCTGGCAGTGAAAACACTGTCCTTCCAGTCTGCAGTGGCAGGCTGGGGGGCCATTTTGTACCTTGTCACACAAAGGCTGGCACAAACAGTGCTGCAGCCCTGTGTGAACACTCTGCCTTACATGCCCTGAGTACCATCTAATAGGGACTTATAAGTAAGTCAGGCCTTGCAAATTTGGTGTATTCAACTCAACAGGCAATTTGTATACGGTTAAAACACTGGCACTGAGGTCTGGACAGCAGGCCTCAGTGCACTCTGAAGTCGAAAAACTAGCAGCATTAGTTCATGAATGTCGGGGTGAACATGCAAAAAGATGCATTTCCTTAAAGCTGTCCATGCACAGTGTTATCATCAATGGTGTAATTTGAGATGTCATTAGGAATGTTATTAATAAATTCATTGAACATGTCATGAGTGATGTAATATGTGAAGGTACAAGCACTGCATGGAGTGAGCGTGAGTTATAATTACTTTAGGGCATAAGTTATTGTTACTTGAGATAGCTAAAACTAGTGGCCTAAGGTAACTATAATTTGCGTCCCGCCATGAACAGTTTTTTGTTCAATATTTTGACTTGTAATGTTTCATTTATATTTTTATTGACGTTATAGAAGTTGTCATGAGTGCTGTAATAACTGGGGTAATTAGCAGTGCATGGCAAGGGCGCGAGTTATAGTTCCCTTAGGACACGTGTTTATAGTTACTTGAAATAACCCAAACTGTAGCTGCTGAAAGTTTTTTGAATTCACTTTCCTTACTAAAACATCCCTGTAACCTTTGTTTTTTCCAGTGAATTTATATGTTTTTTTTAGCGTGAAATAATTTTTATTACTATACGTTAATCCAGCCACCACTGCGCACGGCCTTGGCCTGCAACCAGTCACTGCAGCCAACCACCCAACCTTGTGCTGTGCACGACCTTTTCCCATGTGCAGCAGGAGTTGCCAGCATGGTCTGTCTCTCGGGTGTGAGAATAGGTGTGAAAGGGTGTGTCAGGGTGTGAGTGGCTGTGAGAGTGCGTGTCTGGGTGTGAGATTGGATGTGAAAGTGTCTGATTGCGCTCCAATAGATGAAAGCTGCATTCCACTCCACAAAGGATTTCAGATCGTTTTTTAACATGAAATTGCATGAACACACTTATTTTGCCTTCGTCAAGCCTAAGAGTTAGGATAATTTTTCCTTTCCAGAAGTGGAGCTTTAACTGGGGCACCTGCTACATTTACATTGAAAGTGCTTCCTGTTGAGGTTTAATTTCTGTGACATGAGCATCGTGGCCAAAACAGAAGCTCACCAGCTCGATTAGCCAACAAGAGTCCACAGTTTTGCACAAAATGTCTATCCAGCTGGCACACATTCTACTAGTTAGTTAGTAAATGCTACCTTGTTGGGTTAGTGGCCAGTGTGGGGGAAGGGGCTGCCCAGCCCCCCCTGGCAGATTTCAGCCCCGGGGACCCCATGCCCCTGGACCCACCCCAGTTCAGAGGGGGGACAGTTCAGTGGGGGGGAGCTGCACAACAACTCACTCCCGGTCGATTTCAGCCCGTGGACCCCATCCCTGGGGCCCGGCCTCTTAAAATATTTTATTTTATTTTTGGGGGCGGGGGCTGCACGGACCCCTCCCTCTGCAGATTTCAGTCCCAGGTACTCCATCCCCTCGGGCCCGGCCCTAACATATTTATTTTGGGGGTGAGGGGGGCCGCACAGCCCTCCTGCCCAGGCTAAACTCGGCCTTGGGGACCACATCCCCCGGGGCCAGCCTTCTGTCCTGGGTGCCCCGCAGGGCACCAAGTGTGCAATGGGATCATGGGGTGAGCCTGAAGGCCCCTGCTGTCCCAGCCGGCTCACTGGCACCGGCGGAAGCCAGCATTGCTGTCATAGACAGGTAGTTGCTAAACCTGCAGCTCCCTGTCTGTGAGAGCCATAGTTTCCTCTCTTTCCCTGGCTGAAATGTTTGCAGGCAGGGGAACAGAGGAAACCTCTGCTTCCAGCAAGAGAGAGCTGCTGGACAGCTTTTGCTTGCTAGGAGCAGAGTGTTTACTCTGACCTTGACAGCAGCGGTCAAAGCACCTACAAAGTCAGAGCAAATGGCTATGTTCCAAGGGGTTGGCACGCTAGGACAAAGCAGGCGCCAACTCTGGGGGCCCCAGGGAGGTAGTGGTCGCCAGGGTCAGAAGTCTGCGACAGACCCCCTTCATTCTTACCCTTCAGCCCTAAGGAGGTGAAGTCTCCAGGGCTACACGGGTCCGTGTCCCCCGCATATAATATAAATAGCTCTGGGGATGTGGTGGTCCCTTGGGCAAGGGGGGGTCACAGGACCCCCTTATAAAAATAATGCATTTTGCCCCATGGAGATAATGGTCCCCTGGGCATGGGTGGACCCTGCACCCCCCCCATACAATCTATTCAATTTAAGTGCAAGAGAGGTGGTGGCCCCAGGGGCATTGGTGGGGGGTCCAGAGGATCCCCGTCCTTATATAAATGAAGCATTTTGTCCTGGGGAGGTGGCGGTCCCCGGGCACAGGGGACCACATGGCCCCCACAATCTGTGTAAATTAAGCCCCAAGGAGGTGGCAGTCCCTGGGGCACAAATAAGTCCTAAGGGGGGCCTGTGCACCCCCTCCTTTATTTTTAACATGCTCCCAGGACCTGTTCCACCTGGGGGCTTTCTTAAAACAAGTGCATGAGACTGCGCTTTTTAAAAAAAATAAAAAATTGGCCACAGATTTGCTGCCCCATCCCGAATTTGCAGCAGTTGCTTTTTTTTTAAAGTGCATTTTTGTCCTGGGGGAGGGGCCCCAGCCCTAGAACCAAGGGGTCAGGGTGGCCCTACCCTGGCCCCTTTTCTTATTTTTTTAGCTTTTTTTTCTGGGACTCAGTGGAAGCCGAGTCCCAAGGTGGCTGCTAACACTTCCTTGTTGAACTGTTGGTAGCCAATCAGATCTCAGCACAAGATCAGGAGGATTCACAGAGACTTCGCGTCACTATATATACATATTAGTTCTTTCTTTACTATGTCAAAAACTACTGAAAAGATTTATACCAAATAACAAAAAAAAGTTCTTTCTGGAGCTAACTTTCTGCTAAATTTGGTGTAATTCTGTCCAGCGATTTTGCTGTAGTCGTATTCAAAAACGATGTGGAAAATGCAAGGGGAAATCACATTTTATGATTCCCCCCCCCTTTTTTCTTAGCTCCTGCTTGATGGATTGCACTGAAACTTCCCAGACAGCAGCTGAAGTGAGCGTCCTATTTTTGGGGAAAAGCTTGTGAAGATTCATCAACTGGCGCTAAAGATATAGGCAAGTTAAAAAACGCTTTTTCTATAGACACGAGGTCCTAGTTGTAACTACCTAGTGGCGACTGCCACTAGGTTTTATACATGTATGTATAAAGGTGAGCTGTTGCAAACCATCCTGATGGAGAATTACATCGACTCGTTCAGAATAGAAAATATATTTTCCCCAATATGCTACAAGACGAACCGCACTTGGCTAAAGCCAATCTTTGTTTTAACTGTTTACACAATTGCAATGGAGGCGCAAGCGATCATTATTTGCATTTAAAACACTTAGGGGCATATTTATACTCCGTTTGCGCCGAATTTGCGTCGTTTTTTTCGACGCAAATTCGACGCAAAACTAACTCCATATTTATACTTTGGCGTTAGACGCGTCTAGCGCCAAAGTTCATGGAGTTAGCGTCATTTTTTTTGCGTGAACACCTTCCTTGCGTTAATGATATGCAAGGTAGGCGTTCCCGTCTTAAAAAATGACTCCGATGCATATGCGTCGTATTTATACTCCCAGGCAAAAATGACGCCCGGGAGTGGGCGGGTCTAAAAAACCTGCATTAGCGCTGGATTTTAGCGCCTGGGTCAGGGCAGGCGTTAAGGGACCTGTGGGCTCAGAATGAGCCCAGAGGTGCCCTCCCCTGCCCCCAGGGACACCCCCTGCTACCCTTGCCCACCCCAGGAGGACACCCAAGGATGGAGGGACCCACCTCAGGGACATTAAGGTAAATTCAGGTAAGTATTTAAAAAAAAAAAAAATTGTGGCATAGGGGGGCCTGATTTGTGCCCCCCTACATGCCACTATGCCAAATGACCATGCCCAGGGGACAGAAGTCCCCTGGGCATGGCCATTGGGCAAGGGGGCATGACTCCTGTCTTTGCTAAGACAGGAGTCATTTCAATGGGGGTTGGGTGTCGTAAAAAAATGGCGCAAATCGGGTTGAGGCGATTTTTTTGCCTCAGCCTGACTTGCACCATTTGTGGACGCCCATACGCCATTTTCCCCCTACGCCGGCGCTGCCTGGTGTACGTCGTTTTTTTTAACGCACACCAGACAGCGCCGGCGGCTAACGCCGGCTAACGTCATTGAATAAATACGCCGCCCGCATGGCGCTCCAGAATGGCGTTAGCCGGCGCTAATTTTTTGGCCGCAAAACTGCGTTAGTGCAGTTTTGCGTCAAAAAGTATAAATATGGCCCTTAGTTGAAAAACTGTAGCTTTTAGTTAAGAATGTGGTTGTTAAACAAAGGTGGATTGCTTTAGAGGACTACCAAAGGCTATTGTGCCAAATGTGTACCTTTCGTAGGCTGGTGAAGCTCTGGCAGATGCAGTCACGTGCCGCCTGGCCTGCAAATGGCTCTTTCCCAGCTCCTCCTACATCTCCCAGGCACCGGCTTGTCGGAAAAGTTATCCATTTTCCAATTACCCAGACTGCCTCTGGGAATGTCCAGATCTATCGCAGTGGAAAACTCACATGAAACACAGAATGGGACGGCGGAAAAAAATCTTCCCTGGATTTCCCGATCGCTGAAACCAAAGCTGGCTGCCATTCTTTGCCTTGTGTCACAGATAAGTGAAAATGATGGCTGGTATGCAGACGCAGCGCATTCTCACTTCTTGACAGCCCCTGCAAAATGCATACATCACTTTAAAAAGAGCAGATGAAAACCATTTTTTACAGTGGTTGTCACACAAACACTCAACACTCCCACTCCCAGCCTCCCCCTTGAATTACGGTTTGGGTATTATTTCATTTTATTACAGGCTACCACATTACTCTCGGGGTTACAGCACTCATGTCCTGTTAGAACAAGTCAGAAGATTTTAATCAGTACTTCGATTACTGGTGAGGCAAGATGGCTGTGCGGCAGATTGAACATGGCTGTGTTTTTCGTGGTTGGGAAGCTCTCTTAAACAGGGACCTGTCATCTTGTCAGATCACGCCTTCCCACATTCTCCAAATCACCCTTCCGATGATCTGAGCACAGATAAATTAAATCATCCCTTCTAATGCATTCGCAATTTGTCCCAATGGAATACAAGTGGATGATTTAACAATGCTGTGGGACTCAAGATAGAGTTTTCCCAGAATGCTTTTATCTCTCTCAGCCCAACCTTTTTCAATTGCAAGCCCCCAACAGCAAGATGACCACTGCGTTTCTGGTGTGGGACATGAAACGACTTCTAATCTCGGATAATCCACTTGACCAAGGGATGTGATCCCGCTCAAACCGCTAGCTTAATTTGCCTCAGTTTCATTTTCCACCCAAGCATTGTGCTTAGGCATTGCTTTCTGGATTACATGTATGTTGCCATATTAAAGATCCTGCCACCTTTACTCACAAATACTTGCAAACTCGGTTCATTGTAAATCTGTGACCAAGATTTGTGGTTTCAGCTTGGATCCCAGAGGATGCGGATGTTCCTTTTAAGTTGTGTATTAGCAGACAAAAGCCCCCCATGGAAGAAGTTATCTGCTTCTTTAGCAACAGAGGCCTAGGAGTACAGGGCCGGTATAGTATCGTCCTCTCTAACTCCGTCTTGTAAGGACCCTCTCCATAACTTGGTCTTCAAAGTGAGGAATGTATTATTGTCATCGGGCGAGTAAGGCAGGGCTGTTGGCATTTATATAGCACACAAACGAACATTAGTGTTACTACTGCAATCCCTGCAAAGCAAGGGGATAACTTTCTAAAGGGTTTCGAGGTCTCCTTCATAGACCAATCTGAATAGATGTGTGGTCATCAGGGTGATGGAAAGTGCTTCTGTAACATAAATATGTCAGAAATAGTGTGTTTAGGGTTTAAGGGGTGGGTCAAACGGTTATTCCAAGGCTGTTTACGTTTCTTCTCGTTCAGTAAGTAGCTCTGTTTTGCACGCAAATGTATATATGTTTTATGTACCTAATGGAGACATATGATGTTGGGTGCCGAGTAGAGAGGACTAAAGTGAGCCTGTCTGTTGGCGGAGTGCTATTGGCCTTGGACAACAGAACTGTGGACAAAAAAGGGGAATGTAATTGTTTGTGTTATATTTAGTTCACTTTCTTTTCGATTCTTCTCCAGTGTGCACATTCCCGCTGCCCATCATAACGCCCTCAACTCATTAAATAAAAAGTAAAACAGAGTTGAGAACTGTGAACAAATGGAATGGTGGAAAATGAAGAACTAGATTGTCAGTCGATTCTTAGAGAAATAGACATGTATTCCCATAGGTCTACTTCAATGTGTTGAGTACATTTTCACTTTTTAAAACAATTCACAAAGGATTCCATGAGAACTCATTGGATTCTATCACAGTTGCAGTTTTTCAGGAGTACGTATAGAATTATTTTCATGAATTTCAAGATTCAGCAATGCAAAATAACATCACCAAAGCATAGTGAACAAGAACAGGAAAATGGTTGAACAAACGATTAGCTGAAAGATATACTTCCTCCACAACAGTGGAAGCCTATCAGATGGGACCAAATAATAGCTCTGTTGCCGTAAAATCAACGTCTTGACAAACACAAACATCAGAAACCTAGATTGATGATGAAAACAAGGTATATATGAATGTGTTTAATTTTAATCTGTCCGAATACATCATTCGTTTTCAAAAGCAATAAAATAAATGATCATTATACGGGAAAGAAACTGATAATCTAACACGTGATACTTTGTTTTCAATATAAATGATCAGATGTCCAAACAAATCTCCTTATGCCCTCATGACAGAAGTACTCGCAACAATATGGAGGACGCAACACTGATCTAAGATGGTCAACAGAATAGTAATGGAAAACAGATATGAAAAGAACACGTGTTACTGAGGTATGTATGAAAATAGGAAAATAGAAATAAAGAAAGTACATTAGGAAACGGGAGAGCCACGGGGAGACTGTTACAATTAATTCTAATCAGCAATCTAAATGGCATATCGGGTTACGACCCTCAAACATAATTTAAAGATGGATAAAAAGAAACAAGCAGAATCTCCCCTATGTACACGCAGCGAACTAAAGAAAATACTATGCAATGAACAGTTAATATGTGGCCATAAAAATGGAAACTTGGTCCCCTGGATGGGTCTGGAGAGCCTGCCTCATGTTCAACCTGGGAGTTCTGTGGATTTGTGATTCCACATCTTAGTACACATTGAAACCAAGCATGCGCGCTGATGGCTTTTCTCCTTAAATATGGAGATGGTTCAGAGCTGAGCTCTGTGGTGTAGGGTGGCATGCCTTGTGCACTCTCCTTTCTGAGCCGAACTACCACAGCTCAGAGAGCTGTATAGGGCTGACATTAGAGGCAGCCATAAGATTATAGTGGCAAGACAGTCCTTTTCAGGTCGAAGCCTTTTAGACAGTGCAGCTGTTAGGTGTGCTTACATCTTCTTGGTGACAGTCTGAAATGGTCTTCTTACCTTTGCCTTTGTTTTTTATAACTCACATTAGCTTGCTTTCGATTTGCTGGCTTTATTTGTTTTAGGCTGTCCACCTTGAGTTTGTCCCTTTGCGGAGCATAGCATGTTTACTGTATTCTTCCATAAGTGTTCACTATCTATATACAGTTGTTTAAATCCTGTTCTTATCTTGTCACATTTGCTGTGCATTTAAAGACAGATGTCAAATGTCAGGTGCTGCCTTGAGGGAGTTTCGTGTTTACTTTCTCTGACTTCAAAGGGGTAGAATTTATGTGACAATCTTGTGAAAGGAAATACTTTTTCTAGCACACAACAAAATTTAAATGTCTCTAAATGAACTGTGCAGATATTTCAGAATATATCGGAATTAGGAAGGTACAAATGAAGCACTTTTTCTGTTATTCTGAAGTGTGTTTAATATGATTAGAAGAAATCAACACAGAGTGATGGCATTTCGCCACATTATCATTTGTGCGCGGTATACTTTTATCACTAAAACTGTATGTCTGTTCTCTTTTGGCAGTGCACTACCACACCATGCATACTCCACATTAAACCACTCCACTCTACACTACAACACCCTACTCTTCTCCATGCCCCTCCACTCTGCACCACTCTGTGCCACTCCATGACACCTTGTGACACATCACTCCAATCTACAATACTCCACTCCTCTCTAGGACACCACTCCAATAGACAATTCTCCATTCCACACTACGATATTCCACTCCACTTCACTCCACTTGACTGCACTCTGCGTCACTTCACATCACTCTACAACACACCACTCCACACTACAACATGCCAAGCTACTCAACTCTACAACATGCCACACCACTATACCCTACGACATGCCACTGCACTCTGTGGCTCTATACTCTACTCTATGACACTCCACTCTACGCCACTCCACTCTATGATACTTCACTCTACGCAGTATGCCACTATGGCAAACCACTCTACTCTATGACATGTCACTCCACTCTATACCCTTTCACTCTACGTCCCTACACTCTAAGCCCCGCCACTCTATGCTACAACATACAACACTCTACGACACAGCACTTAATTCCACTCTAAGACACTCCACTCTATGGCACTCTACTCCATTCTATGCATTCCACTCTTTGACACTCTACTCCACTCTATGACACTTTATTCCACTCCATGGCATGCCACTCCACTCTACTCAACTTTATTACACTCTACACCCCACTATCCAACTCTATGCCACTATACTTCCTACTGTGACATTCTATGCACTTCTGTCTATGCCACTCTACCCCACACCACTTTACTCCACTCTACACCACTCCACTCTACAACAGTTTATGTTACTACTCTCCAAGACACTCTACTCCACTCTACAACACAGTGCTCCACTCTCCCCTACGAAAGTCCACTCCACAACATTCCACTCTAAAGCACTCCACTCTGACATTCTATACTACACTCTATGACCCCTTAGCCCACTCTACACTTCTACACTATGCCACTCCATTTACTCCACTTTTCTCTATGATACACTACTCTTCTCACTCCACTATGCCACTCTGCACCATTCCACTCTATGCTACGCCACACAACACAACTCTATGACATTCTATCCTATTCCACTCTGACACTCTACTCCACTCTACACCACTCCACTCTACTCTTTGCCATTCCACTCTACAACACTTCACACCACTCCACTCTGTGACACTCTATGAGACTCTTTGGCACTCCACTCTATGATATTCTACTCCATTCTATGGCACTTTCCTCTACAACACATTTCTCTGCTCTACACAACTCCCTCTATGTGACTCTATGCGAATGTACTCCTCTGTACGACACCCCACTCTACTCCACCCCACTCTGCTCTACCCCACTCTACTCCATGACACTCTACTCCACTCTGCACCACTTCATTCTACGCCACTTTTTGCCACTCCATGACCCTCTACTGCACTATACAACACCCTACTCCATCCATGACACTCCACGCCACTCCATTCTATGCCACTTTACTCCACTATATTCCACTCCACTCTATAACAAGCTACTCTATTTTCCACCACAACATTCTACTCTACTGTATGCAGGTTCCTCTACATGACTCCATGCCACTTCACCCCACTCTGTGCCACTCCATTCTACTGTGCACCACTCACTGTACGACTCTCTAAGGCACTCCACTGTATGACACCTTACTCCACTCTACACTCTTCCATTGTACGCTCTTTAACTCTACTCCACTCGACTTGGCTCTCCACCTTCCTTGACACTCCATGACACTCCACTCCATACCCACCCACTCTATTCCACCCTACAACATTGTACATCCTCCATGACACTCCACAACAGTCTATGCCACTCCATTGTATGATACTCTGCTCCACTCTATCCCACTCCACTCTACACCACTCCACTGTACGCCAATCTATGCCATTACACTGTATGCTACTGTAATCCACTCTACGCCCCTCCACTTTCACTGACTCCACTCCACTTTACTCCACTTTGTTCTGCACCCTCCATGACACTCCACTACACTCTATGACACTCTACCACACTCTACGCAACTACACTCCATGCCCCTCCACGACACTCTGATCTATGACACCCTACTCCCTCCATGAGACTCCACGAAACTCTATGCCACTCCTTACTGTGACACTCTACTCCACTCTATGACAATCTACTCCACTCCACACCACAACACTCTACTCTACTGTCTGCAATTTCATCTACATGGCTGTATGCCACTTTACTTCACTCTGTGCCACTCCACTCTACTGTAATCTATTCCACTGAACAACACTGCCTTCCATTCCACTGTATGACACTTTACTCTACTCTACGCCCCTCCATGACACTCCACGACACTCCATGACACTCTACACCGCTCCATTCTGTCACACTATGGCACTCCACACCACTCTATACCACTCCCCGACATCCTACTCCAAGCCACTCCACACCACTCTATACTACTCCACGATACTCAAATTGACTCTACCTTTCTCCACTCTGTCACTCCACAACACTCTGTCCCACTCAACAACACAGTATGCCACTCTATTCTATGACACTGTATTATAATCTATGCAATTCACTCTGCAACAATCTATTCCACTCTATGCTACAACACTCTACTGTACGCAACTGCTTCTATGCCACTCCATGCCACTTTACTCCTCGACACCACTCTATACCTCTTTACCACACTCCACTCTACACAACTCCACTCTGACACTTTACTCCACTCAATCCACCTCAACTCTATGCCCTTACACTCTACTCCACTCCTTCCACAGCACCCCATGCCAATCTACACCACTCTAGGCCACTCCACTCTATGCCACTCCACAATACTCTATGTCACTCCACACCACTCCACTCTAGTCTCCTCTGCTCCACTCTACCCACACCTTGACAATTCACAACTCTCCACTATATGCCACTCCACACTATAACACTCCATTCCACACTACTCTCATCTACAACAATATTTTTTGGCCATGCTGCACAGCATCCACACTAGCATAGGCACGTCCTATTGACACTGCCAATACTTGTTTGACATTACTGTCAGAGAAAGTCACTTACCTACCTCTCCCACAGTTCTTCAATTGCTCTGCTATCTCTGTATATAACATATGCATACCTTGCTTCTGTGCATAGCAGCTGTGTGTGGAGTGTGGGACATGAGGCTCTACTCACACTGAAATTAATTTTGTGATTCCTACATCCAAGTGCTAAATTCAAAAGAGTATTGGAGGGATGCCTAGACAGCACTGTGAATTGATGGGCTCCTCCAGATAATACAAAGGATCCTTTGTAGTGGGTCACACCTTTTAGGTGTAGAAGATAATAGATAGACGGTCCCTTTGAAGCTTAGGGTGTTTACACTCTAATGTTTACTGCAAGGGCTACCCAACACCGGTAAATATGTAGGTAAGTGGGTAAGTCTCCCTTTATTTTGTATCATTGTTTTGAATCTCTTCTGGCAACATACTCCCATCTTCACCCACCTTCATGCCAGCACCTTATAATAATGATGAGTCTGACTGGAATAAGCAAGAGAACAGGAACTAACCATGACAGGTCTCAGAACTGACTGCTGGAATAAACAATTACTGTCTGCAACTTCAGTACAAAGATGGGCAGAAACGTCCAGTCAGCATGCTCAGATTTCTCTACCAGAACCTGGGGTTTTCACATCAGTCATGAACAAGAAACTTTGTGTGCTGAAGGGTTGGAATAACCACTGATAACTGCCTTATTAGGTTTGAGACCATAAACCTGAGAACTTTGACTAGATTGCATGACGGAGGTGTCTGGATCCTACTTTAAGAAAGGGAGCTGACTATCTTCTCTGGAGAATCATTTGAGGTGAGCTTGCACAAGGGAGATGCCACTCAGAAGGAGAGGAAGGAGTCTAGGTAGGATAAGCCAAAGCTATCCACTGCAACATGAGGAAAGGACCAGAAAATCTCTGCAGGGGTGAGGCCTGGATGCCTGAGGTGTGGCCACAGGGTGCATGGAACTGTGAGCCCCAGCGATCCACGTGTGCTTTGGAACTCAGCTTTACTTGAAGGGCATTGTGAAGCCAGGAAGTAGCACGAAGCTAAAAGAACCTCAAATGTAGTTTGCCCCAGGCACATAGTCTGGGGGAAACTCTACATTGATTGAGAGACCTGAGCCAATGCTTGAATAAACACCACCCAGACTAGGGGTGGGCACCTAGTTTGTTTGGCTGGTTGGTTTATGACGGGGACCAAACTGCGAAATCCGCGGAGCTGCGAGCTGTGAGAATCAAACACAGCTTTCTCAGCTGGTGCTAGTATTCCGTTCATGTTGGGTACTGCACGTGTGCCATAGATTCCAACCTTGTCAAGTCAACTAGCCTAGTGTGGAGACACTGGCCTCCCCACTCTGTACTGGTCCATACAGTATGCAACAATATGCAAATAAACCTTAATCCTGCTTTAGCCCAAGTTACCAGGCATTGTGCACCTTCAACAGGAACACAGGCCAACCTAGACCAGTTTCATCCTTATTGGCGCTCATCAGTGATGTTCATCTTGAATCCTCTGGCACAGCAAGCACAGAATCCACAGCTGGGCATACCAGTTGCGCTTAAGGCATCACATTTAAACAACAACAGGTGTTGGGTGGAATGTTGGGAAAAGTCTCACCTTGGATCTTACGGCACAGCAAGCATGGAATGGACAGAGAAGCAACAGAAGGGTCACACAAGAATTTAAACTATTTGTAGAGTAGAATCGAGGAAAATGTAAAGAAGTAGAGGAGACCGCTCCTCCCTTGTTAATTATGTTTAATGAGTAAGGGGCAAACAAACATAATCTGTTAGGTTCAACCGAAGCTAATGAAAACTGCTGGAATGTTTCAAACCAGTAGTTCATACGGATAGGTCATATAGGAGGAATACAGCATGGTATTAGGAAACATTGCCAACAGGAAAAACGTAAGTATTCAATGCAAGGTAAGACTGCAATTCTGTAATCAGTGCAAATCAAGATTGCAATTCTGTAATCAATTAATTGGAATGCAAGGCAGGACTGCAATTCTTTATGTGGATGTGTTTGTGGAAGAAAGACCGTATAGACAAAAACACAAGCAAGTGGTCATATTGATCAACTGGGAGTACTGTCAAGATGGTAACAATAACAAAACACACAAGCAAACAGGATATGTGGATCAGAACTTGTTAAAGCCCAATGAATTGGCCCGAGAGCGAGAAAATGATCAAGTACTCCCCATGTTCTAAGAAAAAAATGGAACTAATTCACTGAACTAAAGTTGATACTCTTCAATGTCAGGAGGTAATGTTGACATGGTACCTACAAAAGTGGTGCTTTAGGTGTGACAGCAGCATACAAACTGCAGATGGTAAATATACTCTTTAATTAGCACCTCAGGGCATGGATGCTGCCTCTTCTACATCACAACCCCAATAGACTCCTTTCAAACTGTTCGACCTGGCCCTTTTTGCAGGGTTATCCCCAACCGTTTTGCCTTCTTCCTCCTACTCTGACCTGTTTTTGTTGGGTTTGGACTCTGGGCACATTACCACTGCTAACCAGTGCTAAAGTTCAAATGCTCCCTGTTTAAGTTGTATTGATGATTGGTTTATCCATGATTGGCATATTTGATTTACTAGTAAGTCCCTAGTAAATTGCACTAGGTGTGCCCAGGACCTGTAAATCAAAAGCTACTAGTTGGCCTGCAGGACTGATTGTGCCACCCACATGAGTAGTCCTGTAAACTTGTCTCAGACCATGCAGTCTCTGTGTGTGCAGTTTTAAACTGCCATTTCGACCTGTCAAGTACACACACTTGCCAGGCCCAACCCCTCCCTTTTTACTACATGTAAGTCACCCCTAAAGTAGGCCAAGGCAGCCCATGGGCAGGGTGCAGTGTGTTTAAAAGATAGGACATGTACTGGTGTGTTTTACATGTCCTGAGAGTGAAATACTGCTAGATTCGGTTTTCACCATTGCAAGGCCTATCTCTCCCATGGGGTAACATGGGGCTTGCCTCAAATATCTTTTAAGTGTCATTTCCCATTGGGAGCAGATAGAGTATGGAGTTTGTGGTCTCTGAACTCACAGTTTAAAAATACATATTTTGGTAAAGCTGATTTTTTAATTGTGAGTTTGAAAATGCCACTTTTAGAAAGTGGGCATTTTCTTGCTCAACCATTCTGTGCCTCTGCCTGTCTGTTGAATACACATCTGGGTCAGGATGATTGTTGAGTAGTTTGTGTATTCACTCTAGACAGTCAAACAAAGGGGCTGCAGTGTGCCTTGCATATCCAGATGGTCCATCACCAGGCTGATGGGTCTTCCTGATCTAGAGTGGTGAGAGGAGCTGACACTAGCACCTGAATAGGGCTGTGCCTGTTCTCACACAAAGCAGTCTCTAACAGCCTGGAGTGTGTCTGGAGCCAGTGGAGGGAAAGGCAGGGTCTTGTGCACTACAAAGACTTATTGTTTTCTACTTCAAAGACAGAAATGGGTATAAGTACTGGACTGCTGACATCACAAAGTTAGAATACTTCTACACTGTGGACATTCTGACAGGAAGAAGAGCTGAATGCTGTAGGAGGGACTGAAACTCTGCCTGTTGCTTTGGTGTGCTGACTGCTTCTTCTGTCCTGGGAGTGAAAGGACTGGACTTTGCTTTCCACATCCTGCTTTCCAAGGTTCTCCAAGAGCTTGAACTGAGCTTGCCTCCTGTTAAGAAGTCTCAGGGCCATCAAAAGTCTTCACCAATCAGCACCTGGGCTCTCTTGCTAAGAGTCCTGACTTGCCAAGTAGTGCCAGATCCAGTTCCTGGGCCCTTTGAAGTGAGCTCTGGTGCAACCGAGAAGAAACCAAACACATTGTCTCCAGAGTGACTTTGGAACCGGCGCCGCTGTACAACTCTGCGGCGCTGCCAGCACTGAAGCTGTTGTCCCCACTGAGTGCAACTACCACGACCTGCAACCCAGGCCTGATGCCACCGCAGCACCTCTGAAGTCCTGCCACAGTGTGAGTCCTGAGTGACATGTCACCGATGCCTGTGACACCCGATTCTGACTGCGCAGCACCAGTGGCCCTGTGGTGTGATTGCTACACTGCAAAGTTGACACTTTGCATCTTGACCTGTTCGATTCATCCACCCCGCCCTGTTTTAAGGAACCGCCACCTCGCCACCGATGTGCATCACCTCCCTGCAACCGTAAGGAACAACGCCTCACCTCCCAAGCCTAGCAGTAAGGAACCAACACCTCACCTCCGCGGTAACAGTATGGAACTAATGCCACACCAGCAACACCTCACTTCCCCAACTCCATGCAATGCCTTTGTTTCCTCATTTTCCAAGGTACTGTGCCTGGGGTCCTTGTGACTCCATGACCGGCCCGCACTCCCTTGCGAGTGGCGTTGGATTGCTGTTAGCATATATGTCAAGGAGCTGTGATAGCCCCAGTTGGAGCTTCAAAGCGCTACACTAAGATTTAATCTTTGAAAATTTGTATCTTTACTTGTGTATGTTGGATTTTTGGCATTTTTTTCTTGTTTAACTCCGATAAATATTGGCTAATTTTTTATTTTGTTTTTCCAAACTGGTGTACAGTACTTTTGTGGTTTTTTTCACTGTGTTACTGTGTGTGTACACAAATACTTTACACATCTGAGATAAGCCTGACTGCCCGTGCCAAGTTACCCAGGGGGGTGAGCAGGGGTTATCATAGCTGTGTGACCCCGTTACCCTGACTAGAGTGAGGGTCCTTACTTGTACAGAGTGCAAACCACTGCCAACTAGAAACCCCATTTCCAACACAAACCAAAACCTCTAAATTCGGAACTAGACAGCAATTAGAATAGCAACTTTGAACTACACATGTAACAATGTTATTGACATCGAAGACACACACTTCCAACCCTTTAATACATTGGTTCCCAAGCTGTGGTCCTAGGACCCATGGGGGTCCACGAAGCCTCCTCAGGTGGTCCGCGATTGCTTAGAAAATTAAATAATATTAACAGATTAGGTCCTCTGCTTTCAGTAATGGCTCAGTGGTGGGGGCATATTCCAATAATTAATCAGTGGGGGTCCCTGGGTTCCGGTAATAATAAGGTGTGGGTTCACAGAAGTTGAAAGGTTGGGAATGCTTGCTATAATAGGATCCGCATAAATAAGTTATCTTTTGGCACTGTGCCAGTTTTAGAAGAGTACCTGTTAGTGTCAAGGCACTGAATGCAGAACATCACCCTAGCACACCCTAGTTTCAACAGGAAGTCCATTCCTTTCGAGGCATGTTTAAAACACTCACCGAGAAGAGAGACCACATAACCACATATATACACACTGAAATAATTGTAAATTTTAACTACCGCCATAAACGTTCCCTATTTAAATATTTATGAGTCTAAAGAAGAAACTTTTTGGTTTTCACATTTTATTGTGTTGACAGTTCATCTTTATGCGGGCCTTGGAATGGAGAAGAACATATAACTCTCTGACATGGACAACTCATACATGCTGGGGAACACTCTTGGCAGCTTTTAAAATTTGGCATGTTTACGAGCAGAAAATTTATGTATGAAACGTCTTCTCATATGTGAAACTTGTTGCCAAGCCATAACTTAAGTTCTAAAAGCCTCAGAGAAGTTTGTCACCCATCCAAAAGTCTCACAGTACGTTTTAAAGAAAACAGAAAGCTGTTTATTCTGAGGATGCTTTTGCATCGTGTGCTTCATGTCCTTTTTAAGCCCTTCTGAGCGAAGTAAAATGACTGGTTCTTGCCGGATACTTGCTCTAAAATGCTCATTAAATTCATGATGAAAGAACCGAGGCCAGAAAATTACTCACATGCCAGCCAACACCGCCTTAAGTACAAGGGTTGCGAGCAATGATTTCCTCTTAAGCCGTCGGGTCCATTAAGTAGCAATTTTCCCACCCACACCCTACGGAAAAGAAGTGTCATCCTGCCTCCACCGGGAATAGACGCGAAAAAGACCTGTAGTCGCAAGGTAAGCCCTATATCAGTCCTATTTCCTAAGGGGCATTCAGTCAGCTCAGAAATTCTCCTTCCATACATATTTCCAAGATTCCAGCGCCAAGGTTGATTACACCTTCAACCTCTCCAAAAGGAAAATGATACACCGACCACCTTAAGGGGTTGCATTAAAAAAGAAACAAGAACGGTAACTATGGGAGCAGTCGACTGGTTCCTATTCAAACCAGAGTGTTACTGAAAGTGCCCTTACCCAGCTTACACAGGGCTCTCTAGGACTGATTTCTCCAGAGAAAAATGATTCTCCAAGTTTTAATAAGATGAGAATCTAGATTCTATCAAAGGCATGGAGGCTAGCATTATGCATAACTCTTATTTCTAATCCTCTCCACAGCACTTTTACCCATTCGCTGCCAGGCCTTTTCCCCCTCAGGTGCCAGGCCTTTTTTTGGCTATTGGGGGTAGTTGGCGCTTAGACCCTCATAAATGTTTATCAACAGAAGCTACCCACGCCAAATTTGTGTCCTTTTTTTCAACATCCTAGGGATTCTAGAGGTACCCAGAGTTTTTGGGTTCCCCTGAAGGAGACCAAGAAATTAGCCAAAATACAGCAAAAATGTAATTTTTTTCAAACAAAATCTGAAAAAAGGGCTGCAGAAGGCGGCTTGTGTTTTTTTCCCTGAAAATGGCATCAACAAATGGTTTTCAGTGCTAAAATCACCATCTTCCCAGCGTTCGGGAACAGACAGACTTGAATCAAAAAACTCTTTTTACTGGGACATACCCCATTTTTTAACGTTTTTTTGTGCTTTCAGCCTCCTTCTAGTCACTGACAGAAATGGGTGTCAAACCAATGCTGGATCCCAGAAAGCTAAACATTTCTGAAAAGTAGACAATATTCTGAATTCAGCAATGGGTAATTTGTGTAGATCCAACAAGAGTTTCCTACAGACAATATCATCTGAATTAATAAAATATTGAAATTGAGTTGAAAAAACCCGATTTCTTTCCACGTTTTACTCTGTAACTTTTTCCTGTGATGTCAGATTTTTTAAAGCAATATACTGTTACGTATGCTGGACTCTTCTGATTGCTGGGATATATAGGGTTTGTAGGTTCATCAAGAACGCTAGGTACCCAGAGCCAATAAATGAGCTGCACCTTGCAGTGGGCTTTCATTCTATACCGGGTATACAGCAATTCATTTGCTGAAATATAAAGAGTGAAAAATAGGTATCAAGAAAGCCTTTGTATTTCCAAAATGGGCACAAGATAACCTGAGAAGCAGTGGTTATTTGCACATCTCTGAATTCCGGGGCGCGCATACTAGCAAGTGAATTACATGGTATTTCTCAAATGAACGTCTTTTTTACACACTGTCTAACATTTGGAAGGAAAAAAGTAGAGAAAGACAAGGGGCAATAACACTTGTTTTGCTCTTTTGTGTTCCCCTAAGTCTCCTGATACAAATGGTACCTCACTTGCGTGGGTAGGCCTAATGATCGCGACAGGAAACACAATATGGACACATCATATTTTTACATTGAAATCTGACATATTTTTTGCAAAGTGCCTAGCTGTAGATTTTGGCCTCTAGCTCAGCCAGCACCTAGGGAAACCTACCACACCTGTGAATTTTTGAAAACTAGACACCTAGGGGAATCGAAGATGGGGTGACATGTGGGGCTCTAACCAGGTTCTGGTACCCAGAATCCTTTGCAAACCTCAAAATTAGGCTAAAAAAACACTCTTTCCTCTCATTTCGGTGACAGAAAGTTCTGGAAGCTGAGAAGAGGCACAAATTTCCTTCCACCCAGCATTCCCCTAAGTCTCCCAATAAAAATGGTACCTCACTTGTATGGGTAGGCCTAGCACCCGCGACAGGAAATACCCCAAAACACAACGTGGACACATCACATTTTCCCAAAGAAAACAGAGCTTTTTTTGCAAAGTGCCTAACTGTGGGTTTTGACCTCTAGCTCATCCAGCACCTAGGAAAACCTACCAAATCAGCGCATTTATGAAAACTAGACACCTAGCGTAATCCAAGATGGGGTGACTTTTGGGGCTCTCACCAACCTCAAAATTTGGCCAAAAAACACTTTTTCCTCTCATTTCGGTGACAGAAAGTTCTGGAATCTGAGAGGACCCACAAATTTCCTTCCACTCAGCATTCCCTCAAGTCTCCAGATAAAAAGGGTACCTCACTTGTGTGGGTAGGCCTAGTGCCCGCAACAGGAAATGCCCCAAAACACAACGTGGACACATCCCATTTTCCCAAAGAAAAAAGAGCTGTTTTTTGCAAAGTGCCTAGCTGTGGATTTTGGCCTCTAGCTCAGCCGGCACCTAGGGAAACCTACCAAACCTGAGCATTTTTTAAAGCTAGACACCTACGGGAATCTAAGATGGGGTGACTTGTGGGGCTCTCTCCAGGTTCTGTTACCCAGAATCCTTAGCAAACCTCAACATTTGGCCAAAAAAACACCTTTTCCTCTCATTAGGTGACAGAAAGTTCTGGAATCAGAGGGGAGCCACAAATTTCAGTCCACTCAGCATTCCCCCAAGTCTCCCGATAAAAATGGTACCTCACTTGTGTGGTTAGGCCTAGAGCTCGCAAAAGGAAATGCCCCAAAACACTATCTTGACACATCAAAATTATTAAACACAAAACTACCTGTTTTTGCAGGGGCACCTGAGATTTTGGTCCTGGGCTCAGCTGCCATCTAGGAAAACCTACCAAACCCAGACATTTCTGAAAACTAGACACCCGAGGGAGGCCAGGGAGGTGTGACTTGCGTGGATCCCTCAATGTTTTCTTACCCAGAATCCTCAGCAAACCTCAAATTTATCTAAACAAATCACTTTTTTCCCACATTTCTTTGTGGGATCACCGCACCGGGACAAATTACCTTCCCCTCAGTCTCCAGGTAAAAATGATACCTCACTTGTGTAGGTGGGCCAAGTGCCTGTGACAGGGAAGAGCCAAAAACATGTCAAAATTGAGGGGGAACCAAAGCGGGTCCAAAAGGGCGGTTTGAAAAAAAATCATTTTTTAGGCTGACAAGCGCAACAGAATTTTTATCGGTGTAGATGGGACAATGTTGGGTGGTAGGAATTTTGTGGCTTCCTGCAGATTCCAGAAGGTTCCATCACAAAAATGTGGGCACAAATGTGTGATTTCCAGCAAAGTTGGAGGTTTGCAGGGCATTGTGGGTAAGCAAGTGGTGCGTAGTGCATGTGAAGCACACCACCCTGGAATAAACCAGATATTTAGTTTTCAAATGTGTCTAGGTCTTTTGGATTTTGATACATGGCATCGTCCCAAAGTAAAAAAAGTGCAGCCCTCACCATTCCTAGTGGGGCGATTTTGAGAGTTACCAAGCTCTCATGGCCCAAATGTAAAACCAAAACCCAAAATATTCAAATGTCCTCTTGCTTGCCGTGGGATAAGATGTTTTAGTGTGCGGGGGGAGAGCTGAAAGACTGTTACCCCCTTCAGTTGGGATGGGGGCATAGCCAGGCCCATACTGGTTGGTAGCCACCACCCCACATTTTTTTATTTTTTATTCGCTGGCATCTAGTAGACTTTCTGACCCCCTGGGTGTGGATCGGGGGTAATTGCCCCATCTGCCCACTGGTTGGCAGAACAACTTTGGTCCCATTTATTTGGGGTGGGGGTAAACCCATACCCTCACCCTCTTATTTTGGAAAAAAAATCTTCCCTGGTCTCTGGTGAGCTTTCTGCCCCCCTTGGGGCAGATGGGCCTTCCAAAAATAGGCCCATCTGCCCCCAAGGGGGGCAGAAATGGCGTGAATACAATTTGTCCCCCATGGGGTTGACCCTCGCCTAAGGGGTCGCTCGTCATACATAAAACATAAAGTAAATAAAAATATATATGTATCCCTGGTGTCTAGAGGTTTCTGCCCCCCCTGGAGGCAGATCAGCCTAATTATATTATTATATATTATTATTATTATTATTATATTAGGCCGATCTGCCTCCGGGGGGGCAGAAAAGGGGTAAAAATGTTTGCTCCCCTGGGGAGCAGCCCTTGCCCAAGAGGCCGCTCTCCTTATGTGTTAGTATAAAAAAAAAAAATCCCGGTGTCTAGCGGTTTCTGAACCCCCCCCCCCCCCACCCGGGAGCAGTGGTTTCTGCCCCGCTGGGAGCAGATCAACCTAACTATATTAGACCGATCTGCTCCGGGGGGGGGGGGCAGAAATGGCCTAAACACAATGTGGCCACCCAGGGAGTGACCCTTGCCTAAGTGGTCGCTCCCTACATATAAAAGAAAGAAAAAATTATCCCTGGTGTCTAGGGGTTTCCTGCACCCCCCCGCCGGGGGCAGATCGGCCTAATTAATTAATTAGGCCTATCTACCCCCGGGGGGGGATAAATGGCCTAAAAATATTATTGCCCCCTAGAGAGCGACCCTTGCCCAAGGGGCTGCTCCCTTTATTGCAAATCCCTAAAAAAAATAATTCCCTTGTGTTTAGTGGGCATTCCTGCTGTGAGAGACAAGAAAGGAAAGGAAAGGTCTTTCCTTTCCTTTCTTGTCTCTCCCGTCCCCCCTCCCGGTCGGAAGAGAAATGCAAAAGCATTTCTCTTCCGGGATCACATCCGAGGTGACCTCTGATGAGGTCAGCGTGCGATTTGCCCCCTGACATCATCAGAAGTCACTGGGGGGGTGGAGTGGGTCGGAGGTGGAAGTGGAAGCGATTCCCCTTCCATCCCCGACTGGGGGTTGTGGGAGGGACACACATGGGGGGAGCGCTATCGCTCCCCGTGGGCTGGTTGCAGGACGAGCTGGTCTCGTCTCAGGCACATGGCAACCGTGGGTTAAAGAACAAAACATAACATCATAGCAACTATGAAATTAGAATCCTTCATCTGGCTGCATAACAACTGCGCCGTTCAGCATTCTCCCTCTTTGAATGCTCTGAGAACTTAAATGTTCTTTCAGACTGACTCCATCTTCTGTACTCCTTCTTTGTCTTCATTGTGAATCCTGTTGCCATACCTCTATCCTTCTAGGAATTAAAGAGAACAATAAACCAATAATCACACCCAAAAACTATTTTACTCAATCTGTTTTGCTCTTAAACTTTTTTTATACTCATTTTATTGTTATTATCGAACTGGAGCTTGGAGGGTGGGAAAATGCTAGTCTCTGTTTCTTTGATAAAATCTAGATTCTCCTGTTACTAAACCTTGGAGTGTCATCATTTTATGTCAAGACTGGAGGATTGTATTATGCTTGTTTAAAGCCCCTCAATACAGTACTTGGAACATGCTCCAGTGGTCGTTAGTAAAACGTGAAAAAGCTCTTGCATTTGACCAATCAGTTGCTCTCAAAATGTCCTCCAATAGTTCTCTTAAAGAAACCACCTCATTTCTCCTAGGACATACAACTTTGGAAACTCCTCTAATGTCCTGATATCCTCTAAACAAAATTATTCAGTACCCTACTCCATCAGTCCCTCAACAGCTCCGTTGTCTGACCTCCAACTATCATAATTCTGTGATTTAACTGTTAATCTGGCTGCAAACAGATCCACCTCCAATGGACTTAAATTGACCTGAATTTTCCTGAAATACACCTTCCTCAACATCCAATTTTTGTAATCTGTCAAATATCTCAAATTCCAATCCACCACCATATTAGCCACATAACGTAGCTACTCTGCTCTAAGATCTATGTAAGGTTCCAAACAATATTACTACATCTCCCTCCCTAATTCAGTCATATTTTACTACCTTATTTCAAAAGTCGTTCATATACCTTACAGCTGCATATATATGTATATGGTATTTCTATAGCACAAATCTAGCCAAAAGGCAGCATATCAGACCAACATACCTCATTATATATCATAGAAACCATCCAAACACAATCAAACCAGCTTCCATTTCAAGACAGGTTTTGTGCTGAGGGTTTTTGTCTACTATTTCCACCCGTCTTTAACTGTCTTGGGCCCCTCTCCTCAGCAACTTACATCTGATACAAAAAATAAATTTAGGCATTTAACAAAAATTGCTGGTACAGTCCAAGTGTCCAATTTTCCAACCACAATCTTAACTCCTCACTTGCCTGTTTGGTCAACATCGCCTTGTCTCTTAAGCGTAGCAGCATCTCTAAATTCTTTTGCCTTCAACTGCTGAAAGGTTCCAGACAATACCAGTCAGAACAATTACGAAATAACTAAATGGTGTACCCCTTCTCACCCTAGGTATTGTTTAGAATGTTATCTCAAACTTCTGAAGCTCTGCCTATAATGCTTGTTTTCTCATTTGTTGAAGAGAGAGCTTTAGCCACCTGTAACCTCAACTGGACTATTTTTGTGGTGAGCTTGCTCAACTTTTGAGTTAAATTTCAGTAGAACTGCCTAGTGTATTTCTGCATTCAAAGCAGAGTTGTTGCTTCTAAGAATGCAGATCTTCCTCTGGCTTCATCCTCTATGAAGAGTGACAGCCACCATCCCTCCTTTCATCAGGTCCCAATCAGATATCAAACCACTTGGTAAAAAAACAGCTACTTAATCCATGTTAGGTGTAAGGCACATCTTATCCTTAATACTAGGTCTTGCGCACTCTGCCCTCATAATGGCTTTCCCAAACTTGTTGAAAGGGTTGCTGGTCCCCTCATTTATATAATCCCCAAAGCTCACCATGTGCACTATGGGTATATCTTATTGAATTTGGGCTAAACATATATTTCACCCCATCGGTCCTTCAATATTCTCTCTTTACTTACATTATCATCATCACCAATCAAATCCTTCTGTTCGTAATCTTTTGCTTCTAAATCTAGCATGCCTTTATCACCACCTTGATCACCCTCTTTCTCAAAAGAGAACATCCTTCCTTTTTGTGGTGCGATGGCTTAGGTTTCTTTACACACTTTCCACCTTTAACATTCCTTATATTTTCCTCATCCTCAGAAAGTCATCAAATTGCTCACCTAAGGAATTTTCCCTCCTTATTTTACCTAATGTGTATTTTCCTAGGTGAACTATATTCTTCTCTTTGTACAACATTTTATTTGTACAAAATTATTAGTGATGTCAGAGTTTGGCTCATCAATCCAGGCCATTTCTAAAACACCTCCTGTAGATACTTAATTTTCTATGACTCAAAATATGCTTTCTCTCTCAAGACTTTCCCTCTTTTCTCAACCGATATTTCTGAGGCCGTTTGAGCTACTTATTCAGCAGTTTTTGACAGCTGCATGAACTTGTCATGTCAATGCTGCGTCATCCTTTTTATTGATCAGCAATCCTTCCCATCCAAAATTCATTGTCCCCGGGCTGTCCGGCCGGGACCCCCACAGCAAAGGAGCTTGCCAGACTAGAGTTCTTGGACTGGATCCCTGATCTATGTCCTCGGCCGGGACTTGTCTCCCAGACACTGGTGGCGTGACACTGGAGCAGGTGAGTCAGACACCCTGGCGCAGTGCAGCAATCCTCACCCTATGGACACTGAGGCTCCTTAACACTCTCGACAGTCCCCTCTCTCTTTTCCGACCCGATATTTCCTACGGGGTGGAGACTGTGCTTGGGAAGCCACCCCTTCCTTCCCTTCCTCTGTACCAGTTCACTGTGTCCCCATTTTTGAGGAACCGACACGAAGAACATCTATCTTGGATGTACCTCATTGAAATTAATCCTATAATGCAAACAACAAAAGAAGGACTCTCTCCAGACACGAAGAGCATCCATCTTGAATGTTCCTCATTGACAGTAATATTGTATCAAAAACTAAAGAGCTTACAGCCCTACAGTTCCTTTACCAGTCCCTTTTACACGATCAAGGTTACATACAGTGAAACCTCCATTCCTGGCTTACCCCTATGAACCGAAGAGAACATTTCTAACTTAGATTCACTTACTCACCTCCCTTTGTCTGTAGCAGCTTCCCAGCAGATACTATTCCTCTTTTCAACTGACTGCTCCTCCAGGGCGTGACATCCTAAAGTGTCTCTGTATACTTTCTCAGGCAGGCTAAACCCCCACGCCCACTAAAGAGATCAAGCAACTCATGCCAGACAATGCACACCGCCACAATAACCCTCTCACATCCACAACTTTACAACTTTAAAACCATGGGCCGAACTCTTTTTCCATCTCCTACCCCCAACCTCTCGCCAAAACTACCAAGAACGTCAAACACAGACTGCTCAAGCAGCACCCTGAAACAATCATAGCTGATCTTTATTATAACAATTCCAAAGGTTAAGAGAAAATTAACCTCATCTTCTGCACTACCGGTCCGGCAAACTGGAGAGCTAACCTAACAAACTGCTTATCTGTAACCAATACCCCTTACAGCCACAAAGTGTTGATCTCCAACTCAGACAATATTAAAAGCAATGCTACCATAATGACACCAACCTATGCTCTTTTGAATAATTATTCCCAGCATTATGCAATTCCATAGCACATTTACACAACAATCCAGCATTGACCCAACTCTACCCTCGGGTCCCAATGCAAGGAGAAATGCTCATAAGACACTCCAGAAATCCATTCACCATTTCCTCCCCTAACATACACTCTGTTTACACTCCAGATACCTCTGTTTCTCAAGATTCTTCTCATCCCATGCTCACCTATCATAGGACGCTGAGCCAACCCTAACCCAGCAGATACACCTGCACCTTACACCAACGCCGACCCCAACCCAACAGTCCCACTTAGGAAAAGATAGGTTGATGGGAGGGTTCTAACTCCCCACCCACACTCCCCAACGACATGCAGGTCAAAGACCAAGAAGCCAGTGCCCTGAGAAACCACAACCTGCCGTTAGCCATCACCCTCGCAATGACTGAAGAAACACAGTGGTGCACTCAGAACACATACCCTATTTCCATCTCCACTAAGGAAAAAACATGTGGTAACTTTACGCACACTCCTAGTGACATATGACCCCCTGAGCACTAAACAACTCATACAGGACAACCTGCCCTTCAACTCCCCCACACTTTCGCCACTAAACCATACACCCTTGATGGACCTAATGGAACTCCAAGCTCGCATTGAGAGACAACTCAAACCACTCTCTCCACTGAACTTTATCAACACGATCAACATAACTGACCATCTAACTCACAAGGAAAAACAACTTGACAAAGTAATGTAGGGCATCAACAACATCCTTATGAACCTCATAACTTACCATACTGGTGATTGACACTCACACCTCTCCTCCTCAGACACCAGCAATAAACACCCATGTTTATATTAGACCCAGCCGAACAGCTGGCACACAAGTCCCCTTAACTACTGACATCATAGACCGAAAAGAACGAGCCACCAGATGCCCCAAGCGAGGCAAAGGTTCCAGCGAAAACATACAACCATACAACAAGCCTGGACACCCACTCCTCCAAGATACAGGTGATCAGTGGAATAAGTAGAGATCTAAACCGTCCGCAGATTGCCAGATCACTAGCCCAACACATTGAAATATCTATGGCACTCCCTTACCTGACGCACATTAGCACCAGAAGCATGAACTGCATGCTCATATACTGCAGATCAGCAACCAAGCATGCAACAATGCTGGCTGGAGCAATCCTGAACCACAACATTGACATTGCATTCATCAATGAAAAGTGGCTAAATGAATCCTCTTAGCCAATCCTTGACCTCCTAGTACCACCAGGTTTGTCCATCATTAAGGAGAGAAAAGTCAAAAGTCAGCCAAGGTGGTGGCTTTGCAGTCATCCACAAGAACATCTTCACTATGACAAACAAACACGCTCTCCTACCCCATATTTGAATATCTTAGCCCTTCAATAACACTAAAAGGCAACAAAGTGACAAATTGTCATCTCTTCCACCACCCACCAGGAAACATGTTCTCCTCTGGAAAACACCTATTGGATTTAATGATGCAAAGCTCTCTCTCTAACAACAATAAAATAATCCTAGGTGACTTTCACCTCCATTCTAAACATGAGAAGGACACTGTAATCCAATCTCTAAACAAACTCTTACTCAGCAAAGAACTCACCCAACACTGCAAGAGACAAATTCACAACAGAGGTGCAAACTTGGACGCCTTTATAGCCCAAAACAAAGTGGTGCGCTTAGATAACATCCTTCCAGTCGACTGGTCAGATCACCACATCATCCTATTCCACCTGAACCAAACAGAAACACCGCCCAAACTGAACTCAGAAAATTCTCAAATGGTTGAGAAACAGCAACCAGATTCCCCTAACCCAGTGGTCTTCAAACTATTTAATGCTGTGCCCCCGTGAAAAAACTAATCATTGTTCCCCTCTCAAAAAATTTCACAATTATTTTATTAAACTGGCAATGGTTAGATATGTCTAGACTTGTTTAAACATTGCAGTTAAGTTCTGTTACCGATTTAAAATTGCAATCAAATACATGATTGCCAAACATTAGTCTGGTCAGGCAGGCTTTACTGACGTATAAAAGTATACACCATGTGATTTTTAGAAATGTGGTTGAGCGGTTTGAAGAACCGCTGCCAACCAGGATACAAATGGCAAAATATGTTCGTGATGGCCCATTACAGAGGGGCTTACTGCTGCTCACTAAAACAAAACACTGTTCTCAGTATAATGTATAAGGCTGGCCCACCCTCCAGTTTGTAGACCCCTGCCCTAACCATTCTGGAAGAAAAAATGATGTCTCAACTCCCCCACCCACAGACAGCCTTTCAACTGTTGAGCTTACAACCCGCTATAATTCTATGATGAAAGCAGTCCTGGATCAAGTAGCCCCTTTGAACTAAAAAATGAAGAGACACTCCCTCAAGATCATGGCCCTCAACATGGAAAGAAGACAACTAGGAGCAGCCAAAAGATGCTGGAGAGCTAGCCCCTCTCTAACCCATCTCTACCAGCTAAGAAAGAAATGCAGAAAATACAAAAAACACATAATCAAAGAGAAAGCCACCATCTTCTGCAGTAAGCTAAATAAAGCAAAAAAACACTACAAAAAGCTCTTCAACAGTATTCAACAAACCTCTAAACCAACCAATGAAGCCCCACCTCTAGCAAACACACTGTGACGACTTTGTCAAATTCTTCAAAGATAAAATCTCGAAGATCAAACCCTCCCTGGACTGTCACTCACAGATGCCCTCTGGCAACCCTTCCCCCTCAACAGAGGTTCACAGCTCTCCAACTTACTTCTCGGTCCCACCAGCAGAGGCCCACCTCCCAATGACCACCAGACTCGAACAGTGCCCAATATCCTCCACAACACCCTTGAGCTGGAAGGTTTTCAACCCACTCATGGAAGAGGACATCTACAAGGTAATTGCAAAAAAGTTAAACCCTCCTCCCACTACATCCACCTTCTTCCAGCCTCTCTGGCTAAAAGTCTCAAACACAACTTAACCTCTCTCTGGATCACAAAATAAACAGCTCGCTTAGCTATTGGGTTATGCCTGACTGCCTCAACCTGGGCCAAGTCACTCCACTGCTAAAAAAAAAAGGTGCAGACCCGAAACACTGCAATAATTTCAGGCCTGTCTCCAATCTTCCCTTCTTGGCAAAAATCCTTGAGAAATGTGTTATCTCCCAACTCAACCAACACATTGACACCAACAACCTACTCAATTCACACCAATCAGGTTTCAGGAAGGGATGCAGCACCGTAACTGCTATTCTGAAAATAGTACATAATATAAAGAATTCTCTGGATGCAGATAGATGCTGCCTGCTTATCCTCCTTGACCTATCAGCTGCATTTGACATGGTTGACCACAAGCTTCTTCTTGAAGCCCTACAACAACAGATCAGAGCAGATGGCATGGTTATGCACTGGTTTTCTTCATCCCTGCACAACCGCTTGCAGTAAATTAAAAAAAAGCAACTCAACTTCCAATACTTTTGCCATCACCTGAGGTGTCCCCTAAGGCTCAGTCCTCTCACCTACACACTTCAGTATATACATGAATCCCCTCACCATAATAGTTAAACAAGGAAACATCGCCTACCACCTTTGTGCGGACAACACCCATCTTTACCTGGAAGTATCCTCTCTGGCTGACATATGCAGATGGAACACCACTCTCATAAAAGTCCAAAACTGGCTAACTCACAACCACCTCAAACTCCACCAAACCAAGGAAAGATGGAAATTATCTTTCTGTCCACTCACTACCACCCCCCCGATCCAAGAATGGCTAAGTAACCTAGATGTCCTAAACTGCCAACTGACTTCACCAAATCCCTGGGGATCACCATGGACACAAGTATAAGCATGAGCTCTCACATACACACCACAGCAAAGGGCACCTTCTACACCCTAAAACTCCTTAACAAAATTAAGCCCTTCCTCACACCAAATGACCTAAATACAGACACTCAAGCTATGGGTATGGCCAGACTGGATTAAGGCAAAGCCACTTTCAAGGCCCCTGAATTCTCACTTAGCCCCAATGAGAGCCACCCTAAATGCAGCAGCGAGGATGGTAACCAGAGCAAAGAAATCAAACACATCTCCCCCTCACTGAAAAGTCTAAAGTGGTTATCAATCGAAGCTCGTTGTTATTTCAAAACTGCCTGTCTCACACACAAAGTTCTACACACTGACAATCCAGCCTGCCTCACATCAAAACTAACAAAGGCAGGCGAATGAGACATCTAAGAAGCACCAACACACTTCTTCTCATCCCACCCAAAAAAGCGTAAACATAAGGCCCTCTCCCACTCTTTCTCTGGCAATCCCCCCAAAATCTGGAACTCTCTCCCAGTATATATCAGAACTAATCCCTCCTTCATAAGCTTCGATAGACATTTGAAAGAATTCCTCCTCAATCAGCATTGCACTGAAATAACAGCTGACGCACTCTGGGAGTACTACCTCGCTCCACACGTTTATCTCCCAAGGACTCTACATGGGCTCAAAATTCGACAAGTTATTCATAACTATAGTACTATTGACAGACACTGCCTCAGACAATGTTATAACGTATTATTATTGGCTGATATTGCATAACAATGTTGAAACGTGCTCTGATGCCCTTGTGTCTAGCCGGCGCTATAGAAAACGTTTTTAAAAAATGGCTCCTCACTCTTATGACACACACAAGAGCTTGTAAAACATCATACACATCATCCAGTATATAGTATCTGGTACCACCACATACATCACCTCCCATAAGCTAGCCAGGCCTCAACAGTTTACCTACAGCCGTCTCACAGAAGCTGAGGGGTCCTGTCTAACATCTGCATTCTTGATATCCATAGTAGCAGCCAGTATGCAGAAGAAGTATCACATTGGAAACTGCTTCTTGTTATGTACAATCTAAAGAATTTGAAGAAAATGTCGTAAAAGTATGATCACGTTTTCTTTAACTGTTGTCAATTGAATTGTAAAATGTAATGTTCTAAAAGCAGCAGTTATTAAAAGAGGACAATTACGATTAAAACAACAAACATGTTGCATTTCTTAAATTCCAGTCTTGAACTCTGACTTGCCTCCAGGTGAGACACTTACATAATAAATATGCAAAGTACACACTGTACTTCAGGGCTGTTCTTTTTTATTGAGAGGTGCTGCCAGAAGACGCAGGGTGTGAGACAGAACAAACATGACACTGAGACCCAGGAGACAGGATTTAAAACATTGCTAACACACACAAAACACGAAAAACATTGGTGTGCCGGTTGTTTCACGATACCGGTATATGTGGGTATTGGCCCTCGTGTGTCTTACAAACTAAAGAACCAACATAACCGCATAGACATTCCGCAGACATTCATTTGCAAGCCCTTTTGGAAGAGAGGTGGGAGAAGGTATCTATAACACTAAATCACCACAAGGATGTAGGATGATACATGTCACTCCGTCAGGTCCTAGAGGCTCACACACTGACAAATCCGTTTCGGAGCGTTTAATTTGAGCCTGTGTTGTCGGTGGGGACTACCAGTACTCATTTTTGGGGATCTGCTTTTATTTTTCCTTATAGTACGTTTCCTACACCAAGAGAGGGGAAAATCCACGGAAGGAGGAAGACAGACAAAATATCATACAGGGAGAAAACACGGACCTACAAGAGTGATTCATAGGGGCAGGGGGTGTCTAGAAGTGAATTAAAGAAGAGTGGAGTGGATTCAGGACTACGCAGCCTTGGTATTCATCACGTTGAGATTTAATAACGCCAGACGATTCTGACAAAGAGGCTGTCATGAGTTCAATTAAGTATCAGGAGACAACTAAATGTTCTATCAAGAAAATTGTGAGACACAGAGCAGTAACCTGAGGCCTAAGAGTGCAAACAAGTCATGTTGCCTCTCCATGGGCAAAAAGCCACCTGTTATCACCTATCATCATCCTGCCCCACCCACAGTTTTGGTAGCCTTCAGCTCACCTCCCTCAATTAAAGCCTCCGCAAGGAATCAGCATGTCTAGGCATGCCAACTCACCTCCACCCTTTGCATCTCACAACCATCTGACTTGGAGACCTTGAGTGTGTTTGATGCACAAAGGCTCTATAAAACCTAGTGCCAGGCCATCCAACCTTTGGTTCTCCTTAAGTATGGTATTTTCCTTTTGTCCTTTTGGGATCTGTCACAGTTCTTCCTGCAAGGGGTGATGATGGTTGTGCCAGTACCAGGTTTCAAATGGGTGCCTTTGGAACCTTGTGCATGCCATTTTCTTGTTTGCTAGCTAAGGACCAACTCTCCATTACAGATTTCCCTTTACCATTCCCTCTAAAACACAATCTGAAACACACAAAGGCAGCCAACTGGCAGTCAGTCTGTGATGTGCCCTGCTGAACACAGTACCTGCTCCACTCATACAGCTCGATGTGGGCACACACATGCATACCTGTAGGAAGTGTAGTCCTAAACATATATTACACAAACTATTTGTAAGGACAAACGTTGCACTGGTATTGTTTTCCTCTACAGGACACAGTTTCTACAAACCCACTGGGCTTGTTCAATGTTTTGTGTTGCTTTCTAAATAGTGTAGAAGGCACATAGGATGCAGTCGCCTCTAAAGTAAAGGGGTGTTATGGCCACTTACAAGACTAATGGGAGGGTGACTGCTGGCCGCAACTGAGATTTCAGCCAAGAACACTGGCCTTTTACAGGTATACCTCCAATCCCTTTGTCCATGTAAAGTCTGTTCAGGTCTGGAAAGGGACCCCTCTGTTATGTATTCTTGAGAATATCACGGATATGTCCCTTTGTCCAGAGCTATGTGATCTCTGGACATTGCAGCAAACCCATCACGAAACTTATACGGTCTCCGTTCGAATACATATTGCTTGTACCAGTTGGAGTTTTCCCATATCTCTCGTCAGTGGCCAAAGCCTGATAGGAGGTATTCAACTTTGGCTTGTACATATTTGTGTATGGATAATATCAAACGTTTCTCCCACAACGATGCAATTTCTGAATGAACAAGCATTGGCAAAAACCAATGGGTCTCGTCTGTGTGAGGTCCATTGGCTTGGTCAATGTTTTGTGGGATGGAGCTGGTAGGGAAGGGGCATGCATCACTGGCGGAAGGGTGCCGGGGGGACAAGGCATGCAATGATAGGGTGTGGGGATGGGCTATGGGGTAAGCCGAGGGAGGGAGTCGGATGGTGAGACAGGGCAAGCAACAATGAAGGGAGGGATTCAGGGGGATGGGGAAGCAACGTTGCGGAGTGGGTAGGGAATGGCCCAGGAAGAAACGCAGCATGGGAAGCGCAAGCAACAATGATGAGACAACAATGCTGGAGGGTGGAGGAGGATGGGAAAAGCAACTAAACCATCTGCATGCAACAAGTCAAACAACAACACTAGAAGAGGAAGATGGACAGGCAAACAACAATACAGAGTGGGACTGAGGGAGGAGAGGAGGTAGCCTGCAAATACATACACTCTTATTAAATGCTACAACGTAAAGAACAAAAAAAGTACCTCTGGTAGCACATGACCAGTTGAAAGACATTGGCTGCTGGCAAAATGCAGTACTTGGTCCATGCTCCACAGAAGGGTTAAACACATGAAGAGAAAGTGAAATAAGCACATGCTGACCAATGAGAAGCAAGGAAGGAAAGGTGATGAAGAAGCCAAACAATGGTAAGTAATGGGCAGGCTGTAAGCCGCTTGTAAGTGAACAAAATGTCATATACTGTCTCAGGAGAAGACTAAAAAAAGTTTGCTTTCTGTACACAAGACATCTATGAGATCAATAAGTGAATGTGTGATAATCAAGTGGACTTTTGAGATATAAAATGCTCCCAATGCGTTGCAAATCAAGCACATTTTTAGAAGGTGAAATGATACACCAACTGGTCAATTGCATGAGATTTTAAAGAAATACTCTTTAGGGTTGTAGCTAAAGCCGGCTGTCTGTGTATATGAAAATATTGGTAATATTGGTAACATCAGGTCACTAGCCATCTACGCTCTCAAGCAAACTCTAAAAATGAATGATGACAGCAGACACTTTTCTCTCTCTCCCGCTCCCCCTCCTCTCTCTCTCTTTCTCTTTCTCTCTCTCTCACTCATCTTTCCTGATTTTTTTGGGATTGAAATACAATTTGGAAGAATAAATGAAGACTTTCCAGCGTACTAGTGTGTGCAGTCAACTATATCTAAAATCGAAAATCCAGTTTCATCTGTCATATATGTTCTCTGAATTAAACGTCATTTATGGAGATAATTTATAAACTGTGGGTTATTGTGGAGATCCTACTATTCATTGTAGCATCTCCTTTATGGAACCTGGAATGTGATGATGTAGTAAGCTGAGGTTAGAAATAGAATGATGGGGGGAGAAAGGATCTGAGGGGAGAGAAGAAAGGCTCTGTTTGATAACTGCTGAAGGTGTTCTGACTTCTTAACTATAATAAAGGAAACCTGCAAAAAGAAGAAGAATTCTGTGGAGGAAACTTTACAGTTATCCTTCTTGAAATGTTTTGGACCTAGAGGCAGTGATAAACTGCTAATAACATACAACTTATAACTTGAATGACAGGAGTGTCAGATATAACACAAAGGAAATCTAGATACCCATCTTCCGTAATGCTTATAGTAGGTGGAACGGAATGTAATAGTAGTGGGTAGATCTTCTTGCAGAGCTCTGCTTTACCTTTTCCATTAATCACTGTCCTTGGATGAGTGTTTTTCCACTAATGCACCCACGGTTCCTTTCAATTTGCTATGATTCCTTGATTGGGTATCTGAAGACCACAATATTGTTGGAGGGTGTTGAAGAACATTTCGAGTGTGTACCAACTGGAGCATTTATGCAAACATGCACTATACAGAATAAAGACAACTATTTACCTTGGTCTGAGACAAAATAGAAAATATATTTGAAAATACTTATGCCCAAGTGAGGTGGGGCGAACAAGGCGAATTGACAGAACAGATCCCAATCAGAAAGGGAGTCCGCCAAGGTTGTGTGCTAGCCCCCTTATTATTCACTCTATTCATCAACGAAGTAGTGAAGGCTGTGTCCATCTGCCAGAATGACGCTCCCTAGCTGAACACACAAAAAATCCCTATACTGCTTTTCGCAGATGATTCGCTCCTCATTTCTAAGACACCGATGGGGTTACAAATCCTTGTTGATCGATTCTATTCATTTTGTCGCAATCACGGGTTGGAGGTTAACATTAACAAAACAAAACTTATGGTGTTATCCAAAGGGCCTAGTAAAAGATGTTCTATCCACATCGATAGTGTTTTCTTGAAGGAAGTTTGCTCTATAGACTACTTGGGAGTCAGGTTAACTAGTCAACTATCATGGGAAGAGCAGATCACAAAAAGCGCAGGGTTGTTACAACATAGAGCTTCGTCCATACTGCGCTTTTATCAGGGCTCCTTTGCAAAAGCTGTTTCCCCAGCATTAAAGATTTATATAGCCAAGGCACAAGGTACAGCCCTGTATGGAGCGGAGGTATGGGGTTTCGCCAACTGTAACAAGATCTCAGTGGGAGAAAACAACTTTGCAAGGGCCTTGATAGCGTGTCCACACTCCACACCCCAGCTCCCAATATTTTTGGATCTGGGGTTAAGTCGAGCAGCAGATTTAGCTATTTTAAGACCTCTCCTGTGCTGGATCAGGTTATGGATTACCCCTGAACTAGATATATATAGGATCTCATTACTTGATCTATTAAAATGCCAAAATGCCAATACTCTCCCCTGGATTTGTCATGTGTCCCATTGGTTCCGCTTGTTGGGTTTGGGCGATTATTGGGAAAATCCCCACAAACTAGAGAGACGACACAAAAATGTTTTAAAGTTAACTTATTGGTCTTATGTTAGGGATAACAACATAACCTGTAAATCTCATGGTCATTTAACTAACTTCTTTATTGATCTTAAATGGACTCCAAAGTTTGAAGCCAATTTGGACATTATACCGGATCTGCACGGCAAAAGCCTATATGCAAGGTTTCGCTTCGGATCCTTGCCTCTGATGTCATTGATTCACAGGTGGGGGCCGATTGGTCTCCCTGATATATGCCCTGCTTGTGGCAGTACCTCCGAAACCATCGAACACTTTATGTTCTTTTGTCCAGCTTATGCGAACCCGCGATCAAAATGGATCCGCAACACTTGTAGGGCTATGGGATTTAAGATCTGTTCCTTGGCTCTACGGGTGTTAAAAAGCCATAATTCAGCTGATGTAATTCTTCCAGTGAGCAAGTATTTAGTGACAGCCTGGCGCATAAGTTGCCACTTCCAAAAACAACTTAAGGTTATTATCTCTTCTTAGAGTTTTATGTGTATTTTGAGCTTTTACTGTTTTAATGATTTCAAATTAATTTATTGATGTGTAGCTGCTGTATTTTATCAAAAATGATTATTTTTGTATCTTTGCTAGCTTTGTTTTATGTGCTTTCATGGTCAATTGATCGAATAAAGCTGTGTGTTGTTGTTGTTGTATTTGAGGTTACACGACAATGTAAGAGACACTGATGAAAGTCATTGTTTGTGCACTATCATTATTCTATGAAAAGTTTCTTCTGCACATATACTGTGGTTGGTCTTCGACCCTAGCACTGGATATGTTAACTAGTTTGGATGGTGAGAGGTATGATTAGCACGAATGGAGTATGTCTATGACATGTTTGGGTGTGAGAATTGTTTTTATTGTATGTGGGGCACGGTTGGTACTGCTGAGAGAGAATTTTGTCGTAAGCATTATTCATCTGTATTTGTAGTGCATTTGAAATAATTTTTGTAAATGTATATGTGAGATTCACCATTTATGCTCTAAAAGTGAGACATATAAAGCATTATGAACCAATAAATATCCTCTTTCAGATAATGCATTTAGTGGCATGAATTATTGACTGTAATGGCTCCTAAATGAATATTTAAGTATAGATATTCAGGAGTTACACCAGTGTTAAATTACTGAGCTGGCAGTTTTGATTGTTCTTTTTATTCTCTTAACAGAAATACAATCTAATTGTTCAAACAAATATTCCTAGCTTTTTCAAACTCTTACAAGGGCACTGTGAATTTAAAGCAGTTTCTCTTTCTCTTCAAATATTAGAATCAGACCTGTACCTAACACATAGAATCTCTCTTCCAAACATATCACGAAAACTAGACTCACTTTAAGGTGCATAATTTCAGGAGATAGGACATGGGCTATTGTTCTAACTGTTGGGTTAGACGTTTGTTTGTGTCTGCAGGAACAGTTTAGATGCCTCACCTCAAAAACAGAGGCGCTGCATCGAAATTCACCTAAATATTTGAGGGCCTGATGATTTACTATTTTAAATCCAGTCATTGAATAGATGAGCACAGTATATTTTCAGGAGTCCTTACCATAGAGTCCACAAGCAGGGGTATTATTGCACAGTGTTGGATTAGCCTATAGGGCAATAATGTAGTGCACAATTGGCTGGTTTGACAAATCAGTGTGTGGGCTGATTTTATGGCCGGTTGCACCTGCTGTTACTGTTGATTTGCCTGATATTGCCATAAGCATTGCCTTGAGCAACATAAGTCCGTGCAGTCTTCCATACTTTGCAAAATACCCACACAGCATGTCTTTACGTGTCCAAAAGAGCCCTGATTTGCAAATGTGGGCCACCTTTTAGGTCAAGCCTAGGCAGCGCGCATGCGCTGTCTGCGACATGTTGTAATCTACTTCTGTGGGCTTTCACTAAACCCATCTCACGCCCATCACTTTAATTTGTTCCTTGGCCTGCCTTTCAAAATTCCCTTGATTTTCTAGGTAAATGCTTTACGTTTGTCCAACCTTGCGGCTGCTTTGTTACCGCCTTGGAGACTGCCCTGTCACATGGATTATTGCACGATTGGCTGTATACCTTAACCCATAACTCAGCCTGTGATGGTCCTACAACAATGGAACCACCATCAAACCGTTCAGCACGACACACTCTTCTGTCTAGGTCATCTCTGGGTCCCCACACTGGGCCTGCTGGGACCCCAAAATAGTAACCTCTCCCACCTTGAGTGTCTTTTTAAGCTCTCAAGGCTGGAACTTTTGTTTTATGGCTGGGAGGAGATGTGTTTTAAGGGTGTTCTTTGTAATGTTATTGCAGTAGGCCTGCTAGGCCTGAAAATGTGTAAGGCACTATGCCCTCTAGGGGCTAAACATATAGTTACAATGCATTACTTTCTGACATTCTCTTTTCATGTGGTTATGCCCTCAAGGGCTGAATATATAGTTACGTAACCATGCTTCTTACAAATGCTGTTTTTATTGTGGTGTCCTCTAGCGGCTGTTCTGAGCATTACAGTCAAGATACTACAATATTCACTGCACTCTGAAACTTGCCCCATAATACTTTGCAGGGCATTCCTTCTATAAAACATTTTTACTCATAACTCACCGCGTGGTGGTCCTAGGACAATGGGACCACCATAAAAAAACGTTCAGCACGAAGTGCTTTTTCTGTCTAGGTCATCTCTGGGTCCCCACACTAGGTTGGGGGGCAAGATAATAACCCCCCTCCCACCATCCAGTGTCTTTTTAAGCACTCTCGTGGCTGGAACATTTTTTTTTTACAGCTGGGAGTATTTTGCGATTTGAGGGCCTTGTTTGTAATATTATTTTTATAGACCTGAAAATGTGTAATGTGCTACACCCTCTAATGGCTAAATATATGGTTACATTGCATTACCTTCTGCCATTTTCTTTTCATATGGTTATGCTCTCTAAAGGCTGACTATATAGTTACATGACCATGTTTCTTACAAATGCTCATTTTATTGTGGTGTCCACCAAGGGCTGTTATGAGCATTAGAGTCAAGATACTACAATATTCGCTACACTCGGAAAATATTAACTGGCATTCAGCTTCTTTTTAAGTTCTCTCATGGCTGGAACTTTTGTTTTACAGCTGGGAGTAGTTTGTGTTTTTAGGGCCTTGTTTGTAATATTATTTTAGTAAGCTTCTAGGCCTGAAAATGTGTACTGCACTATGCCCTCTAGGGGCTAAATATATGGTTACACTGCATTGTGTTCTGCTATTCTGTTTTCACATGTTTATGCTTTCTAGGGGCTGACTATATGGTTACATGACCATGTATCTTAAAAATGATATTTTTACTGTGGTGCCCTCTAGGGGCTGTTCTAAGGATTACAGTCAAGACACTAAAATATTTGCAGCAATCGGAAACTGCCCCATATTGCTTTCCAGGGAATTCCTTTTACAAAACATTTTGGCCCATAACTTACTATGTGGTGGTCCTATGACAATTGGATCACCATCAAAACAGTCAGAACTACGTGCTCTTTCTGTCTAGATCATCTTTGGGTCCTGCAGTAGTTTGGGGGGGACTCCAAAATAGTAGTTTAAAACAATATAATAAATAATGGCAATATTTTCTTTTTTTGCTGCAGATAGAGGAGGAAGGTAAATGGAAGTGCTTTAGTTATATGCATGACCACTGCAATTATACGACAGAGAGGACCAAATTATGCGGCAGGGTTGACCAATTTATGTGGAAAGAAAAGTCCACTTATGTATTTACAACACCAATAGCTCTAACTCAAGCAAATGTGAGACCTATTGCATTGCGAATGCTTGTTTAGCTATCTGGTTTACTAATAGGGGCCACTTTTATTTTGTGCCTGGGTATATTTTTGTCCCAGTCCAGCGTTGTCAGTGCAGATGCGTTCAAATGTCCATATGCTGAGAAGAGGTGGTCGGGAATGAAAGTGAAGTAGTTTCACCCTACCCCACCAACTCAAGAATTAATTTTCTACTACTATAGCATCATCTCAGACCGAGGCTTTGTCAGCCCACTTCACAACTTCATGGGGAAAAGGGTAGTGGCAAGTGCTCATGCATGATGCCAACCCCACTAGAGCAAAAACATGTATGTATCAGTAAAGTTTTTGAATAATGTGCACCCTGCACCAGGATAGCTGTATAACCCGAGTTAGCTTGAAAGGAACACTGAAACAGACCTGTGCCCCTGCTCCACCATGCTCACCAGACTATTTTCCTCATGAATACAAACTATGTGCACCAACCCACATCCCTGGCACTGGTGATTTAATAGTGACACTTTGAACACTGCTGCTGTATTGAAGTTCAAGGTCACTGTGAGCTTGCTGAATGAGCTCCAAAAATTATACACATATATCACTGCGCCAGCCATTACCCATATGACCCACAGCTCTAGAATGGGAGAAGAAACTGATCAAACGTTGAGATACAGAAGGAAGACTTAAATAGGTAGGATGTTCTTCACAGCATCCGAGAAAGCATTACTATTAAGAAATCATAGATAGCAGACGGAAGCAGAAATTCATTTTATATACTTAGTAATCTATTAAGACCTACGCTTTGGGAGAAAACTCAATTATCAACATGCAAAGCATTCACTTCAGATTCCTTCCTAATAGAAAAACAGACTTAGGGGCATATTTAATTTAGTTGTCAACTATTCAAGAGAATGACTTTTTTGAGATACTGCGAAATTAAATTCAAACCCACACTGGCTTCACACAGTGCTGATGATGAACCCCTCGAAATATGAAATGTACTACCACTCTTACCATAAAATGCTCACCAGACGTTCACTTGACAAGCATCGATTGCAGCCTTGTGCGCATTTATGGTTCAAGGATCCTCACGAAAACAGGGAGACAAAAGGTTTAACATAATCTATTCAAGGGGCACAAATAGGGCGAACGTGCTGCTCCAAACACCAGCAAACCCAGATTGACCAGCCTAGCAATCTGACAAAGACTCTTCTGAAAACTCACGTGCATCCCAGAAACTCGAAATCCACCCCAGCACCAACTGAAGATGACCCTAATTCATCATTTAACCGCATCTAGCAATGACTGGGGGAAGAACGAATAAACCTGGGAAAATCTACTGACACCTCCAGAAGTTGAGGGTACCTCTTTTGAGTAGGCCAAAACAGAATTACTATAACATTGCAATGTCCCTCCTGGCAAGCACTAACTACTCAGGCTCATGGAGAATGGAGGAAATGCATAACCTTGGAGACTTGCGTAGGGCCAGAGTAACACATCCAGAGTCACTGCTTCTCTAAGAACAAATGTCGTTTTTAATGCGTGGATGGATATTTTGTGTGTATTTACCCTTCAAACAAATGTGCTAAGTGATGCCCTTCATCTGGGAATGTAAGAAGGATTTAGTCAGCTGTTGCTCTTTTCATTTCCAGGAGCCACCCTAGGTGTGTGCCCACCATCTTTGAGTGTGCATGAGGTGATGCATTTGGGTAGTGTCTGGAAGTGGTTGCCAGTGACTAGTGGGGCATGTGTTCCAAGCTGAGTGTTGAATCGATGCTGCTGAAATGTAATTGTGGTTTTTGTGGGACTTTTGACTGAAAGTAATCTGGCTGCATAGACGGGAAGAAAGAGCATCATCTCTGGCTAATAGGCATGTATAAATCTATGTGGGCTTCGTTTGAGTTGATCCATGAAGTTGGCAAAGTAATAACTGCATTCACAATTTCCTGAGACAGAGACAGTAGAGACATCACAGGAGTATGTGCTAACATTTTAGAAGAGGTAAATGGGACATTTAAAAAAACTAACCAGAAGAATGTATTTCCTCCGTTGACTTTTATTGAAACTGAGGTAATTTCAGTTGGGAAACAGCCATAATTAAGCAATTTTGTGCTTGAAAAATCAGGAGTCTCCCGCCTGAATGGGGTCTATTGGCATGTATACACAAAAACTCTTCACACTAGGCATCCTTGAATCAGACACATGCTGGAACTGTCGAGATTCCCCAGGCTCACTCAATCACATGCTTTTTGACTGTTCTATGCTCAGATACATCTGGAATGAAATCCAACCCATAGTAAATGAAATATTCAAGAGAGAAATCTCTCTTAACTTCAACCCAATGACATTAGGTCCCTGGTCACCCCTGAAATAAATCTTAATATACAAGATAGAAGCCTATTAGGTCTTCTTCTAACTGTAGGCATCAAGAAAAACGTATGTGAACGGAAATTGTTCAAAAACCTAACTCACCATACCTGGTGGCATGGGTATGCTTCGCAAGAAGTTCAGATAACTCATTAATCAACAACAACTTCAACTCTCAAAATCTGCACAAACTATGGAATAAACTAGATCTTTACATCCAGAAAATCAAACCACCTAAGTTCTCTTTTCTAGACTGATTCTTAGACAAATACTAACATACAAATTGGAATATAAGACACAACTTGTCGCTACAATGTGCTGATAACTAAATACGCAGAAATACACTAGTGCCATCATTACCCTGACATCGGTCAGCCTATCAACAATACAGATGCCCTCTTCCCCCCACCTCCCACCCCACAATCCCCCGTGGGCTTTCTTTCTCTGCTAGCCTCCTCCCCCTCGCCATTTCTCATTAAAATACTTAATATAAAAGCTATAATTATTATGTTTCTCTCAAACAGTTAATTCTCTGTTTTTCCAGACACTAATCTCTACAATGTTATCAGTCAAATGATATACAACTCAAATATTATAAGGACCAGAACTGTATGAGCACTGTAAGCACTGTGTGTGACAGAAATGGTTTTCCTTCTCCCCTGTATATCCTCAAAATCAAATAAGTTTGAAAACAAAAAAGTATTTAGGAGGGAGGACAACATAAAATATGTGTGTATTGCTAAGGTTTCTGCTATTATATCGCATGTGCTTGAGAGACAAAACGTCGCAGCATTGCAGGCCATAGGGAAAACAGAGGGCAAACCTTTAATGGCCCCTCTTTTGTTTGATTGGGTATTTCCATAAATGGTATTTTCTTGGATTAGGATAGTGGGGATGCTTTTTTGGGGACATGATTTTTTAGTTCTGTTTCTTGCATCCTCTAAGAGTAAATTGAAAAATGTATTATCAGTGGATTTACAAAAAATACTTTGCATTTGTATTTCTTTAACAAAATGTACATTCATTTATTTTCGGGTTACTGAGGATGATGTATGACTTAAAAATAATAGAAGGTTAAAACTTAATTAAACCAAAAGACCTAGCTCACACCATGAAAATTAAGATTTAAAATTATAGTCCGTTGATTTTTGTGGGACAAATTTTAGCTGTACTTTAGGAAGGGTGGGTTCCTTATCAAGAACAGGATTTGGACTTTGTTTCATACGTACCCTACATCCCATAAACATAATCAATGTGAACTTTGTAGGTGCCAAGTTAAGGATTTTATATTATAATTGAGGTATTTGTCTAGCTGGTGCATTTACATTTAAAGAGAAGATATATAAAACCCATGTTCTTTACTCACATAAATTGGTATCATTTTTGTAAGCATTTTAACTAATATATGTGCGAGTTAGGCTTTTTAAATTGTTTAAGTCTTTTTGACAAATATTAATTAATAACATTATTTATAACAATGTTGATGGTGTGTGTATATGTAATTCTCTGGGTTTTTAAAATTAATTACTAAGTAAAGTGTGTGATGAGTGGTTGGTCTTTTAAACTAGAGGTGGCTAAGTGGGAGTAGCCTGTGGAGGTGTTTTTGAGGGAAATGGGCAGTATGGGAAGGCTGCGAAAGCACTGTGTGAAGTGTTAAAATGTTTGATGCTAGGTCTTGAGTGGACACAGCAGCCTGGATCAAAGAATGAAGAGGGTGTTTAAGAACAACCTGACGCTTGATTCTCTTTGGAAATGGTGACATCATGGGATGTCACATGTTCAAGCTACAAGGAGCCATTATTTATCCAGACGGTGATTACTAAGTGGGCATATTTGAAGCCAGTAGTTGTTGGCCTCATGCCTGAGGTACCAAAAGGCAAGTCAAGGAACGCCTGGTGACACCTAAATGATATATGCCATTACGCCACAGGCCACATACCCACCCACCACAAGAAGTACTAAAGGTATTCCTTAACATGCTTGAACTGATATATTACTATTACACTTATAAAACACACATGGCTTCTTGTGGCTAGTGGTTAGCCACTGACTTTTGAATAGAAGTAGCTCTGATCTCTCGTCTAAGCTAGGAGAAAGGTTTTGATGGTTTCTACTTCTCTTACCGTCAACAAATAAATAACACCAGGAACTCAGGCTTCTCGATCACTCACCACCTAATGCCAATACTGAAAGATCTGCTGGCACCAGCACTCTTCACTTCCCTCTGTCACTCATTCTTCATAGTCTTGCTGCGACACGGGGCAGTGCCGCCAAAAATGTAAAGGTGCCTACATAAAAGCATTACTAAAGAACTAGTCCTGTAAACCAGGAAGACATCACAAAACTGTAGATCCAGTCCCTTGCCCAGCTATATCAAGGTTTGAGCTATAACCAACCCATGACTTCCTGCAATCAAGCTGCCTATTAGAGCAACCCCAGTTGAGTTCCAGACTCTCTAAAAGCATGGAGTCAGTCCTGACTCATTCTGCAAGGACCTCAAAAGGCACTGAAGGGATAAAAATGCTCCGGCTGCCAGATGTGTACTGCACCCACATTTCTGTGGAGTTGAGGTTCCTCTGTCACCAGCCTTATTTCTTATCTATGCCACCCTCCAGGCGTCACTCTTCCAATCCATTGGACACATGTTAAAACTCTGACAATAAGCAATTTGTCCTCAAAACCAGAAAGCCACCACCATTGTCATTAAGTAAGCAGTGGGCTCTTACTGAAAGCAGACTCCCGTCCTCCTTTAATTAAACCCAGACAAGGAACAGAGAATGATATTAGTAAACTCATCCCTTCTACCATCACAATTCCTTTCACCCAGTTTTGTAGACCCAAGTCCTATGCCTTCCAGAAGCAGTAATAAACTGGGCGCGTAGGTGGACCTCAACCTCACCCTAATGCCTCAAGGGAACCATGGGGTAAAAACTCCTACTTTTAGAAAACGAAGGTGACGCTTCCAGTGGCGGCCCGTCCTTTAGGGCGGAGGGGCCACACCTCCCCCCACCCCATGAAGAGTGTCTATCAGGCTGAACAAAGGTCAGCCTGACAGACACTCTTCATGCTCAGGTCAGGCAGCCAGGAGCAGACATGCGCGATTTGCGCAGACTCCTGGCTGCCTGAGCTGAACTTTGCTGGGCTGAGGAGATCACAGCTCCTATGGGCGTGACCTCCTTGGCCCAGCAAAGGTGCCTCGAGGCCCTCCCCTGGGTGACGAGGAAAGCGTCACCAATTGACACTCTCCCTGGGCGCTTCAGTTTAAGCCCTGTAGCGCCCAGGGCGAGTGTCAATCAGTGACACTTCGTCACAGAGTGGGATGGGGTCAGCAGTCTCACTGATCCCATCCCACTCTGTGACAAGGCTGGGACTGCTGCCTTCCCTCATTGGCTGACCTGAGGTCAGCCAATGAGGGAAGGCAGCAGTCCCAACCCTCCTGGGACCCGGAGGCTAAAGGTAAGTGTGTGTGTGTGTATGTATGCGTGTTATGTTTTACATTGAATGTTTGGTGCACGCGTGCATGTTTGAGTGTTATGAGTGTTGTTAATGGATGTGCGTGCGTGTGTGTGTGAAAGAATGAATGTGTGTGATCTTGTAAAATGAATGTTTGGTGCGTGCGTGCATGTTTGAATGGAATGAGTGTTGTTAATGGATGAGCGTGCGTGCGTGCGTGCGTGTCTGTGTGTGAAAGAATGAGTCTGTGTGTGTGTGTGTGTGCCCCGCCCGCCCCCCTCCCAAAGCTGCCGGCCGCCACTGGACGCTTCCCAGTTGTAGCTTTCTGACAAAAACGTCTACCACTATAAACATGTTATATCTTTAGAGCGTCCATCCTACCTACGGAGCAGACTCCACGAAGTACAAAACTTAATGGTCAGCCTATATTGCTCCATATGGAAGAAGACCTCACATCACACGTGCCCCAGCATGCTGCACGGACCACCGGTTGATTGCAAAATTGCCTTCAAGGCACTATACAATACCCACGTGGCATTTCAGGAAAAGGCCCTCGAATTCTTCCTATCACAACTAATCAGAGCCCATCAAACTCGACCTGCGAGGTCAACAACTGCATTGAAGACCCAACAGTGGATTCAGGTTCTTGTGATTGTTTAATGTTGTTTTTTTATATATGATTCTGTTTGTTGTATGATGTACACAGCCTTGAAGCTGGAGGCATGCCTATCATTTTCTTGTGCTTTTTTAATTTCACTTATGCTTCATAAGCTGCCAACAAAAGAGCCACGTACTTGCCCAACTGGTCAGAACATGGAACCCATATGAAGCGAAAGAAGAAGTAGGAAGACACACAAATAAAGATTACCGAACACAAAAATATCATGACTACAACTGGAGAGCCCGCTCAGTCACCACTGATCTTCCAGTGTGTAAATTAGCTCCTGTCACCTGCTCGCTCCAAAACGTTGTTGGATCTCCTCCAACAAGAGTGAGGGTTTGAGTCGGGGAATGTGGGGCTGGGAAGAGACACTGCTAGTTGGGAACTAGACGTTTATGTTAATCCCAAATTGCAGTGCAGTCAGTTAAATTAGGGGCTGGCTGATGTGGTCATATCCCGTGGAGGAGCATACCCACAGAGTTTTGGCTTGCACTGCTGGGCTGAGGTTGTTTTGTCATTTCATGGGTTTTATTAATACAACCCTTGGGCCTAAGCAAGAAAAGCTCAAGTTATTTTCATTTCACTTTGATTCATTATTTGCTGGTATGGTTCATCATCAGCTCCTACTGGTTCTAATGATTTCCAGTGAGAGTTAGTTGATTTCCGCAGACGTGTATTGCTGAGAGATACATGTGAACTGAATACCGCGGCTGCATGCATGCCTGAACGTTTTAAAAAAGTGCTGTGACATGGCCAGCACTGGCTGCGTCTAAGCACTGTTTTTTTAGTGCTAAAGTATACTAAAAGTGATGGATGAAATGCTTGAATGAATCCCAAGCACTGGTAATTACTCGAAGCCGTATCCTAGTTCATTGTTATTTTGCACACCATGCACCTCATTTCGGACCCAGCTGTATGCAAATCTGTCTTGACTCTGCCCCAGTGGGAACATTTCAACCCGAACTGCCAAGCCAAGTCCTCTCTGAACCCAGGAACCCAGCAACCCAGGACCAGTTTTACGTTCTTATGCGGTCATAAACTGGGTAAACCGAGGTGGCATGATGTTCAAAATAAAGATGAACTGGGATGCAGCCCGAGTAACTACCAGTGACTGAGCTTAATTCAAGCATTCCATCCATCACTTTATTTTATACATCATTTTTTTATTGTTGGCAGGAGGGAGGGTGGGATTGGAGAGGGGAGGCAGCCTGGACAGTGGAGGGTGTGGGAGTGTTCACATTATTGCACTTTTTTATGTTATGGCAGATGGGAGGGGCAACACGAACAACAGAGAGCCGTAGAGATGAGGGCAACATCGAAAATGGAAGGAGGGAGAGCAAGCCAACACAGAAAACAACTGGAGGGAGGATGGGTAGGAGCAAGTCAACATTAACAAGGATTGGAGGGTGGACGCTAACATGGACAATGAACGGAGGGAGGGAGAGTTTGAATAAACCAGAACAGACTCAAGGAAGAAGGATGGGTGTGCAAATCAGATGGATAGGGTAGGGACACAGAGGGAGGAGAAATACACAAGGGAACCGGCTAAAGAAGGCTCACCGTCATGACGGTCAGTAAAATCCCCATGATGTCCACTAAAATCCCCAAAAATAAATTTCCATCCACTTACATAGGAAACGTTCGGTCTCCTAAGGTCCAGACATGGAGAAGGCAATAAAAGGCTGTGGGCAAAGGGGGCTTTGGGGAATGGGTGAGCAACACTGACCACTGACACCTAATTTGTGTGGGAAAGGCAGCTTTATTAAAAATGGGTGCACATCACATAAAATAACCCTGGCCTTCCAAAACTAAACCTCACTATATAAGCAAATTACCTAAATCAACCTATCACCCACATATGCCCCCCAAAAACACAACTTGCAAAGCTTTACCCCTTTCTGTGTTAAACGTCTTCCCTTGAAGCTTTCAACCTCCCATACAGTATAACTTCAACTATTAAACCTGTAACTAATTTATCTTATTAATAAACCTTAAACTTCCTGCCTTGTCCAGGTGTGCGCTTGTCCTCCCGTTCCCTTTCCGCCTGGATTGCTGCTGCCAACAACAATAAACTTGGCTAACCCATGCCAACTTCTCAGCCAACCTCCAATCCATCTGCATCAAGCAACAACCATACAGCTGTTTAACCACCCTGTGCACCTGTTCCAAAATTCAAGCCAATAATCTAATACTCACAGAACCTAACAAAATTGATTTCGTATAAGTGGGGGTGGGCAAAAGCTCCTGATGTTACTGCCAGCCACCTTGCTAATTACTAACAAAATGGGAGCTGGCATACTAGAATGGCCAAATATGTACTCTACAAAGCCCAAATTAAGCCCAATGAAGTCCAATTAAAATGGAGCAATCGCTGGACTGCTTCAATCCCCAAATTTACCTGGGGGGCGTCCTCGCAGTAGTTGGCTGCCCCCAAATACCCCATTCAAGCTATTGATCATAAGAAATTATTATGATACCATATGTGAGTATTAAACACATTAAGTATCCAGCTACTAGTGCCACATACAATGCTGGCATGAGTGCTAGTTGAAACCTGTTACAAGCACTGCTCTGCCAAGGTTTCCATAAGACAACCTGGAGCATTCTGGATCTTCCACCCCTCCCCCCACCAACGCGGCCCATGATATTTAGGAAAACCTGACTATCATTTTGAAGGTAGCAGGTATTAAGGGCACCCCCATTTGACCACGCCCTGCTTCACAAACAGCAAGAAGAGCTGCCTGCCCATCGCCCACCTGGAACGTACCTTAATCCCTGTCTGCTGCTTCTGGAGACAACCTTGTTTGAATCCTGCTAATCTCCTCAATGTCACTGGACCGGGAACTACATGAAGGCAAGCAATGATGCACAATAGAGATTAAGGCTAAGCAAGTGTTTACCAACGTTGCAGTATTTCAGAACTTGAGACACAGCTTGGCCGAACGTACCAAGCATGATATTCCCTGGTGACCTTCAGGCAAAAGTTGTGCAGTGTTAAGCTAAAGACAGTTGTAGGAAAATGCCATTGTTGGCATGGTCACCCCCCACTTTTTGCCTAGTGTTGATGTCAGCTTTGATTGGAAGTGTGCTGGGACCCTTTTAACCAGGCCCCAGCACCAGTGTTCTTTCTCTAAAACTGTACCTTTGTTTCCACAATTGGCACAGCCCTGGCACACAATTAAGTCCCTTGCCAAAGGTACCCCTGGTGCCAAGGGCCCTGTGGCCAGGGAAGGTCCCTAAGGGCTGCAGCATGCATTAGGCAACCCACAGTGACCCCTCACTCAGTACACGCACACTGCTTTGCAGCTTGTGTGTGCCAGTGGGGAGAATAGACAAAGTCGACATGGCACTCCCCTCAGACTGCCATGCCCACAAACCACTGCCTGTGGCATAGGTAAGTCACCCCTCTAGCAGGCCTTACAGCCCTACGGCAGAGTGCACTATACCCCAGGTGAGAGCTGCATGAGCACTATGCCCCTACAGTGTCTAAGCCAATTCTTATACATTGTAAGTGCAGGATAGCGATACTGAGTATATGGTCTGTGAGTCTGTCATTACGGACCCACAGCACCACAATGGCTACACTAAATTCTGGGAAGTATGGCATCAAACGCCTCAGCACAATAAACCCACACTGATGCTGGTGTGGGATTTATTGAAAAATGCACGCAGAGGGCTTCTTAGAGACGCCCCTGTATGTTAGCCCAACTGCTAGTGCAAGGCTGACCAGTCTGTGCCAGCCTGCCACTTCCAGATGAGTTTCTAACGACATGGAGTGAGTGCCTTTGTGCACTCTGTGGTCAGAAACAAAGCCTGTCCTGGGTGGAGGTGCTTCACACCTCCCCATGCAAGAACTGTAACACCTGACGGTGAGCCTCAAAAGCTCAAGCCTCGTATTACAGTGCCCTAGGGCACTCAAAGCTAGTGGAGATGCCCGCTCCCCAGATGAGCCCCAACTTTTGGTGGCAAGTCCAGAGCGATAATGAAAAAAACAAGGAGTCACCCTCTCTGTCAGGACCACCTCTAAGGTGCCCAGAGCTGAAGTGACCCCCTCCTTGAGAAATCCTCCATCTTGCTTTGGAAGATTAGGACCAATAGGGATAGGGATGTGCCCTCCTCCCAGGAGGGAGTGGGGACAAGGAGGGTGTAGCCACCCTCAGGGATAGTAACCATTGGCTACTGCCCTCTGACCCCAACACACTCCTAAATTTAGTAGTTAGGGGTGACCCTGAACCCAGCTCCTCAGATTCCTGACGACCTCAAGAAAGAAGAAGGACTTCTGAGCTGAAAACCCCGCAGAGAAGAGGAGACAACAACTGACTCAACCCCAGCCCTACTGGCTCGTCTCCTGCTTTGAAAAGCTGCAAGAAAAGAAGCAACGCGTTCTGCAGGACCAGCGACCCCTGAAAAGCCTCCAGTGGACTGCCTGCATCACTGAGGACGAAGAAACTCCTGTGGACAGCAGACCTGTCCAAAAATAAGGTCAAGAAACCAACTTTAAAAGGACTCTCGTCTCACTTCTGAAGCATGAGTCCAACTACTCTGCAATCGACGCCCACGGCCCGTGTCCAGAGAAACAATCCAGAGAGGTTCACCCAGCACCCCTTCCCCTGCAGAAGGAGAACCACCCCATAAACGGGCCCTGCAATCCAGGCAGAAGCCAGAGAGCATTGCCAAGACCCCGCCAGGAAATAAGACTCTCCTGATTGTCACCATTGTGTCCCACTCTGTCACCCTGTCCACCTTGAACTGCCATTGCTCCAGTTCCTATGCCCCTTGGACAATGCACCTGTGATACAAAGAGACTGGACCCTATCCTGGACTTTCCTTCACCATCACCCCAGCCCATTGCTCATCCCCCTCTACTTATTAGCACTTAAATAAACACCCTTTGAAAAAATACAACTATGGAGCATGTCAAATGATTTAAGTATGTACTTTTTTAACAAGGTTTAAACACTGCAATACAACTGTACAGTAATGTATACATAGGAATGACCTGTAGTTGGCTGCAGTCAACACACCAGGTGCCAGAGTGGGACACAGATATCTGAAAATAGAGATGCCAAGGGGTACAGTAAGTGGCCATAGAATTGGGAGAATCTGCCTGCCATGTACAATGCAAAATACAAAACTGTCAATTCAAAGTGAAGTTACAGTGTCTTACCTGTGTGTCACTGGAAGTACTGTTGTATAATAGCTGTTCTGTTGCCCTCATCCTCTGCTTCCTCATCTTCACTGTCCACAGGGTCCACTACTGCCACACACATCTCCAACTTCATCCTCCTGCAGAAAAGGCACCTGCCGTCTCATGGCAAGGTTATGCAACATGCAGCATGCCTCGATGATCTGGCAAACCTTCTTGGGTGAGTAGTACAGGGATCCACCTGTTAGATGAAGGCAACGAAACCTGGCCATCAGGAGGCCGAATGTCCTCTCTATTATTTTTCTTGTTCGCCCATGTGCCTCATTGTAACGTTCCTCTGCCCTTGTCCTGGGATTCCTCACAGGGTCAGTAGCCATGAGAGGTGGGGTAACCAGAGTCACCTGCAAATATAGAGAGATACCTGTTAGCCAAACACTAACCCTTACGGCCAACACCATACCCATACACCAACATATACTGGGTGGGAACCATGGGCTCACCTATTAGCCACACCCGGTGCCTCTGGCGTTGAGCCATCACATATGGGATGCTGCTCTTCCTCAGGATATAGACATCATGCACAGACCCAGGATACTTTGCATTGACACAGGAGATGTACTGGTCCGCCAGGCACACTATCTGCACATCCATCGAGTGAAAGCTCTTTCAAATTCTGAAGACCTGTTCATTTGTCTGGGAGGGGACAAATGCAATATGTGTAACATCAATAGCCCCAATAATGTTGGTGATCTGTCCCATTGCATAGAAATCAACCTTCACTGTGGCCAAATCCTCCACCTGGGGGAAAACAATGTAGCTGCACATGTGTTTAATCAGGGCACTCAACACTCTGGTCAGCACTACTGCTGTCACTTGGAAGGAGCCAGTTGCCAAGAAATGGAGCACAGATAGGACTTGCACAAGAGGGGAGATCCCAGTGGGCTGACTGATAGCAGATATCAGGTCTGGCTCCAATTGGGCACACAGCTCTGTGATTGTGGCCCTGTCCAGTCTATAGGTGAGGATAATGTGCCTGTCGTCCATTTTTGCCAAGTCCACCAGGGGTCTGTACACAGGGGGATGTCTCCATCTCCTATTTATCAGCAGCGGTTGTAATCTAAGGGGCAAAACGGTGAGCAGCTGGTCAGTATTTCACATTTCCAAACACTACACTGCATTGCATGTTGTGACTGTAACACTATGTTGTTGGATAGGCCCAAATGGTGCCTATGTGTACTGTGACACAGTTAGGTGCCATGGCCTGCCCCCCCCAAAATGGCGTCCGTCTGTCCTGTGTGGATGGACACGTGGAAATGAGGTAATGCCGCTGATATTGTGCGCCGTTGTGGGAGGCGGTCGAGTACCACCGTGCAACTCCTCATTGATTGTCATTGGGCCCTATGGGGTAGAGTGGCCAAAGGTGATGTATGCCGGCGGTGACGGTACGCACCGTTGCAGATGTGACCGCCTTTTTCTATCTGTTCACTCATTTGCTACATGACCTTCAACAGGAGAGGACCTACACTGCAAGTGCTGCTGTGACCTCCTGTCTGGAACCTACCATGGCTCGTGTCACTGGGGAAAGGGCCCCTGACTTCACAGCTGCAGAGTTGGAGAGACTGTTGGATGGGGTCCTACCGCAGTACCGAATGCTGTATGGGCCTCCAGACCAATAGATGAGTACACTGTGAGCACGTGCAAGGGGCATGGATCCATGGAGTGCTGTGTGTGAGGGCCTCGTGTAGGGGGGTTGGTGGAAGGGTTCTGGGCAGCGTGCTGCATGTATGGTGGGCAATGTCTGTGCGTGAGGGCTATGGTGGGCCATGAGTGTAACAGGCCGGACGGTATGACTGATACCTTTTTCTATGTTTATTTATCTGCAGGTCAGCGCCCATCAGAAAAAGGGTATATGGCGTGCCATCGCCAAGGACGTGCAGACCCTGGGGGTCTACGGCAGGTGGAGCACCCACTGTCACAAACAGTGGGAGGACCTGAGATGCTGGGCAATGAAGATGGCGGAGGCCCAGCTGGGGATGGCCTCCCAACGAGGAAGGGGTGGCCGTCGAACCCTGACCCCCCCTGATGGCCCGCACACTGGTGGTGGCCTATCCGGAGCTAGATGGGTGCTGGCGGGCATCACAGTAGCCACAAGGGGGTGAGTACAGTTTCCCAATATACTACTTGCGCGTGGTGGGCTGGTCTCCGGGTGGGGGATGTGGGCCTGTGGGTGCCCCTAGGCCAGGCTGGGCATTGCAGGGTAGGTCCCATGTTCGGCAGGGGCTGATGAACACCACCTCCTACCAAGCTAGTAGGCATCCACTACTGGGCAGGGGTCTGTGGGTGTCAGGTATGCTGCTATTGGCATTAGGTATTCCTGTCCATAGGCTGGTGACTAGCATTGTGGCTGGTAGTGCTTTGCCTAGTGCGTAGGGCTGTTACCTGTGTGTGTGTGTGTGTGTCGTGTACGCCAATGGTGGTGTTGTTGCTGCCATTGACCAAGTGTATCCTATGTCCCCCCCCTTTTGTTTTATCACCCTGTCCTTATGTGCATTAGCATCATCTGGCGGAGGAGCAAAGGCCCGGCGAAGGAGGGAGCTGCATCCCACAGGGCCCAGGAGGCCGAATCCACCGACGGTGAGGGCACCAGCGAGACGGAGGGCGAGCGGAGCACCACAGCGGAGACAGGTGGGACAGTTCAGACAGTGATACCTCCTTCGATGGAAGCTCCCTGCTGGTGGCGGACACCTCTGTGCCCACCCCAACTACAGATACAGCCGCTACCCCCGAACCAGCACCGCCCTCCCAGCAGCCCCCAGTGACTTTCCCGTGCCCACTCACGCAGGAGGGTGGGCATCTCATTGACCCCAGGCACCTCAGGCCCTGCCCCAGTTAGCCCTGCTGCCCTGAGTGAGGAGGCTATTGACCTCCTGCGATCCATCTCTGTTGGGCAGCCAACCGTAGTGAATGCCATCCAGGGGCTGGCAGCCCATTTGCAACAAACAAATGCATTCCTGGAGGGCATTCACTCTGGTATGGCAGCCCAACAGAGATCAATCCAGTCTCTGGCCTCCTCCCTGACGGCAGCCATTGTCCCTGTCTCTAGCCTCCCCCCTCCAACTTCCTCTACCCAGTCTAATTTTCCTCAACCCTAACCTATCCCAAGCACACATTCAGACCAGCATGCACCCAAGACAACACACAGGAGTGGCTCAGGCAAACACAAGCACCACACATCATCCCACAGGCACTCACACAAACACCATCCAGATGCAGACATACCAACATCCACTGCCTCCACTGTGTCCTCCTCCTCCTCGTCCTCCACCCTCCCAGTAGCATCTCCACTCACACCTGCATGCACTACATCCTCATCTACTACCCCTATCACCATCACGCCTATCACTACACACCCCTCACTGACAGTCACCACCCCCACATCCATGCACACATGCCATGTGTCCTCTCCCACTGTGTCTGTGCCCCATCCTCCCAAAGTACACAAATGCAAGCACTCAGACACCCAACAGCCATCCACCTCATCCAGCCTATGCACCCGCACCCAAACACAGCAGACAGACACCTACTACAACCACTCCCTCTTCTTCCACTCACAAACCTTCACCCTCTTCCTGCCCCAGTGTCCCCAAGAAGCTTTTCCTCTCCGCCGTTGACCTCTTCCTTACCCCTCCCCCGTCCTTCATGTCGGGCCAGAGTGGTCAGAACCCAGGCAAGTACCTCAGCCACCCAGTCCACGGCCACAGTAGTGTCAGCAGCTACTGCAGGTGGGAGAGGCTCCAGGGAACCAGCCATCAGAACTGACAGTGTGCCTGCACCAGCTGCCAAAGGGAAGGACAAGGAGGCACCTCCAGCTTCCAAGGGGAAGGGCAAGGATGCACCACCATCTGTCAAGGGGAAGGGGAAGGAGGCAGCACCAGCTGCTAAGGGGAAGGGCAAGGAGGCACCACCAGCTGCCAAGAGGAAAGGCAAGGAGGCACCACCAGCTGCCAAGGGGAAGGGCAAGGAGGCACCACCAGCTGCCAAGGGGAAGGGCAAGGAGGCACCACCAGCTGTGAAAGGAAAGGGCAGGGGGCCTGCACCTGCAGGCAGGAAGGACAGGAGGCCTGGTACTGGGACTGATTCTGAGCCCCCACCAAAAACCATGGCGGTTGAACTGTCCGAGGCTGCAGGGGAATGGCTGGATTCTCCCCCCACCACTGGCATCCCCGACACCAGCACCACCACCAGCACCGCCACCAGCAGCAGCAGCCCCAGTGGGCAGCCATCTCAGGCTGCAGGGGAAGGGCTGGAGCCTCCCCTCACCACTGCCGGCATCGCCACCAGCACCACTGCCAGCAGCCCCAGTGGGCAGCCATCCGAGGCTGCAGTGGAAGGGCTGGAGCCTCCCCCCAACACTGGCATCCCTGAAACCAGCACCGCCACTGCCACTACTGAGCAGCTGTCACCACCGACGGTCAGTGTGTAGTCCTGCCTCCATGGGCTGTAGTGCGTCCTGGACCCTGCAAATCCTGTAGGTGTGACACCCAGGTGAGAGACTGTGACCTTGCACTCCCCAAGTGCTGCATCACAGGGCACAAGGCCCCCTCCAGAACCAGTGGAAGAAGCCATCCACTCACCCTCTCCTTTCCAGGATGAAGCACACTGGGCACATGGCCCCCTCCAGAACCAGTGGCAGAAGCCATCCACTGACCCTCTCCTTGCCAGGATGAAGCACACTGGGCACAAGGCCCCATCCAGAACCAGTGGAAGAAGCCATCCACTCACCCCCTCCTTGCCAGCATGAAGCACACTGGGCACAAGGCCCCCTCCAGAACCAGTGGAAGAAGCCACCCACTCACCCTCTCCTTGCCAGGATGAAGCACACTGGGCACAAGGCCCCCTCCAGAACCAGTAGGCAAACCACCCACTAGAGAGACTGTGGCTTTGCACTCCCCAGGACCAAGCAGTGAGCAAACCACCCACTTGAGAGACTGTGGCTTTGCACTCCCCAGGACTTAGCAGTGGGAAAAACAACCACTTGAGAGACTGTGGCTTTGCACTCCCCAGGACCAAGCAGTGGGCAAACCACCCACTAGAGAGACTGTGGCTTTGCACTCCCCAGGACCAAGCAGTGGGCAAACCACCCACTTGAGAGACTGTGGCCTTGCACTCCCCAGGTTAGAGTGATGGGCATGTTGCCCCCTCCAGGACCAGTGGTGTTGTACCATCTTCCGGGTGAGGTGCCCCCGGTTCCCCGTCCCCCTGAGGTACCTGTGTATTTTCGACCTGATGCCCCTGCAGTGTTCTCTCCGTGTTGTTGCAGGAGTCAGGTGGGGCCTTGCCTATGTGATGTGGCCCTGTAGCCCACAGACATTGAGGACTGGGCAGTGTCCCGCCATTTGTATATATGTATATACTTTTTTGATTTTGAAGCACGATTTTCTACTATTTTATCTTATTACACTCACTTTAATCAATTCCTTTTGTCCTTGCATTATTCCTGAGGGGTACAGGGTGGATATGTAATGTTTGTGCATCTGGTTGTGTGTATGGTGTTGGGGTGGGGCTGTTGTGTGTGTGTGTCACACTCTTTTTCCTCCCCCCTCCATTGTGAGTTAGGTGGCAGTACTCACCGTGGTTGTGTTAGCCGGCGTTGCTGTTCGTAATGCATGAAGAGGTATACAAGCATGGGGAAGATGTGCAACTCGGGCTCCATAGCATCGTGGTTTTTCCTTCAGTCTCCAGAGGTGAGTCCTTAGCCTTCTGTGTACTGTTTCTGCCGTGCTTTTGATGTTACTGGTACCGCCCCGGAAAAGGTGTTCGGATAGGCTTGTTGTAATACAGTGGGCAGTACATTGTCTTCTGCCTGGCTGTTGGTGGTTACCGCCCGGGTGCTTGTTGCTACCGCCGTGGCCGTCGGTGTGTTAAAGTGGCTGTCTGTGTGGGCGGTTTCAGCTGTGGTCATAATTCCATGTTTTTTACCGCTGGCCTGTTGGCGGTGTTACTACCGCTTTATCCCCGGCTGCCAGGGTTGTAATGAGGGCCTAAATCTCATTTTGATATAGTATTTACAGAGCCAGCTTCTTACATTGGTGGATCAGCGGTGGGGTCTAAGACTTTGCATTTGCTGGACTACTCAACCAATACCTGATCACACAACTAAATTCCAAAATTGTGATTAGAAAATAGATTTTTGAAATTTTACTGTTTTTCCAAATTCTTAAAAGTCCTGCTAGGGCCTTGTGTAAGTCCCTGTTCGCATCACTTTTTTAAGTTTAAAAGTTTTGTAAAGGTTAGGATTTAAGAACTAGAAGTAGTTTTTAGTTTCTTAAAAAGTAATCCCATCTTTGAGAGACATAGGGGCATATTTATACTCTGTCTGCGCCGAATGTGCGTGAAAATTTTTGACGCACATTCAGCGCAAACTGTGCCCCATATTTAAACTTTGACGCCCGAGCCCGCGGATGTCAAAATCCCGCTGTGTGCGTCATTTTTTGGATGCGGCAACCCGCCTTGCGTTAATCATATGCAAGGTAGGCGTTCCCATCCAAAAAATGACTTAAACGGCTGTGCGTCGTATTTATGCTTTCGGACAAAAATGGCGCACGGCCGGGAGGCGGAGCCGGAAAATGACGCACAGCCCGATTTGCGTCAACATTTTACGCCTGGGTCAGGGCAGGCTTTAAAATGGGGCAAACACACCTGTATTTAATCAGAACACACAGAAGCAACAGCAGAGCAGCAAAAGGGAGACATGGAGGTGCTTCTCATCCAGCATGCACGCAGACGCAGAGCCCAGCAACAACAACGGCAGCTACCACACCACCAGCAGGGACCCCAAAGGCAGCGCAGAAGGCAGGAGAGGATATTCTGCAAATCCCAAAACATACTGCTGACAACCGGTCAGCAGCCAAACACTCGTTCAGCCAAGGAAACAACACAATGCAGATGGTACATCCTACAAGCCTAGGATGCAACACAATAACACAAGAGAGTCACAGACAACACAAGACAACTACTGCCATGCAAGGTGATATTAATGGGGCAAGCTACATCAACATGATCTCAATCATTTTCTCTTTCAGCTGATCAGGGGTATGGGATCCAGCCATGGATAATGACACCATTTGGCAACCCGAGCACTGCAGCAGAGCGTGCCTGCAATGACGCACATAGGAGGACACGCACCATAGTGGAGAGGACCTTCGGCATCCTCAAGTCGAGATTCAGGTGCCTCATCATCACTGGTGGTAGCCTTCTATATTCCCCTGAAATGGTCTGTAAGATCATTCTAACATGTGCCATCCTGCACAACATTTGCATAAGAAGGAACATTCCCCTCTTGGAGCCACACATGCCTGAAGAGGAGGAAGAGGAGGATGGTGGCCTGCAACATGAGGGAGAACAACAAAACACGGCTGCTGGATTGCGTAGGCGCCAACATATTGTGAACAATTTCTTTTAATAATAATCACCATCACCACTGTATGACCTAATGTAAATAAACACCGATAATAATCACGATAGCATTGGTCTGGCTAATCATTTTTGCTCACCTTTATCTCTAACTATCAGAATAAGAGTGTAGCCTCATGGAGCATTGCTGATATACCGATCAGGGCACAGAAAATCCCAGAGCAATTGTGATGCGTATCATACAACGGTCACATACCCAAACACTGTAAATGACATATATCCTGTACATTTCACCTTTGAAGGGCAATAGCAGAGGACCACACTTATTTCACACATACATGTTGGAAACATGGTTCATCACAGCATATGGCACACAACTAAGACACCATCACTCAATAAGGGGAAAACAAGCCTCATACATGAGGCAGTTGATGTGCTATTGCATTCGTAACAGGAATGTATGACCAGACCCTTGACAGTAAGTCCAACTGCATCCAATCTTTGCAAGGACTATCTGTGACTAGAGTTCCATATAAGCAGAACATAGACAGCACAAGTGCCACACATATGACAAGCATTGCGCACATGACATTCCATATATATGTCAGCCCATTTCCTAACTCCTGACACACCCATGCTCCTGGTCACAACCCACCTGTCTGAAGAGGTCCCTGGAATAGGAATATGTGTACTCCGATATTCCCTCCTCTACACACACAGACAAACAATAGAAATCCAGTGTGCTACACCCTTTCCTATGGTATACCATTGTCATAGTACATCTGACTGCATGGACGTCAGGTCAATTAATACAATGGCTTGTAGTTACTAAGCCCTGTTAGCACCTGTAGATTGCTTCCCATGTGAAAGGTACTGTTGGCCATTTGAATGCAAATCTCACATACAGGACTTGTGAGAAACAGATGCAGCACACACCTGTGATCACCTCCATGCACACCACCCATCTGAACATGCACTGCCCCTGCTGATGCCTGGAACAGCATAGAAGTTGCCATTTTGTCAAATACACTGTTATGCATTGCTAGTAATTAGGCAGTGTAACACAGCCCTTGGGTTCATGTGTCACCTTCAAAAACACAGGACATACACAGTTTTCCATGTCAACTGTCTTGTTCTTCCTCCGACCAGTCTTAGTCAGACCACTGATTATGTAACTTGTGAAATAGCAGGATCCTGATTGACCCTGCATCCATTCAGCCTGACTGGCACCTGTCTGTGTGTTACCGTAAAGATTCCTTGTGGCTACATATGTACCACACTTGCTTTACCAAACCTCTCATTCTTCAGAGGGTATTTTGTCACATGCTTCATCAATGCATACCCAAATAGATTGTATAGCATCATCTGCCTTTTAATTACCATATTTGTTAAATTATCTTTGAATACCAAAATCATGGCCCATCCCTTGTCTGGGTCTCATGTATGCATGAACGACAAAGAGTGACAGTGTACCAGGGCCGTATGCGGGGATTGGGTACGGTGCCTCCAGCAGAACCAGCTACCTCTGATAATGTCCATGAAAAGTCCACACATGTTAGGACCCTGACAGTTCACACGCTGAATCACATTGCTCACAACATATTGATGGGCCATGTGTGGTGAAAAGCTGTGAGAGTAATCAGCACAGAGGCTATGATGTTCCCAGATGCAGTGGGAATTTTAGAGGCCAACCTGTGTACAAATGTTGTCATGACACCTGCCGGAACATGACACCTGAGACATAAGCTCTCATTATGACCGGGCGGCCGCCAATGCGACCGCACTCCCGCCGCGGTCATTTTGAGATCCCCGCTGGGCTGGTCCCCAGCGGGGATCTCGGCCGCAACACAGCAGCCGGCTCCAAATGGAGCCGGCGGTGTTGCGGCCGTGCGACGGGTGCAGTTGCACCCGTCACACTTTTCACTGTCTGCATGGCAGACAGTGAAAAGCTGCATGGGGCCCTGTCAAGGGGCCCCTGCGACTCCCCGTACCGCCAGCCTTTTCCTGGCAGTTCAAACTGTAGGAGGCTGGACTGGCTTGTAGTGAGTATCAAGGGGTACTTACACCTTGCACCAGGCCCAGTTATCCCTTATTAGTGTATAGGGTGTCTAGCAGCATAGGCTGATAGATAATGGTAGCTTAGCAGAGCAGCTTAGGCTGAACTAGGAGACGAGTGAAGCTCCTACAGTACCACTAGTGTCATATGCACAATATCATAAGAAAACACAATACACAGATATACTAAAAATAAAGGTACTTTATTTTTATGACAATATGCCAAAAGTATCTCAGTGAGTACCCTCAGTATGAGGATAGCAAATATACACAAGATATATGTACACAATACCAAAATATGCAGTAATAGTATTAGAAAACAGTGCAAACAATGTATAGTTACAATAGGATGCAATGGGGACACATAGGGATAGGGGCAACACAAACCATGTACTCCAAAAGTGGAATGCGAACCACGAATGGACCCCAAACCTATGTGACCTTGTAGAGGGTCGCTAGGACTATTAGAAAATAGTAAGGGTTAGAAAAATAGCCCACCCCAAGACACTGAAAAGTGAGTGCAAAGTGCACTAAAGTTCCCCAAAGGACATAGAAATCGTGATAGGGGAATTCTGCAGGAAAGACACAAACCAGCAATGCAACAACGATGGATTTCCAGTCGAGGGTACCTGTGGAACAAGGGGACCAAGTCCAAAAGTCACAAGCAAGTCGGAGATGGGCAGATGCCCAGGAAATGCCAGCTGTGGGTGCAAAGAAGCTGCTACTGGACAGTAGAAGCTGAGGGTTCTGCAAGAACGACAAGGGCTAGAGACTTCCCCTTTGGAGGATGGATCCCCCACGCCGTGGAGAGTCGTGCAGAAGTGTTTTCCTGAAGAAAGACCGCCAACAAGCCTTGCTAGCTGCAAATCGTGCGGTTAGGGTTTTTGGATGCTGCTGTGGCCCAGGAGGGACCAGGATGTCGCCAATTGTGTCTGGGGACAGAGGTGGCGTCGAGCAAGACAAGGATCCCTCTCAGAAGCAGGCAGCACCCGCAGAAGTGTCGGAACAGGCACTACGAAGTGGAGTGAAACGTGCTCACCCGAAGCCGCACAAAGGAGTCCCACGTCGCCGGAGGTAGTGCAATGCAGGTTAGAGTGCCGTGGACCCAGGCTGGACTGTGCACAAAGGATTTCCGCCGGAAGTGCACGGAGGCCGGAGTAGCTGCAAAAGTCGCAGTTCCCAGCAATGCAGTCTGGCGTGGGGAGGCAAGGACTTACCTCCACCAAACTTGGACTGAAGAGTCACTGGACTGTGGGAGTCACTTGGACAGAGTTGCTGGATTCAAGGGACCTCGCTCGTCGTGCTGAGAGGAGACCCAGGGGACCGGTGATGCAGTTCTTTGGTGCCTGCGGTTGCAGGGGGACGATTCCGTCGACCCACGGGAGATTTCTTCGGAGGTTCTAGTGCAGAGAGGAGGCAGACTACCCCCACAGCATGCACCACCAGGAAAACAGTCGAGAAGGCGGCAGGATCAGCGTTACAGAGTTGCAGTAGTCGTCTTCGCTACTTTGTTGCAGTTTTGCAGGCTTCCAGCGCGGTCAGCAGTCGATTCCTTGGCAGAAGGTGAAGAGAGAGAGATGCAGAGGAACTCGGATGAGCTCTTGCATTCGTTATCTAAGGAAATCCCCAAAGCAGAGACCCTAAATAGCCAGAAAAGAGGGTTTGGCTACTTAGGAGAGAAGATAGGCTAGCAACACCTGAAGGAGCCTATCAGAAGGAGTCTCTGACGTCACCTGGTGGCACTGGCCACTCAGAGCAGTCCAGTGTGCCAGCAGCACCTCTGTTTCCAAGATGGCAGAGGTCTGGAGCACACTGGAGGAGCTCTGGGCACCTCCCAGGGGAGGTGCAGGTCAGGGGAGTGGTCACTCCCCTTTCCTTTGTCCAGTTTCGCGCCAGAGCAGGGCTAAGGGGTCCCTGAACCAGTGTAGACTGGCTTATGCAGAAATGGGCACCATGTGTGCCCATGAAAGCATTTCCAGAGGCTGGGGGAGGCTACTCCTCCCCTGCCTTCACACCATTTTCCAAAGGGAGAGGGTGTAACACCCTCTCTCAGAGGAAGTCCTTTGTTCTGCCATCCTGGGCCAAGCCTGATTGGACCCCAGGAGGGCAGAAACCTGTCTGAGGGGTTGGCAGCAGCTGCAGTGAAACCCCGGGAAAGGCAGTTTGGCAGTACCCAAGTCTGAGCTACAGACCTGTGGGATCATGGGATTGTGCCAACTATGCCAGGATGGCATAGAGGGGGCAATTCCATGATCATAGACATGTTACATGGCCATATTCGTAGTTACCATTGTGAAGCTACATATAGGTAGTGACCTATATGTAGTGCACGCGTGTAATGGTGTCCCCGCACTCACAAAGTCTGGGGAATTGGCCCTGAACAATGTGGAGGCACCTTGGCTAGTGCCAGGGTGCCCACACACTAAGTAACTTAGCACCCAACCTTTACCAGGTAAAGGTTAGACATATAGGTGACTTATAAGTTACTTAAGTGCAGTGGTAAATGGCTGTGAAATAACGTGGACGTTATTTCACTCAGGCTGCAGTGGCAGGCCTGTGTAAGAATTGTCAGAGCTCCCTATGGGTGGCAAAAGAAATGCTGCAGCCCATAGGGATCTCCTGGAACCCCAATACACTGGGTACCTTAGTACCATATACTAGAGAATTATAAGGGTGTTCCAGTAAGCCAATGTAAATTGGTAAAATTGGTCACTAGCCTTGTAGTGACAATTTGAAAGAAATGAGAGAGCATAACCACTGAGGTTCTGATTAGCAGAGCCTCAGTGAGACAGTTAGTCATAACACAGGTAACACATTCAGGCACACTTATGAGCACTGGGGCCCTGGCTGGCAGGGTCCCAGTGACACATACAACTAAAACAACATATATACAGTGAAAAAATGGGGGTAACATGCCAGGCAAGATGGTACTTTCCTACACAAACCACCAGGAAAAGGCTGGCGGTCGGGGATTCGTAATCCCCTGGGCAGCGCTGCAAGCAGTGCTGCCCAGGCGGATTATCACCGCTTCCGCTGCGGTCAAAATACACAAGATTGCACCGCCAGCCTGTTGGCGGTGCAATCGCCAAAACAGCCCTGGCGGTCTTTGACCGCCAGGCTTGTAATGACCCCCATAATCTCACTCAGCACACCTAGGTTGCCCTGTTGACAGTCTCATAACACGTTTTCAGTGACAGGGTGGGACCATCCCCATGTAGGTTCTCATGTCCTCATTGACTTTACTCACATTGATCTCCGAAGGATACTCAGTAGATACAGGAATAGCTGCCACTGACTCATGATGAGACCTGGATGTAAATGTGACAACATATACCCCATAAAATATACAGGATCAACATTGGACCACACACATGAACAAGACACCTCTGTACAATTGATCACTGAAAAAATGTGGACACGTGCTGCCTCGTCTGCTGGTCCCCCACAGCCACTGGAGAGTTGTGGCTCAGTTATATGACCTCAACTGTGGTGTCATATTACATTTGTGGTTCACCTTTGGCTGTCTGAGCCAATTACATAGTACCCACTTCGTCTATGCATGTGCTTGACTCACTGTGGGATTCACCAACAAGTGCCTAGGAAGCAGTTACCAAATATCTAGGACATGGGATGGCCAACTTGTGGACCATTGACATGAACAAGCGTCTGCCATCTATCAGGTGCATGCTTTGTCATTTGTGATGTCTGCGTTACCCAAAATCTTGGAAGTGCACACAACGGATGTTGCTACATGTATGACTAACACATGTCCTCTCTCATTTCCACAATGACTTGCATCTAAGGTTTGGACACATTGACTTCACATTCATGCAAGCATATTTGCAATAATGCATCTTGTGATGCACACACACTGGGTCGACTAATACATTAGTAGCCTCTGCACACACATTGAGCCATAGGCATTGAGGTATTGTACTCATGTGCATCACCTTGCTATCTTCTCCTGATGCCAAACATGCCCAAATTGTGCAATACATATATGTAGGCCACACATATGGCCATCTAGTGCGTCAGCCAAGTGTCAAAATCCAGTTAAGGAAGTAGTGGGTCATGGTCCATTGCAGTATGATGTCTCACATGTGAACATACACCATCAACACCAAAGTGGGTGCAATCAGCCTATCTCAGTTGTGTCCCAAGTGTAACATAACATTAAAATGTAAAAAAATCCCCAAAACCAGTTTCTGCCCTGAAATTTTGCAGTTTTTATCGTTATGCTTAAAAAAATTTCACGCATACAGATTGTCCGTCATCTTTTTTGACGCACAGGAGTGAAAATTAGGCCGCATCCAAATAATTGTAAAGACTATCTGTATAATCTGTATGCGTGAAAAAATATGACGCATAATGATAAAAACCGTGGCCATTTTATGCAGGAAGTGATGTAATAGGATATCCTGTGTACAGAATATGTACAGTGGGTGTACTTTCACTTTCACTTTGCAGTCTGTGAATCTTCTAGACTGTGGGGCTGTGTTCAGAGTGTTGTCCAGTGATTTTGTGCTTTTGAGTCCTGTGTGCTATCTTACTTGTTACTTTGTGAAATAAATATTGTTGTTGTATACTGTCTGAGTGTGTTTTGTTTACAATTGTCCGGTATTGTATTGTATTTGTTGTTTGTGGGAGTCTGCTGTGGGTAGTGCTAGTTTGGGGATAGTTGGGCTCTTTTAGTTGTTAAGTTTACTTATTTTCTGTACTTCTACTTTCCCCCTTTTCTCCTTTCTTCTTCTTTATCCCCTATTCCCCTTTTCGGTGCTGAGATGTTGGGTAGGCCACGTCTTGGCAGGATGGGTGAGGAGGAGCTTGGGGTGTTTATATGGCTGGTGTGCCATTTCCTCCCACTCATGATCGAGGCAGGGGGCAGGGGTATCACACTGAGGCGCGACGAATCCGGTGGGGAAAGGTGCTGCATCACTTGCAGCTCGTGTATGGGAGCCAGAGGAATGACCACCAGCTGAAGCACCGCTGGGCTGGCATCATCACAAGGGAGCAAGATCTGCTGGACACCTGGGAATAGTGATTGGTGGCACTGTTGGTGAGTACAAATCATGTAAATCTGCACAATTAAAAGCTCTGTAGTGACATCAGATGATTTGTACAATATCTGCCCGCTAAGTTGCTGACTATGTGGAATGCTGCGGAAACATACAAGGTCATTGATGGACTATGTGAAGGACCACAATTGCTAGCTGTCATGAAGCACGTGCTCTGCAAACTTAGCGAATACTTTTGCTTAATGTAATTTGGTGCCGCCTTTGTGTCAGACAGCAACACAAAATAGGAGCCAATCATGTTTATATAGGTCACATTTGCCAATGAAGTATAGATTTACTAAATTATTGGCAACCTTTGTTGACGCAATAGCTAGACTGACTTTAGAAATACAACGTGATGAACAAAATGAGTGCTGTCTTCACGTCAATTGATGATAGCAATGTGGCCCAGAAATATGTCTCATGTGTGTAAGGAAAGCATTTTTGGAAGTTCTATGAATGTTAGGAATTATTGTGGTCCTTCATCTTTTTGAATACATGTCAGATCTGGATTAGAAAACATCGGGAAAAGGTGTAAGGTGCCCTCAGCTAACATCTTACACTGGTATTTGGAGTTTGTTGTGCCACATTCCAATTAGGGATGGCAGTCCAAAGGTATGCACATGGGTTCATATCTCTATGTTTGGTACAAATCACCATTGCTGGGCCATATCAAATGAAGAAACTGTAACAACATGAGGGCTTATAAATATTCCCTGCCCCTCTGTACATTGTACCTATGTGTCATTAATGTGTCATGGCCACATAGGCTGTTTGACTGGTAATGCAGTCCTCAAGTAACCAGGCTTTGGATGTCTCTCTTGGATGCACATGATGAGACGATTACACACCATTATCATTTCTGCTCACTAATGAAGGAGCATGGTTGCCACCACATGATAGTTAGGGCCACTGCATGTGTGCAGATATGTGTGTAAGTGTCACAGGAGACCCATGCTATGTACATGTTAGCCGTGCTATATCAGATGCAGTATCATCATGTCTGAATGGCTTTCATTATTTATGTCATCTTACACACTGTTTTTGTCTTTGGAATTGTAGGTCAGTGCACAGACTTTGAGCACATTTCTTCCTTCCATGCCTTACAGGTGGACCAGCACCCTACACTGTGGGAGAGGTGGCTTCATTTGAGGACCCCGACCACTCCAGTAAGTGTTGATATATCTGTTATGTGTTGTGTTTGCTGGTGATGTGTGATGGACTCCTGTGTGTTGAACACATAGCAAAGTGTGATGCGCTGGCGAGTCATTTGTCTTGTTCCATGAGTGGGATTTCAGTTTCGCACCATTTTTGAGTTGGCCAATGCTTATCCTATTGTATTCTCTAGGGATTGTAGGTCATTCCTGTAGGCCCGCAATGAGAACTGGGGTGAGTCATGTGGATAACATTTGTATCAACAAGAGTCGCACTGGAACTCATCTCAGATTTAGTCTGCCTGTCAGACCCACATTCTCCCAGATTGGGGCTGAAAATCGCTTTCCAACAGACTTCTGCTTCCGTATTCACCAAACTACTTACTAAAATGTAGGTTGAACTTCCTAGCAGCATGTTGTTCCACATGTAGTGCTACAAGTATGTGGCACTTGAGTGCAATGGCCTAGGTGTCCATGATGTTTGGAATTGTTAGTTGTTTCTCCACCCCCCCCACCCTCAAACACAGGCATGGGTTTGTGAATAGGGTACCTAGGACTGATGCTACCAGTATGTTACACAGACATGTGAATAAGTGAATGTTTGGTCGGAACCTAGTATACACACTCAAGTATGGCACATAAGTACTATACTAGCAAGTCCAATTACAACTTGCAGATCATGTGGCTTTAGATTTCCATCCCGTACACTGACATCTGTAGCCCTGGCATTGGCGGAGGATGTGCAGCATGATTGTTAGCTGACAACTGGCAGAACTATGATGCCAAAATCATGCCAGTTGTTACCCATCTTGTAGGGTTTGGATGTGCTATGTGTGATATGACCTTTGTAGCCTGCCCTGCCATGTACTTCCTCAGGGACATTCAATGATCTGTATGATGATATGAGCTGTTACAAGTACAGTAGATGTACTGTCAGATTTACTTCTTGTGCCATTTCACACAATGCAGTTCCTAATGTAGATTGTTTGCCTTTGTCTTCACAGCTGCGAACATGACACCCATCCAGGTCTGTGAGTTCCAGAGGCGTGCTATGAGGTACCAGTATATCCTGCTGGTAGAGTCGGGGTTCAGACGGATGGCCCGAAGATACCGGAATGAACGGGCCTCCGGAGCATGGAGGGCTTTCCCACAGGGTGGCCCTACTTTGCCCACCACAGCCACCACCAGCACAACCACCACTTCCACCCAGGTGGCACCACCCACAGCTGGGACTGTTGCCCCAACGTCTGCAGGTGCTCCGGGCCCCAGCAGTGGAACACCTTCAGGGCAGCCCACAGGCATTGACTCTACTCGCCCACACACATCCTCCGCCGGTACCCAGACTGCCCCAGCTGCCACAGTTGACCCTGCAGCTTTTCAGGCAATGGAAAGAAAAATGGACCGTGTGCTACGGAAATTCAGTCACCTGCAGCGGGATGTTCGACATATGAACAGGCGTGTGCGGTCCATAAAGCGGACCCTCCGGAGGGCCAACCTCTAGACTGTTAATATGGACATGATTCCCTCCCCTCCCTCCTCCTTGTTCTTATACTTAGTGGGCTTAGGGGACTTAGGGGGTCATTCCGACCTTGGCGGGCGGATATCGCCGCCCGCCAGGCGGAAACCGCCATGCGGCCGCCAATGCGGCCGCACTCACGCGGCCCCCATTCCGACATTCCCGCTGGGCCGGCGGGCGCAAACCAAGTTTACGCCCGCCGGCCCAGCGGGAATGAGGCCGCAACACAGGAGCCGGCTCCTAATGGAGCCGGCAGTGTTGCGGCCGTGCGACGGGTGCAGTTGCACCCGTCGCGCTTTTCACTGTCTGCTATGCAGACAGTGAAAAGCTGGCCGGGGCCCTGTTAGGGGCCCCTGCACTGCTCATGCCAGTGGCATGGGCAGTGCAGGGGCCCCCAGGGGCCCCAGGACACCCCTTACCGCCAGCCTCTTCCTGGCGGTGCAAACCGCCAGAAACAGGCTGGCAGTAAGGGGGTCATAATCCCCAGGGCAGCGCTGCTTGCAGCACTGCCCTGGTGGATTATCCCCGCCGGGGCATAAACGGCGGGAAACCGCCGGCCCCGGTGGTACCGCTGCGGTCAGAATAGGGAAAAAAGCACCGCCAGCCTGTTGGCGGTGCTTCGAGACCGCCAGGGTCAGAATGACCCCCTTAGTGTTAGGTTAGTATAGACTGCTAGTTTAGTTAGTGTTAGTGGGTGGGGGGTCCTGATTCTTTCTATTTTTACTTTTTGATTGTGTGGGTGGGTGGGTGGGTGGTAGGCTATATTGGGGTTCTTGTGTATTTACAAAAAAAAATATATATATATATATATATATATATATTTGTTTAGGATAGTATAGTATGTGTTTAGGTTAGTATCTGTTGTCCTCCATGTGTCCCGTCTCATAAGGGGGTGGGGGTTGATGTTTAGAACGTTTCGTTACATGTGATAAGTAAGTTTAGGATAGGTTAGTTAGGGACAGTTGTGGGTAATGAATAGTTAGGGTGGATTAGGGTAGGTAAGACTTTTCCCTGAGTTTCCTCTTCTGTGATTACCGTTTAATAAATATATAGTGAACCCTTTACAGTATATGTTAAATGCTTGTTGATCAGGGCCTTGGCATTAATGTACATTAATTTTGTTCTATTACATTTGTGTCCTATGCTACGAACAAATCCCAACTGAGCTGTAAGATTGGCAGCTACCCCAGAGCTACCTTGCAAAGATTCCACCCTTCATTGCAACCACCAATCACAGTTAATATGGATCCCAAAGTGTTTTTGTCAATAAGTATGTTTTCAAAGTCACAAACAGTGCTTCCAGATTTGGTATTGGGGGAACTGTTTTAGGTGTGACTGCAGTGTGATGTTGAAGGACACCCTTATAAGGTGAGTTGTCGTAAGCACTCTTGTAGTATGGTCTTCATGACTCACAGACATCATTTGTGACACTGTTCAGCATGATTACTTATTTGGATGTAAACTCAGACACCTTCATTCATGTAGTTTTTGGAGTGTTTGCTTAGATTTGTGGGCACTGTTATATGTGTTAGTATTGCATGGTGACAACATTTTGCTGCCACTATTTGATGACTTCGATATCCCTTGAGGAAGCATTATTCTGTCCAACACAGCATGATGGTGTATGGTTTCTCACTTCATCAGATATTACCCTCAGGAAGGACAGAGTATGATGCAATCCTGGCCAGTGTGCAAATTTATCTGACTACATCATTTCAGGACAGTTGTATTGTCAAGCTATGTAATTTGACAGGAGTCACATTTCAATTATCTACTGCACAGTTGATGTGTCACATTACACAGAGGCAAAGTTGTTGTGTAAGTGCTATTTATTGAAAAGTGCTGTAGTGCTATATGTACATTGTCCATGATTGTGAGTCCATTATAGTGACATCTTCCATTGTGATCCTACACAAGTGGTAAAGGAAAATGCATTTGACATGCTGGGGTGATGTGTCAGAAAGTGCAGAGGGACAGGATTTGCCAATGAGTAAGTGAGAGACAATCACTGGGCAGGATGACAAGATATGCAGTGGTTTGCAGAACAGTCATTGAGTACAGTTGTTGTAAGACTGGCATGTTACAAAGCGCTGGACCTTGGTTATAGTTGGCCATGTGGCAGGACTAGTGCTTCTGGGTACTTTTCCATGTGAAGGTGATCTGTTCCATGTCTTCTTCTTCTGATGTGTGTGTTGCCTCCTCTGTCCTTGGTGGTGGTGGTTGTGAAGGGGCAACACACACCTCAGTGTTAGAAGACGTGGAGTCAGACATCCCGGTCGCTGCTACCTGTGAAGGTCTAAAGGGCAGTACTGCAGCAAGGAGGATCTGCTGATTCTTAAGAATAGCAGCCACATCACGATGGTAGGCAGCCAGGCAGGCCCTGAGGGGGTCATGATTGCATTCATGCATGCAGTGGAAGGTTTGGAGTGCAAGGTGTTGTGGCAACTCCCTTACTGCAGTGGCGAATTCCTTGACAGTTTCTTGTAGTCCTTGCAGGATGGATGTTATGGCTTGAATGGCTGCTGCCTGATCTGCAGATGACATCATGCACAAACGCACCCCCTCTAGGCTGGATGTCATAGTTTGCATCCCCACCCGCACCTCCTTGGCCAGCTCCCGCTGTACTCCAACTACAGTTCACTCAAAGCTGGTGCCTGTGTCATCAGAGTCCTCAGCTGTATTGGAGCGGGCAGGTCTTACAATTGGGGTGGTGGGTGGATCCTCTGCGATGGCTGCTTGTTCTGTGCTCCTCCTTGTGACTGAAGGTGGGGTCTGGAGGGTTCCAAGGACATCTTGAATGGTCTGCTGGGGAATGATTGTCAGCTCGTCATCCATGTCATCAGGGTATTCCGGGACAGGCATATCCGCAGGAGATCCATCGTCCTCTGAAATGAAATGGGGTACAATTAGTGTGTGTGTGTTGTGGCATTAGTGATGTGACATGCCTGCCTTGTGATGACTTCACATTGTGATCTTGTTTCCTGTTCATTGCTCCAGTCTTTCAGATGGGCATTCTCCCAGGCCTATGGCCCACCTGCATGTCGCATGTATTGTATTAAGTTATTTGGACTTGTCAGCATCATCTCTTCTAGTGTTGTTTTAGGCCAATTAATGAATTGCCACCTTCTTGTCCTACTCAACCCTCCGTCTACATCCATTCTCATGGTGAGACCTTTCACTGGCTGTGGGTGCTCTGATGGCACTAGCAGCACACTTAACAAACTGGACTTGCCCCAGTCTCTGATCTTTCACATCCACTTATATGTAGTTGACATGTAGCGTATCCTATGCATAACATTGTTATGGCACGATATGGATGTTGGCATTGGTAATGTGTACAGCTGATGTTAGGGAATGTGTGCCACATTGGATTGCACTGATAGTCGTAGCAGTGTCCTATTTCCTCCTCTGACTGTGCAGGTGTATGTCAGTGACCAGGTCCATGTGTCCTCCCCCTCAATGCTGTTGTCTGCGCAGTATGACATTTGGGATGTTGCATTGTGAACCAGGCACAGGATGTACCCTGACATATGCAGCATGGGTGTGACCTTAGTGCTGTGTAGCTCCTAATGTGGATGACATTGGCTGATGTTTGCGACAACTGTGGGCATTCACATTTGACAGGACTGGAGCCTTTGTCTTGTTTCAGGGGATTATTGAAGTTGTGACCCTCAACCCTCTAATTTAGGTGTGTATGATCCATGGGGATGTTACTGCCATTGGCTACTTGAGCTGCACACAGAGCGGAGGTGGTAGTGGCAACTGTTGTCACTGTTACATTCCATTTGTCGGTATGACTAGAGGTTGTTAATTGGGCCCTAGTTATTGTAGGGGGTATAGTGGCTGACGTGTGCCAGGATGTCAATTTGACGTTGTGCCCTTCCCTCCTGGCGTGGCTTTACCTTTGCTCCATCGTTGGCATGGCAGCATGCCCCCATGGGACTGTTGTTGGTGCAGTGTTATGGTGTGCCCCAGCTTCTCTCTGTGCAGGCCATGCCCCCATGCCATACCCCTTTACCCATGCCACTCCATGTATATGATGACTTCCATGCATTTTGTGGTCCGTATCCCCCCCTGCTTACAGTTGACATTAGTGCATTATAATTCCCCATGCGACTTACCCTGCATGTGCGTTGTCTCCAGGTAGTCTGCGCTGTCCTGTCCTTGAATCCCTGTGACGATCTCCTCAGGGATGAGGGCTGCGACCATCTCCTCCATGTGGTCCAGGGCCTCCTGGGGTGCTGGACTCCCACCTCCAGTCTGCAGTGTTGCCTTCCTGTTCCTGGCCATCTTTTCCTTGCTCCTGCGCTTGCAGTCATGCCAGCGTTTCTTGCACTCGATGACTGTTCTGCGTACTTCTGCCACACTGTTGATCTTGTTAACAATTTGTTGCCATATTGCCTCTCTCCTACTCATTGGCAACTTTGAGGTGACAAACAGTTGGTGCTGATGTTCCGTCACCTCTTTAACCAAAATTTCCTGCTCCTCTGCACTGAAGCAACACTTTCTTTTCTTTTTAAAAGTGTCCTGGTTCTTGTGTGGATCCTCCTGACTGGTTCCTGGTCTGTTGTCATCTTCCTGGGGTCTGTACAGGCATCTGGGATCCATTTTGGCTCTCCTCCGCTGAAATGGCTGTGTTCGCGGGGGAATTTTGACGCTATTGCGTCAAAAAACGCTGCATATCCAGTTTGCGGTGTCGTAAATCGCCCCACAGTCATTTCCGCTGCATTAACGTTGTTTTGCTTAACGACTTGACGCTGCGGTGTGCGTCCAAAAAATGACTTACACCTGTGGTTTGCGCCGCCGTGCGTCAAAGTATAAATTTGATGCCCGCACGGCACACCGAAATGGCTTTAGCCGGCGGTAATATTTTTGACGCAAAACTGCGCCGCCGCAGTTTGGCGTCAAAAAGTATAAATATGGCCCATAATGAGTAGCTCAGATGATATGGTGATGGAACTCAACCTCACCCCTTACTTTCATCTATGGATGACAGAGCTAATGTCCATCTGTAAGCTAATGAAAAATTAAAACGGGTTCCAACCCTACCAAGGTCAAGCTCCAGGAGCTCTTGGCAGAGTATAGCAGGGACCACCCTAGTGAAGGGGAAGACCTCCGCTTAGATGGGGAAGAAGTTGGGGATCAGGAGGTAGAACTCCCCCTCCTACACTAACTAGGGAGACCAGGGTTCCAAGACCCCTGTCTCTACAAATCAGACTCAGAGACTCTGGCTCTTCCACAGTGTAGTCCAGTTCCTCTGTGAAAATTGAGGGCAGCATCAATGAGGAGGACATCCTTTTAGCAAGGATGGCCAAGATATTAGCTTTGGAGGAACAGCTCCTAACTATAGAAAGGGAGAGAGCAGAAATGGGTTTAGCACCCCTACATAGTGACAGCTACATAAATGGGGTCAGAGAAAACACTGACATCCTAAAAATCCCCAAAGGGATTATTTCAAAATATGAAGAAGGTGATGATATCACCAAACGGTTCACAGCTTTTGAGAGGGCTTGTGCAACCAGAAAACTAAACAGATCTCACTGGGGAGCTCTCCTTCAGGAACTATTTACTGGTAAGTGTAGGGATAGACTCCTCACACTCTCTGGTAAAGATGCAGACTCCTATGACCTCATGAAGGCTACCCTGATTGAGGGCTTTGGATTCTCAACTGAGGAGTACAGACTTAGGTTCAGGGGGGCTCACAAAACCTCGAGCCAGTCCTGGGTTGATTTAGTTGACTGCTCAGTCAAAACACTAGATGGTTGGAGAACTGGCAGTGGAGTGCAAGACTATGATGGGGTGTATAATTTATTTATGAAAGAATATCTGTTAAGTACCTGCTTCAATGACAAGTTGCATCAACATCTGGTAGACCTAGGTACAATTTCTCCCCAAGAAATGGGAAAGAAAGCAGACCACAGGGTCTTGACAAGGGTGACCAAGACTTCCACAGGGGTTGATCAAAAGAAAGGGGTCACAAAGCCTCCCCAGGGGAAGGATGGTGAGACATCCAAGGACAAAACTAAAGAGTCTTCTCAAGTGCCCCAAAATTTTGCTCAGGAGGGTAGGCCCGAGCTTCTTCACAGTCCACAAATGGGTCTAAGGGTAAAAACTTTGATCCCAAGAAGATTCACACCTGTAGACAGCATGGACACCAAACTGAAGACAAGGCCTTTTCCCAAGAAAAATCCCACAAATTCTACTCCAGTTAGCACTGGAATAGCCAGTCTCCAAGTGGGATCAACAGTGTGCCCAGAGCAAATCAGGGTTCACATTAAAGCTACTTTAGTCTCGGAGGGTGGGGTGGATATAGCCACACTAGCTGCCTCGCTGCCTAACATGCAAAAATACAGGTAGCAGCTCTTGATAAATGGGACAAAGGTAGAAGTCTTGAGGGATATAGGTGCCAGTGTCACCATAGTGACAGAAAAGCTGGTTTCCCCAGGACAATATTTAGCTGGACAAACATATCCAGTCACCAATGCTGACAATGAAACTAAAGTCCATCCCATGGCAATGGTGACTTTAGAATGGGGAGGGGTTACTGGCCTGAAACAGGTAGTGGTCTCTTCTGCAATCCCAGTGGAATGTTTGCTAGGGAATGATTTGGAATCCTCAGCATGGGCTGAGGTAGAACTCAAAATCCATGCAGCCATGCTGGGTATCCCTGACCTAGTGTGTGTAAAAACAAGAGCACAGAAGGGAGCATAGGGTGAAAAAAAAGTGTTGGAGCCTGGGAAAATGGCCCAACCTTCCAAGAGAAAAGGCAAGTGGACTGGGGGCCAGCCTCTGTAAAGCAAAAGAAACAGGACCTTTCTTCCCAGGAGGATGTCCTATCCCCTGAGGGAACTGAGTCCATGGAGCTAGCGCCTTACTAGGTAGAGCTCTTGGGCCCAGGGGGACCCTCAACAGAACAGCTGTGCCAGGGACAAAAGACTTGTCCCACTCTTGAGGGCCTGAGACAGCAAGCTGCTGAACAGGAGAAAGGACATGTCAGTGGATCCCACAGGGTCTATTGGGAGGATGGACTCCTTTACACTGAGGCAAGAGATCCCAAACTTGGTGCCACTAGGACAGTGGTAGTCCCTCAGGAGTTTAGAGAGTTTATCCTCACTATGGCCCATGACATCCCCTTAGCTGGGAATTTGGGACAACCCAAGATATGGGACAGATTAGTGAACCATCTCTATTGGCCCAATATGTCTCAGAAAGTAAGGGAGTTTTGTAGCTCCTGTGTCACCTGTCAAGCAAGTGGCAAGACAGGTGGCCATCCAAAGGCCCCCCCTTATTCCACTTCCAGTGGTGGGGGTCCCCTTTGAAAGGGTGGGTGTGGACATTGTGGGTCCACTTGAACCGCCCACATCCTCAGGGAACCAATACATACTAGCAGTAGTGGATCATGCTAACAGATACCCTGAAGCAATTCCCCTTAGGTCAACTACTGCACCTGCAGTAGCCAAGGCCCTAATTGGTATCTTTACCAGAGTGGGTTTCCCTAAGGAGGTGATTTCTGACAGAGGTACAAACTTAATGTCAGCTTACCTCAAACACATGTGGAATGAGTGTGAGGTGACTTATAAGTTCACCATACCTAATCATCCACAAAACAATGGCCTTGTGGAAATGTTCAACAGGACATTAAAGGGCATGATCATGGGGCTCCCTTAAAAACTCAAAAGGAGATGGGATGTCCTCCTGCCATGCTTGCTTTTCGCCTACAGAGAGGTGCCACAGAAGGGAGTAGGGTTTTCCCCCTTTGAGCTTCTGTTTGGCCGTCCTATAAGGGGACCACTAGCACTTGTTAAAGAGGACTGGGAGAGACCTCTCCATGAGCCTAAACAAGATGTGGTGGAGTATGTGCTTGGCCTCTGCTCAAGGATGGCTGAGTACATGGAAAATGTATCCAAAAACCCTGAGGCCAGCCAACAACTCCAGAAGTTGTGGTATGACCAAAAGGCTGCAAAGGGTGAATTCCAACCAGGGCAGAAAGTTGGGGTTCTGGAACCTGTGGCTCCCAGGGCACTTCAAGACAGATGAAGTGGCCCTTTCCCAGTGCTTGAAAAAAAGAGTCAGGTAACTTACCTGGTGGACCTGGGCACTAGCAGGACACCCAAGACGGTGATCCATGTTAACCGCCTTAAGCTCTATAATGATAGGGCAGATATAACCATGTTGATGGTTACTGATGACGATCAGGAAGCAGAGAGTGAACCTCTCCCTGACCTCCTCTCAACTGACCCTAAGGATGAGACAGTAGATGTTGTGGTCTATTCGGACACCCTCTCTGCCCAACAGCAGGCTGATTGTAGGCAAGTCCTGCAACAGTACGCTGAGCTCTTCTCTTTCACCCCCTGGTCAGACACATCTGTGTACTCATGATGTGGACACACGAGGCAGTTTACCTGTCAAAAACAAAATATTCAGACAGTCTGACCAAGTCAAGGAAAGCATCAAAGTGGAAGTCCACAAGATGCTGGAGTTAGGGGTAATAGAGCACTCTGACATTCCCTAGGCTAGCCCAGTGGTCTTGGTCCCCAAACCTCATACCAAGGATGGAATGAGAGAAATTAGGTTTTGTGTGGACTACAGAGGACTCAATTCTGACACCAAGACAGATGCTCACCCCATACCCAGAGTAGATAAGTTAATTGGCAAGCTAGATGCAGCCAAATTTCTGAGTACCTTTGACTTGACTGCAGGGTACTGGCAAATTAGGATGGCACCTTGATCAAAAGAGAAAACAGCATTCTCATCACCTGATGGGCATTATCAGTTTACTGTTATGCCCTTTGGCTTACAGAATGCCCCTGCCACCTTCCAAAGGTTGGTGAATCAAGTTATTGCTGGTTTGGAGTCCTTTAGTGCAGCATATCTAGATGACATTGCTGTCTTTAGTTCCAACTAGCAGGAGCACCTGGTCCACCTGGTGAAGGTTTTGCAGGCCCTGCAAGCAGCAGGCCTCTCTATCAAGGCATTCAAATGCCAGTTAGGGCTGGGAACAGTAGTATACTTTGGCCACCTTGTAGGTGGAGACCAGGTGAAACCTTTACAGCCCAAGATCCAGACAATTCTGGACTGGGAAGCTCCAAAAAACCAGACTCTAATCAGGGCATTCCCTGGCTTGACTGGGTTTTACAGGAGGTTTGTGAAGGGAAATGGGTCCAATGTGACTCCCCTCACAGAACTCAACTCTAAGAAAATGCCCAAGAAGGTAAACTGGACCCTAGACTGTCAAAAGGCCTTTGACAGCCTAAAAGAAGCTATGTGCTCGTCACCAGTTCTAAACGCTCCATATTATTCTAAACAATGCATTGTGCATATAGATAAACTGTAAAACTTTGTACTTGTATAGCGCACTACTCACCCGTTAGGGTCTCAAGGCGCTGTACACACACCGCTGTGGAACCCCTCCTGGCTTTTCCCTGTGAGGTGCCCACTCCTGGGCAACCTCCAAGGTGAAGCCAGGCATCCCAGCGCTGTTGGGGCCATTGAGGAGATTAAGCAAGCTATTGCCCAGAGTTAGACCCACGAATTAGATTAGGCACCGAAGCGAGAATTTTCAGGTCCGAGGAAATTGAGCTCAAGACCTGCTGAGGCGGGAATTGAACCCTGGTCCCGGGCCAGATTCTGCATCAGGGTCTGCTGCTCTAACCATTGAGCCACACTTCTCCACAAGAAGATACCTCTGAACATGGGATAGGAGCAGTCCTATCCCATACCAATGGTGATGGCCTTGACCAGCCTGTTGCTTTCATTAGCAGGAGGTTACTCCCCAGGGAGCAGCGTTGGAGTGCCATTGAGAGGGAGGCCTTTGCTGTGGTATGGTCACTAAAAAAGTTGAGACCATACTTGTTTGGTTCTCACTTTATTGTTGAAACTGACCATAGACCTCTCAGATGGCTCATGGAAATGAAAGTAGAGAACCCTAAACTTTTGAGATGGTCCATATCCCTACAGGGAATGGACTTTTTAGTGGAACACAGATGCAGATGGCCTTTCCAGGTTCTTCTACTTCGAAAATGAAGACTCTCTTGGGAAACGTTAGTCTGATCCTCTTTTATTTGGGGGTGTGTGTGTGTGTGTAGGAAAATGCCACTGTAGGAATGGTCACCCCCCACTTTTTACCTAGTGTTGATGCCAGCTTTGATTGGAAGTGTTCTGGGGCCCTGCTAACCAGGCCCCAGCACTATTGTTCTTTCCCTAAAACTGCACCTTTGTTTCCACATTTGTCACAGCCTTCGCACACAGTTAAGTCCCTTGTAAAAGGCACCCCTGGTACCACGGGCCCTTTGGCCAGGGAAGGTCCCTAAGGGCTGCAGCATGTATTAGGCCACCCTCAGGGACCCCTCACTCAGTACATGCACACTGCATTACAGCTTTTGTGTGCTAGTGGGGAGAAAAGACAAAGTCGACATTGCACTCCCCTCAGAGTACCATGCCCACAAACCACTGCCTGTGGCATAGGTAAGCCACCCCTCTAGCAGGCCTTACAACCCTACGGCAGGGTGCGCTATATCCCAGGTGGGGGCATAGCTGCATGAGCACTATGCCCCTACAGTGTCTAAGTCAATTCTTAGACATTGTAAGTGCAGGGTAGCCATACTGAGTATATGGTCTGTGAGTCTGTCATTATGAACTCCACAACACCATAATGGCTACACTGAATACTGGGAAGTTTGGTACCAAACGTCTCAGCACAATAAACCCACACTGATGCCAGTGTGGGATTTATTGAAAAATGCACACAGAGGGCATCTTAGAGATGTCCCCTGTATGTTAGCATAACTGCTAGTGCAAGGCTGGCTGGTCTGTGCCAGCCTGCCACTTCCAGATGAGTTTCTGACCACATAGGGTGAGTGCCTTTGTGCACTCTGTGGTCAGAAACAAAGCCTGTCCTGGGTGCCTGGCGGTGAGCCTCAAAGGCTCAAGCCTGGTGTTACAGTGCCCCAGGGCACTCCAGCCAGTGGAGTTGCCCCCCCTCCCCCATCCCCTGGATGAGCCCCCACTTTTGGCGGCAATTCCAGAGGGATCATGAAAAAAACAAGGAGGAGACACCCCCTCAGCCAGGACCACCTCTAAGGTGCTTATAGGGACAGGGATGTGACCCCTCCCCAGAGGGAGTGGGCACAAGGAGGTTGTAGCCACCCGCAGGGACAGTAGCCATTGGTTACTGCCTCTGACCCTAACACACCCCTAAATTTAGTATTTAGGGGTGACCCTGAACCCAGCTCCTCAGATTCCTGATGACATCAACAAAGAAGAAGGACTGCTGAGCTGAAAACCCTGCAGAGAAAAGAAGGAGACGGCAACTGACTCGGCCCCAGCCCTACCAGTCTGTCTCCTGCTTCGAAAAGCTGCAAGAAAAGAAGCAATGTGTTCTGCAGGACCAGCGACCCCTGAAAAGCCTTCAGGGGACTGCCTGCATCACAAAGGACCAAGGCCCATATTTATACTTTTTTAGCGCCGTTTTTGCGCCGCTTTTTGACGCAAAAACGGCCCAAACTTACAAAATACAATTGTATTTTGTAAGTTTGCGCCACTTTTGCGTCAAAAAGTGGCGCAAATGCGGCGCTAAAAAAAGTATAAATATGGGCCCAAGAATCTTCCGTTGACAGCGGACCAGTCCAAAAATAACATCAAGAAACCAACTTTAAAGGGACTCTCACCTCACTCGATCAGCATGAGTCAAACTACTCTGCACCCGACGCCCCCAGCCCGTGTCCAGAGAAACCAACTATCCAGAGAGGACCCCCAGGCGACTCTGATGACGTGTTCACCCTGAGCTGACGTCTTTACACCCCCACGACAACGCATGCAGAGGGAATCCCGAGGACCCCCTGACCGCAACTGCCCGGTACTAAAATATCCGACACCTGGAGAAGCACTGCACCCGCAGCCCCCAGGCCCGAGAGAAACTGACCACCGGTGCAGCAAAGACCAGCAGGCGGCCCGCATCCTTGCCCAGTTGGTGGCTTGCCCGAGAGGCCCCCCACTGCCCTGCCTGCAGTGCCTAAGTGACCCCCCCCGGGTCCCTCCAAGAGGGACCCGGGGGGGGGACCCGGGGACTCCTCCAAACCCCCCTGGTCTGCCCTCCGACAATGCAGGTGCTTACCTACAAGCAGACTGGAACCGGAGTACTCCCTTTCTCCATAGGGGCCCACGTTATTTTGGCGTCTGTTTGACCCCTGCACCTGACCGGCCCTATGTTGCTGATGCTGAGAGTTTGGAGTTACCTTGAACCCCCAACAGTGGGTATCTATGCCCTGGAGACTGAACCCGTAAGTGTGGTACTTACCTCAGAAACTGTACTTTACTTACCTCCCCCAGGAACTATTGAAATTGCAGTGTCCACTTTTAAAATAGCTTTTTGCCATTTTAAAGAAAACTGTGTACAATATTGATTCTATTCAAAGTCCTAAGTATTACTATGCAAAGTATCTTTCATTTAATGTACTTACCTGCTAAATGAATCTTGTGGTACTAGAAATGAATTAACAAAATAATATTTTTCTACATAAAAACCTATTGGCCTGGAGTTAAGCAATTGAATGTGTGTTTTTAATTACTGCTTGTGTGTGTAAAACAAATGTTTAACACTACCCTCTGATAAGCCTAACTGCTCGACCTCACTACCACAAATAGAGTGTTAGTATTATCTATTATTGCCTCTGTCAAGGCTCTGGGGAACACCTGGACTCTGTGCACACTATGGCCCTAATTAAGACAATGGCGGTAAATGCCGCCTACCACTGTGGCGACGGCTACCAAAAAAACGTTGCTGTGGCTAACATCCGTCCACTAAATTATGACCACAGCCGGATTTCCATCACAAGAAGGGCAGAAATCCAGCTGTGGTCATACTGTCGGACAGTGTGAAGGTGGCACTGCTACCTCCAGCAGCGCCATGCCAGTAGACCGCCACTAGTCGTATTATGCCAAATAATGTGTCCTGGCGGTGTTCTGCTGGTGGGCGCTGCTGGCGGTAGCAGCGCCCCGTCCAGTCCCCTGCCAGAAGACCCCCTTTGATGCCGGTAAGTTGGGTTTCCAAAAGGGAGGGGGATGGAGGGTGATGTGTGTGTGTGTGGGGGGGTGTGTTCATGAATGTGTGAGTGTGTGCATGAATGCAAATGTGAGTGTAGTGTTGTGTGTGTGTGTGTGTATGTGTGAGAATGCGTGTATGAATGGAAATGTGAATGCATGTTTGCATGTCAGTATGAATGTGTGGACGGGTGTGTGCGTGAATGAATGGATGCAGCGAGTATGAATGCTTGTATGCCTGTGTAAGTGAGTGTGTGAATGCGTGGTGTGTGTCTGAGAGTGTGCATGTATGGGGGGTGGGGGATTGGAAGGAAGGGATCATGGAAGAAGGGGGGTGGGGGCGTCTGGGGCATGTTAGGGGGGTGGGTGGTCCTCCTACCAGTGACAGGGAAGAAATTCCATGTCACTGGTAGGGCCAACCGCCATGGTTTTCGTGGTGTTATGAACTCTACGAAAACCATGGCGGTAGGCAGGGTCAACATGCCGCCGGCGGTACAGTAGCGGCCACCGGGATGGAGATTGTTATCTCCAGCCTGGCAGCTCCTACCGCCATGGCGGTCGGTGTGGTACCGCCAATGTCATAATGTGGTGGTATATACTGCCAGCCTGTTGGCGGTACTACCGCCACATTAACACCGACTGCTGGGGTCATAATGACCCCCTATACATGATTTTGATATAGTATCTAGAGAAACAGCTTCCTGCAACAGTGACTTGTGTAGCAATCTTCTGCAGTGAAACAAGGTGGGAGAAGACTAAGGACTTTGACTTTAAAGAGACATTGATATCAATCCAAATACAAGAGGACACTATTCTATAGATACACAGTTAGTCAATGTTTATCTAGTCGCCAAGAAACTGCACTGCATTAGTAATCTCATGTGTAAATGCCTGACAGCTATAATTTATTTTCACAGACAACTGAGTGAGGTTAAACCGGGAGAGTTGCATCTTCTGGAGGTAACAAGGTGTAGAACCAACAGGGCCAACCCATGACAGAGTTGATCAGCTGTCTCATCACCACTTAGTCATACAATACAAGTCCGTTTTTCCCCCTCTTCTCTGTGGTGTTCTTTTGGGGCTGAGGTTCTAGTGAGTACCCATCCTGTTAAACGCAGTTGGGCATAGGCAGCAGTTAGACCTGTGCATTGCACCTGCTAGTAGAGAGGATTACAGGTTAGTGTATAGGTTATCTGATTTTGGTGAAAACTGTTCCAACAGAGTTCCAACACGCACTTTGGTAGAGTGCTTAAATTCAAAGAAAAAAGTAGTGCCTAAAAATGTGCAGATGAAGGGCACAAATAATGCATCCATGCCCCAGGTGAGGAACTAACACACAAAGTGGGAAAAAGCCAACACCATCTACTAATAAGAAGCTAGCAAAATGAGGGTGACAATAAAGCCAACTGTTGGAATGCAATGGGTGGTCTCTAAGCATAGTGACAGAAAACAAAAGGCATTAAAGAGACAGTACATGCTCCTTCTAGGCAAGGCCTAAAAAGGTGCACTGACGCAGCTGCCATTGGTGGTGGCATCATCAATCTTTGGGCACACGTGTGTCACCACACAAATATGTGTCTACAGAACTACATGGGTGCCCCTTCGTAAGAGTGTGAAACACATTTTTGGAATGCCGGGCACAATTTTCTGCTTAGCCTTCCAAAAAATATTAGTATGTTTTAAAAAAGATCAGCAGGGGTGGGGGTAAATGGAGGAGTGAGTGGGTGAGTCGGTTGGAGTGAAGCCACAGGGAGTCGCTGAAAGGCCTGAGGGTAGAGAAAAATGGTGGCAGTGGGAGAGGCACAAGAGGGAGACAGCAACATAATGGGGTAGTGGGTAAAGTACATGGGAGGGAGGCCGAACAGCCATGAGGGGACAGCAAACACAGACTTACTGGTGGGGTGACTATTTGGCAGTGGAGGAAGGAAGAGAAACTCAAGACGGAGAGAGCGGTAAAACAGATGCACTTTGACGGGGTGCTTAAACAAAAGGACAAAAAAGTAGTTTGCTAATGTGAGCAGTGGAATCACACAAGTCAGCCAGTCAAATGAATGGTAAAGGGGTTATGATCCAATGGAGGAACAAATACAACCTGCACAGGGAAAGCCATCCAATAAGAAGCAAGCAAATTTTAATACAGCCAACCAATGGTAACCAATGGCAGGGATCTAAGACACTATGGCCCTCATTACAACCCTGGCGGTCGGTGATAAAGCGGCGGCAATACCACCAACAGGCCGGCGGTAAAAAAAATGGGATTATGACCACAGTGGAAACCGCCAACATAGACAGTCACTTTAACACTCTGACAGCCAGGGCGGTAGCAACAAACACCGCAGCGGTCACCGCCAACAGACAGGCGGAAGACAATGTACCGCCCACGCTATTATAAGGCACCAATCCGCCAGATTTTCCGGGCCGGTACCAACAACATCAAAAGCACGGCGGAAACAGTCTTTGGAAGGGAAACCACTCACCTTTCGACACTGAATGAAGAACCAGGACGCCATGGAGCCCGAACTGCAGGTCCTGCCGATGCTGGTGTATCTGCTAATACATCAGGAATATCAAAGAAGGCGGCAGCGACAACCACGTTGAGTACTACACCTAGCACATAGGGGGGGGGGAGAGTGACACACACACGCAACATGCAACACCCCCACCCCCTCTCACCCACAACACCATACACACAAACACATGCAGCAACATTACATGTACACCCTGTAACCCCCTGGAAGAACACAAGGACCAAAGGACTAGAGTGAAATGAGAGATATTTAGAAAATGCAGATAAAGCTAACGATTGTAAACAACAGTATATACAAATATTTACAATATGTACAGAGGGCCGTACACTGTCCTTTGCAAATGTCCGTGGACCAGTGGCCCAAAGAAACATGGGCAAAGCCCACACTTGACTCCTGCCTCAAAAGGGAAAGAACACTGCAGGGGCATCAGGTCGAAAACACACAGTCACCTCAGGGGGAAGGGGAGGGGGGCACCTCAGCCTGAAGATGGTACTACGCCACTCCTCCTGGAGGGGGCAACATGCCCACAGCGATGTCCTGGGGAGTGCAAAGCCACAGTCTCTCAAGTGGGTGGTTTGCCCACTGCTTGGTCCTGGGGAGTGCAAAGCCACAGTCTCTCAAGTCTCGCAAGTGGGTGGTTTGCCCACTGCTTGCTCCTGGGGAGTGCAAAGCCACAGTCTCTGAAGTGGGTGGTTTGCCCACTGCTTGGTCCTGGAGAGTGCAAAGCCACAGTCTCTCAAGTGGGTGGTTTGCCCACTGCTTGCTCCTGGGGAGTGCAAAGCCACAGTCTCTCAAGTGGGTGGTTTGCCCACTGCTTGCTCCTGGGGAGTGCAAAGCCACAGTCTCTCAAGTGGGTGACATGTTCCACTGGTTCTGGAGGGGGCCTTGTACCCAGTCTGCTTCATCCTGCCAAGGATAGGGGGAGTGGATGCTTATCTCCACTGGTTCTGGAGGGGGCCTTGTGCCCAGTCTGCTTCATCCTGCCAAGGATAGGGGGAGTGGATGCATATCTCCACTGGTTCTGGAGGGGGCATTGTGCCCAGTGATTCTGCACCTGGGGTGTGGCAGTTCACATTCCCTCACCTGAGTGTCTGAGGCACAAGATGTGTAGGGAACAGGTAGCATGATACTCTATCGAGGCACAGCCAGACTCCACCCTGCGGCGACTTAGGCTGCAAACTGCTAGTAGTGCCGGTACTGGTGCTTCAAGTGGTGGGTGCAGGGTCCAGGCCATCTCCTGCAGCCTCGGAGGGCTGCCCACTGGGGATGCTGCTGATGACAGATGTAGTGGCACCAGCTGGGCATGTCGCGGTGCATATGGCGGTGTAGGTGGCGGTGCCCACGGTGGTGTCTGCGGCAGAGATGCTGCCGGTGCTGGCCGTGGTGCAGGTGCTGGTAGTAGTGGAGGGAGACACCAGGCCGTCTCCAGCAGCCTCGGATGGCTGCCCACTGGGGATGATACTGCTGACTGTTGTTGTGGCAGCGGCAGTGCAGGTGGCGGTGCAGATGGGGGTGCAGGTGGCGTTGCTTGCGGCGGTGCTTTCCGCGGTACAGGTTGCAGGCCTGTCAGGACTAATAGTGATCACCAGTCCTTCACTTGGAGGCTCCGAGCCCTGAAATGCCTTGCCTTTGTTTTTTTTTGCCCTTCCCCACCTTGGCAGATGCTGCTGGGACCTTGGCACTGTCCTCTTGAGTTTTCGATGCTGGGTGGGTCGTGCGTCTTGTCTGTGCTGCATGCTGGCCCCTTCTTCACCTTGGCAGGTGGTGGAATCGGTTGGTCCTTTGCATTGTTCGGTGGCACACTGCCAGCTCTGACGGCTGCTCCCTTTGATCCCCTGGGACTTGCAGGTACCACAGCGGACGCCGAGTTGGAGGCTGAGATGCTAGCCTGGGATCTTGACACCCTGGCCCTAGGGGAAGGACTTGGGGGAGGCATAGAGAAGAGGTCAATATCAGCCAGGAAAAGTTTTTTAGACATACTGGGACGGGAAGATGGAGGGGGTTTGGGAGTGGAGGAAGAGGGAGTGGTTGTAGGAGGTGTACGTCTGCTGAGTTTGGGTGAAGGTGCATGGGCTGAATGCTGTTGTGGGGTGGATGGCTGTTGAGTGAGTGTGTGCCTGCATTTGTGTACTTTGGGAGGAGGGGTCACAGACACAATGGAAGAGGACACAGGGGACGTGTGCATGGTTGTGGGGGTGGTGACTGGCCGTGAGGGGTGTGTAGTGATGTTGGTGCTGGTGATGGAGGTAGTGGCTGATGATGTAGTGCATGCAGGTGTGAGTGGAGACGCTGCTGGGAGGAAGGTGGACGAAGAGGAGGAGGGGACACAGTGGAGGAAGTGGATGTTGGTATGTTTGCATGGGTATGGTGCTTGTGTGAAATGATGTGTGGTGCTCATGTTTTCCTGAACCACTTTTTTGTGTTGATTTGTGTGCATGCTGGTCTGAAGGTGTACTTGGGATAGGGTAAGGTAGAGGGGATTGGGTCTGGGTAGTGGAAGTTGGAGGGGGGAGGCTGGACACAGGGACAATGGCTGCCATTAGTGCTGATCCCAGAGCCTGAAATGCTCTCTGTTGGGCCGCCACGCCAGAATGAATGCCCTCCAAGTATGCATTTGCTTGTTGCAAATGCCTCTCGACACCCTGGATGGCATTCAGAATGGTTGACTGCCCAACAGAGAGGGATCTCAGGAGGTCAACAGCCTCCTCACTGAGGGCAGCAGGGCTGACTGGGGCAGGGAGATGCCCCCCCTCCTGGGTGAGCGGGCATGGGAAACACGCTGAGGGGCTGCTGGGAGGGCGGTGCTGGGAGGGGGGGGTGACGGCTGTACCTGTTGTTGGGGTGGGAACAGAGGTGTCCGTCACCGCCAGGGAGCTTCCATCGGAGGAGGATTTGCTGTCACTGGTCTCCCCTCCTGTCGCCGTCATGGAGTTCCCCTCGCCCTCCGTCCCACTGGTGCCTTCACCCTCAGTGGATTCGGCCTCCAGGCCCATGTGGGATGCAGCTCCCTCCGTCGCCGGTGCCTCTGCTCCTCAGCCAGATGATGCTAATGCACACAAAGACAGGGTGACAAAACAAAAAGGGGGGGAGAGACAGAGGATACACTTGGTCAATGCCAGCAACAACAGTACCGTTGGCAGACACAACACACAGGGAGCAGCCCTATGCAGTAGGCCATGCCCAACCAGTCACTAAGGTAGTCACCAGCCCATGGGGGACACTGCCTAATGTCAGCATCTGCACACCTGACACCCACAGGACCCTGCCCAGTAGTAGTTGGCCACTTGTACCATTGGGGTAGGAGTGCTCCAGAGCCTGCACACAAGGGACCTACCCTGCCATGATCGCCCTGGCCTAGGGGCACCCACCGCCCCCATCCCCCACCTTGCTAGTTCCTAAAACGCGCAAAGTCAGGATTCAGAATCTGTACTCACCCCCTTGTGGCTGCTGTGATGCCCTCAAGCACCCATCCAACTCCGGATAGGCCACCACCAGGATGCGGAACATCAGGGGGGTCATGGTGGGATGGGCTCCCCTTCCACGTTGGGACGCCTGCCCCAGCTCGGCCTCCGCCATTTTCTTTGTCCAGCGGCGCAGGTCCACCTATCCCTTGCAGCAGTGGATGCTCTGCCTGTGATAGACCACCAGGGTCCGCACCTCCCTGGCGATGGAACGCCAAATACTCTTTTTATGGTGGGTGCTGACCTAGAGGGAAAAGACAGCGGAAAATGTAGTTACTCACCCGTCCGGCCCGTCATACTCATTGCCCACCAGTTCCCACCCATGCCGTGATGCACATACACTGACCACCTCTCATGCAGCACTCAGGCCAGGATGCCTTAGCACCCCCCAACATGTGGCTTACATCCACACCACTCCAAACAGGCATTGCCCACACATCATGCTCACAGTGTACTCACCTGTTTGTCTGGAGGACCGTAGAGTAACTTGTACTGGGGTAGGATCCCATCCACCAGTTTCTCCAACCCCTCCGCAGTGAAGGCAGGGACTCAGGTCACAGCAGCACATGCAATGTAGGTCCTCTCCTGTTGATGGTCAATCCTAGAACTGTGTGCCCAGTTGGAGCCAGACCTGATGTCAGCTATCCGCCAGCCCACAGGAATACCCCCTCTAGTGCAGGTTCAGTCAGTGCTTCATTTTCTGGCAAGTGGTTCCTTTCAAACTACAGTGGCCATGGCATCAGGGATGTCTCAGCCCATGTTCTCCAACGTGTTGACCAGAGTGTTGTTTGCCCCGCGGAAGCGCATGTGCAGCTTCATCGTTTTCCCTCAGGTGGATGATTTGCCACAGTAAAAGCTGGCTTCTATGCCCTAGGACATATCCCCAACATCATTGGTGCCATTGATGGTACACTTGTGGCATTCCGCCCCCGCAGAAATGAACAGTTCTACAGGAATAGAAAAAGCTGTCACTCGATGAATGTGCAAATTGTGTGCTTGGCGGACCAGTACATCTCCCATGTGAATGCCAAATATCCTGGCTCAGTGCATGACGCCTATATCTTGAGGAATAGCAGTATCCCTAATGTGATGGGGCAACTCCAGAGGCACCGGGTGTAGCAAATAGGTGAGCCCAAGGTCCCCACACAGTATAAGTTGGGGTCTGAGTATGGGGTAGTCCCTAAGGGGTGGTGTATGTCTAACAGTTGTCCCTCGATATTTGCAGGTGACTCTGGTTACCCCAACCTCTCATGGCTACTGACCCCAGTGAGGAATCCTAGGACAAGGGCAGAGGAATGTTACAATGAGGCACATGAGCGTACAAGGAGGATTATTAAGAGAACCTTCGGCCTCCTGAAGGCCAGGTTCCGGTGCCTCCATCTGACAGGTGGATCCCTGTACTACTCACCCAAGAAGGTGTGCCAGATCATCGTGGCATGCTGTATGTTGCACAACCTGGCCTTGAGACACCAGGTGCCTTTTCTGCAGGAGGATGAGCCTGGAGATTGTCTTGTGGCAGCGGTGGAGCCTGTGGACAGTGAGGAAGAGGAGGCAGACGAAGAATATGTGGACAACAGAACAAACATTATACAGCAGTACTTCCAGTGACACACAGGTAAGAGACTGTAACTCAAATTTACATTACAGTAAACATTTGTACATTGTACATGGCAGCCTCTTACCCTCTGTATATAGACAGTGACTGTTCCCTTCGTAATCTCTATTTTCAGATCTGTGTACCCCATTCTGGCTACTGCTATATGTACTGCTGCCCACCAAAGGTCATCCTGTGGTAAATTTCACTGAACATAGACGTTGCAATGCTTTGATAATGTTTTAATAATACATTTTTCTAATCATTACACTGACTCCAGTATGGTTTCTGTTTCAAGGGTGTTTATTTTTTGTGCAAAATAGTATGGGGGTAAGTGCAAGGGGCAGGGGTGATGGTGGAGGAATGTCCAGTTAGAGTCCAGTCTATTGGTATCACAGGTGCATTGTCCAATGGGGCATTGGAAGGGGAGCAATGGTAGTTCAAGGTGGACAGGGTGACATAGTGGGTCAGAAGGGTGACAATCAGGAGAGTCTTATTTCCTGGCGCGGGTCTTGGCAATTGTAGGAAGTTGGCTCTGTATGTACTATTTCAAAGTAAGAAATAGCATGCACAGAGTCCAAGGGTTCCCCTTAGAGGTAAGATAGTGGCAAAAAGAGATAATTCTAATGCTCTATTTTGTGGTAGTGTGGTCGAGCAGTAGGCTTATCAGAGGAGTAGTGTTAAGCATTTGTTGTACACACACAGGCAATAAATGGGGAACACACACTCAAAGACAATTCCAGGCCAATAGGTTTTTATATAGAAAAATATATTTTCTTAGTTTATTTTAAGAACCACAGGTTCAAGATTTACAAACAATACTTTAAATGAAAGGTATTTCACTTAGGAACTTTAGGAACTTTGAATTAGAAAAATAGCATATACAGTTTTTACACAAATGGCATATAGCTATTTTAAAACTAGACAGTGCAATTTTCAACAGTTCCTGGGGGAGGTAAGTGTTTGTTAGTTTTGCAGGTAAGTAAACCACCTATGGGGTTCAAAATTGGGTCCAAGGTAGCCCACCGTTGGGGGTTCAGAGCAACCCCAAAGTTACCACACCAGCAGCTCAGAGCCGGTCAGGTGCAGAGGTCAAAGTGGTGCCCAAAACGCATAGGCTTCAATGGAGAAGGGGGTGTCCCGGTTCCAGTCTGCCAGCAGGTAAGTACCCGCATCTTTGGAGGGCAGACCAGGGGGGTTTTTGTAGGGCACCGGGGGGGGGACACAAGTCAGCACAGAAAGTACACCCTCAGCGGCACGGGGCGGCCGGGTGCAGTGTGCAAACAGGCGTCGGGTTCGCAATAGGATTCAATGGGAGACCAAGGGGTCTCTTCAGCGATGCAGGCAGGCAAGGGGGGCTCCTCGGGGTAGCCACCACCTGGGCAAGGGAGAGGGCCACCTGGGGGTTGCTCCTGCACTGGAGGTTGGATCCTTCAGGTCCTGGGGGCTGCGGATGTAGTGTCTTTACCAGGTGTCGGGTCTTTGAAGCAGGCAGTCGCGGTCAGGGGGAGCCTCGGGATTCCCTCTGCAGGCGTCGCTGTGGGGGCTCAGGGGGGTCAACTCTGGCTACTCACGGGCTCGCAGTCGCCGGGGAGTCCTCCCTGTAGTGTTTGTTCTCCACAAGTCGCGCCGGGGGCGTCAGGTGTAGAGTGCCAAGTCTCAAGCTTCCAGCGGGAAACGTGTTGTTTCAAAGTTGCTTCTTTGTTGCAAAGTTGCAGTCTTTGTGGAGCAGAGCCGCTGTCCTCGGGAGTTCTTGGTCCTTCTAGATGCAGGGTAGTCCTCTGAGGCTTCAGAGGTCGCTGGACCCTGTGGAACGCGTTGCTGGAGCAGTGTCTTTAGAAGTGGGGAGACAGGCCGGTAGAGCTGGGGTCAAAGCAGTTGGTGTCTCCATCTTCTCTACAGGTTTTTCAGCTCAGCAGTCCTTCTTCATCTTAGGTTGCAGGAATCTATCTTGCTGTGTTCTGGGAGCCCCTAAATACTCGATTTAGGGGTGTGTTTAGGTCTGGGGGGTTAGTAGCCAATGGCTACTAGCCCTGAGGGTGGCTACACCCTCTTTGTGCCTCCTCCCTGAGGGGAGGGGGGCACATCCCTATCCCTATTGGGGGAACCCTCCATCTGCAAGATGGAGGATTTCTAAAAGTCATAGGCCCTCATTCGGACCTTGGCGGGCGGCGGAGGCCGCCCGCCAAAGTCCCGCCGTCAGGTTACCGTTCCGCAGTCGAAAGACCGCGGCGGTAATTCTGACTTTCCCGCTGGGCTGGCGGGCGGCCGCCTTCAGGCCGCCCGCCAGCCCAGCGGGAAAGAGGCTTCCACGATGAAGCCGGCTCGGAATCGAGCCGGCGGAGTGGAAGCTGTGCGACGGGTGCAGTTGCACCCGTCGCGTATTTCACTGTCTGCGCAGCAGACAGTGAAATACATTTAGGGGCCCTCTTACGGGGGCCCCTGCAGTGCCCATGCCAGTGGCATGGGCACTGCAGGGGCCCCCAGGGGCCCCGCGACCCCCCCCTACCGCCATCCGGTTCTCGGCGGGCGGACCGCCGGGAACTGGATGGCGGTAGGGGGGGTCGGAATCCCCTCGGCGGCGCAGCTAGCTGCGCCGCCTTGGAGGATTCCAATGGGCAGCGGTACACTGGCGGGAGCCCGCCAGTGTTGCCGGTCCGACCGCGGCTTTACCGCCGCGGTCGGAATGCCCATTGGAGCACCGCCGGCCTGTCGGCGGTGCTCCCGCGGTCCTCCAACCCGGCGGTCATGGACCGCCAGGGTTGGAATGACCACCATAGTCACCTCAGCTCAGGACACCTTAGGGGCTGTCCTGACTGGCCAGTGACTCCTCCTTGTTTTTCTTATTATCTCCTCCGGCCTTGCCGCCAAAATTGGGGCTGTGGCCAGAGGGGGCGGGCAACTCCACTAGCTGGAGTGCCCTGGGGTGCTGTAACAAAGGGGGTGAGCCTTTGAGGCTCACCGCCAGGTGTTACAGTTCCTGCAGGAGGAGGTGAGAAGCATCTCCACCAGTACAGGCTTTGTTACTAGCCACAGAGTGACAAAGGCACTCTCCCCATGTGGCCAGCAACATGTCTTGTGTGTGGCAGGCTGCTAAAACTAGTCAGCCTACACTGGTAGTCGGTTAAGGTTTCAGGGGGCACCTCTAAGGTGCCCTCTGGGGTGTATGTTACAATAAAATGTACACTGGTATCAGTGTGCATTTATTGTGCTGAGAAGTTTGATACCAAACTTCCCAGTTTTCAGTGTAGCCATTATGGTGCTGTGGAGTTCGTGCATGACAGACTCCCAGACGATATGCTCTTATGGCTACCCTGCACTTACAATGTCTAAGGTTTTGCTTAGACACTGTAGGGGCATAGTGCTCATTCACTTATGCCCTCACCTATGGTATAGTGCACCCTGCCTTAGGGCTGTAAGGCCTGCTAGAGGGGTGACTTATCTATACCTATAGGCAGTGTGAGGTTGGCATGGCACCCTGAGGGGAGTGTCATGTCGACTTAGTCGTTTTATCCCCCACTAGCACACACAAGCTGGCAAGCAGTGTGTCTGTGCTGAGTGAGGGGTCCCCAGGGTGGCATAAGACATGCTGCAGCCCTTAGAGTCCTTCCCTGGCATCAGGGCCCTTGGTACCAGAGGTACCAGTTACAAGGGACTTACCTGGATGCCAGGGTGTGCCAATTGTGGAAACAAAGGTACAGTTTAGGGAAAGAACACTGGTGCTGGGGCCGGGTTAGCAGGCCTCAGTACACTTTCAAATCATAACTTGGCATCAGCAAAGGCAAAAAGTCAGGGGGTAACCATGCCAAGGAGGCATTTCCTTACAGCAATGTTCTCTGTCTTCTGCCTGGATCGGAGGGACCGTTTGCGGGGTGGGGTGCTGGTGGCCTGTTGGTCCTGTGGCGGTTGTCTCCTGTCCACTACCGCCGGCCGAGGTAGAAGGCTGTTCCTCAGTTTGGCTAGTGTCAGGGGCCCTTGTTGTGCCACTGCATCCCTCATGGTCTTGCCCATGTCAGCCAGCACCCCTGCAATGGTGACCAGGATGGTGTATATTTTATTTAGGTCCTCCCTGATTCCCAGGTACTGTCCCTCCTGCAGCCGCTGGGTCTCCTGTCACTTGGCCAGTACCTGGCCCATGGTCTCCTGGGAATGGTGATATGCTTCCATGATGTTTGAGAGTGCCTCGTGGAGGGTCGGTTCCCTGGGCCTGTCCTCCCCCTGTCGCACAGCAGTCCTCCCAGCTTCCCTGTTGTCCTGTGCCTCTGTCCCCTGAACCGTGTGCCCACTGCCACTGACCCCAGGTCCCTGATCGTCCTGGGTTTGTGGGGTTGCCTGAGGTCCCTGTAGTGGTGGAACCACTGCTGATTGACATGTCCTGGGGACAGTGGCATGGGCCCGCTGGGTGGGTGCTGTGCTGGTGTTTCCTGAGGGGGGAGGCTCTGTGGTGGGTTGGGACTGTGGCAGGGGAACCGACTGTCCAGAGGTCCCTGATGGGCCAGGTTGGTCAACGTGATCCAGGCGTGCAGAGCTGCTGTCATCACTGTGGGCCTCTTCTGGGGGGGGGGGGCTGGATGTAGCTGACACCTCCTCTCCGGTGACATTGGGTTGGGGTCCTGTTGGGATGCAAATGCATTGTTAATGTATTTGTGTGTGCCATCTTGTGCAATGGGTGTGTTCCCTGTATGATTGTGCTTTTCCTGTCGGCTTGACCTTGTGTGAGTGGTGATTTTGTGGGCTGGGTGAGTCTCTCTATTGGGCATGCTGGAATGATGGGTGTCCATGCAGGTCTGTGATGGGGGTCCATGCATTGTTGTTGCATGCAGGGCTTGGTATTGGGATGGGTGGGTTGTGATAGTGGGATATACGTGAGGTGTTGGAGTGATGGGGTGAGGGTAGGGGTAGGAGTTTGTGATGGCATGCAGGTAGGGTGGGGGATATAGTAGTAAAGATATGACTTACCAGAGTCCAGTCCTCCTGCTACTCCTGCGAGGCCCTCAGGATGCATGATCACCAATACTTGCTCCCCCCATTTTGTTGGTTGTGGGGGAGGAGGTGGGGGTCCACCGCCAGTCCTCTGTACAGCAATCTGGTGTCTTGAAACCACGGAACATAGCTTCCCCTGTAGGTCGTTCCACCTCCTCCTGATGTCATCCCTTGTTCTTGGGTGCTGTCCCACAGCATTGACCCTGTCCAAAATTCTCCGCCATAGCTCCATCTTCCTTGCAATGGATGTCTGCTGCACCTGTGATCAATAATAGCTGTGGCTCTACCCAGATGATTTCCTCCACCATGACCCTTAGCTCATCCTCAGAAAACCTGGGGTGTCTTTAGGGTGCCATGGATGTGGTGTGAGTGATATGTGTGAGTATGTGTGAGGTGATGTGTGGGGTGATGTGTTGGGATGTATACTTTGATGTGAGTGGTTGGTGTATGGGTGATGGTGTTCTGTGCCTCTGAGTGAGTGTGTGCTCTTTACTTGTCTCTCTGTGCTTGGTCTTCGTTGTAAGGGGTTGTGGGTAATGTGGATGGGTGTTTTATAGTGGTATGAGTATGTGGGTGTGGTGTGTGTATGGGTGTCAGCTGTGTGTATTTTGAATTGTCCAATGTGGTGTGGTTTTGTAAGTGTATGTGCATTTTGAGCTCGGCGGTGTGTACCATCAATGGATTACTGTGGTTGAATGACCACTGCGTTGATTCGGGAGTCGTGATACTGGGGGCTTATTCCTGTTGGTGTAACAGTGTGGGTTTTGCTATCTCCAGTTTATCACTGACCTTTGGTGTGGCGGACTTGTGTGGGTGTCTGTATTGTGGCGGATTTCTATGTGTGGGTCATAATACTCGTGGCGGAGAACCGCTGCGGTCACGGTATCTTGGCGGCCGTCGGCACAACAGTAGCCGCCATTTACCGCCAGGGTTGTAATGAGGGCCTCTACGTTTTTGGTAAACCCATGGTGGAAAATTTTCATCCTTCTCAGGAATCAATGCTCATCGATGTCAATGGATCTTTGGAACCTGCATAGGATGTGGTAGAATCAAATAACACAATTTCAATACAAACCAATTAATTAACAAAGTATGACCAATGAGGCCATACAAGGAAAACTCCAGTCATGAATAAAGTTAAGAAGTTTATCACAAATGTAAGTTTGGAGTAATGTAGACAATGCACAAGACAAAGTTATAAAGATACAGAATAATCTGTGGATGACCAAGCCAAGGAAATAAGTTCAGATTGACTAACTTCAAGAGAACTAGGCAATCAACAAAGAATATGCAAAATATCAATAAGATAACTTGAGGTGCGGTAAACATTTGTTGCTCAGTTGTAATAAGCATCAAATCATCACAGTTCAATTTAGATGGCCAAGGAGAAAACCCTACTGTTTAGCCAATTATGGAATAACGTGCTGGGCAGAACAAATGCAGGCAAAAATCAAAAAGAACCTAAAGGACAAAAACATTGGGAAAAAGATAATCTCCAGCAACAGGTTGCTAACTAAGATAGACAAAAAGTAAGTGAAAAGAAAAAGCGTCAGCATGTTAGAAGTTCGGTCAAGAGTATTCATCTTTGAAATAGGGTGAAAACCACTAAGTCTCAGCGTGGCATTTCATAGGGGCAAAGACAGGCAGAAATGTACCTCTCCAAGAAGCTCATCATGCAGGGCCAAAGGATTCTTCTCAGAGCTCCAGGGATTCTCATCTGATGGGATCTGAAGGGAAATCCCAGGGTTCTGATGGGAACTCTGACCAAAGTCCTGCTGAATATTGCTGGGTATTGACATGTTACATTTCATACAGCAATCTGATTTGTCAAGGGAACAGTTCATTTGATGTTGAAGGGGCATCATCCAATAGCAATCGATCATATGACTCCAACTTGAAACATCTTGAGGTTTTCCCAAGTCTGTCATGAGAATTGAGTCCATCAATGTAGCTCCACATAAAATGTAAACACATTTTTAAATACCTAGTCCACAGTCCATGATGTTCTACATCCAATGTCAGCTTCTTACAACTCTTTATGTGTAAAACAATAGACATCTATTACCAAACTAGTCTTCTTGTGGGAATGAAGTCTGAAAGAAAGGTACATGTTAGCAAGATGACTTGACATTTTTTGCACATTCACAAAATACAGGGTCCAGCAGGCCTCATTTAGGCTAATGCAAGTGACTTAAAACAGCACATTAATATATTCGAATAAAACACATTTTAATATGCAAACTATAAATTCTGCATTAACAACACTTCATCAGTGTTCATGGTACAATAACTTTAAACAAAATAACTCTGTTAATGCATTTCAGCCAGTATAAGTCAGAACTGCATTTCTCTATTTTTTCACACGTATGTAAAACAGAAATTCAATATTGCTTCCATTTTCTTACGATAATGGCATTACTTCTAGTCCTACTCCCTCGCCTTCCTTTTAACCAATGAGGCCTCCCGCCTCCCCCCTAGACCCTCCCTTCCCCTTTCAAACCCCCCCCCCACCCTTATCCCCTCCTGTACAAAAACCAAGCCCAAGCTGCAACTCGGACAGTCCGTACCGGGAGGGTGGGAGGGAACGGAAAAGGAAGGCGAGGGAGTAGGACTAGGAGTAATGCCATTATCGTAAGAAAATGGAAGCATTACCTCCCGTCCCTCCCTCGCCTTCCTTTTAACCAATGAGACATAGCAGAAAACACACAGGAGACGGACATCGAGTTGCAAGACCTTTATTTAACATCCTGCACCAAGATCATCCCAAAAATGACCTCATAGAGGACAAGACCCGGTGACCTAACACCGACTCCAAACTGCCCAAGTCCGACAGCCTGTAATGACGCACAAACGTCGAAGGAGAAGCCCAAGTGGCGGACCTGCAAATTTCCACCACAGACGTCCCCTGAAGCTCCGCCACCGTAGCCTCCATGCCTCTGGTAGATCTCCCCTGAATCCCTTGAGGAGGAACCACCTCTGTCAAGGAATAGGCCAATAGAATTAAAGATCTTACCCACCGACTCAAGGAAGCCGTGGAAGGTTTTTCACCTTTGCGAGCCGGACCAAAATTAACAAACAGTGAATCCCCCTTACGAAAAGGAGCCACCACCCGCAGATACTCTAACAAAACCCTGCGTACATCCAACGAATGCAAACGGCTCGTGAAAAATCTTACAAAAAGGAAAGGAACAAGCCAATGCCCCCAATTCCCCCAACCGACGAGCCGAAGTAATGGCTACCAAAAAGAACGTCCTCAAAGATAGATGGTGCAAATCACAGTCCCCCAATGGTTCAAAAGGGGCCCATGAAGGAAAAGAACGTACCGGGCGAGGAAATAAATTAATAAGCACTTGAAAAAATCTAGGCATCAAGCGCCCTTCATCCTGAAGATTACGCCATGGTCCTCTGAAAGCCTGAATAGCCGCCCACTGTACCCGAAGAGAAGCCACTGACAACCCTAAATGAGCACCGTCCTGCAAGAACTGCATCACCTCACAGATAGAAGCGCAGGTAGGATCCAACTCACGACTTAAGCACCATGACGAAAACACCTTCCACTGTCAACCATAAGAAAGCAAAGTGGAACGTCTCCTTGAAGCCAGTAAGGTAGAACTCAAAGCCACAGGCACCCCCAGACCTGTCAATCCCCGTCGTTCAACTTCCAGGCCGTCAAGTGCAACCTCCTCAATGACCCCAATGGGAGGCAGGGAAATTCCAGGGGAGACGGACAAAGGGGCAGAGGCCACATCCTCCCGTCTGCCATCAGCCTCAACAACGGGAACCAATTCGCCCTCGGCCAAAGTGGCGCAATGAGGATAACCCTGGACCCCAGATCCCTCACTCGTAACCGAAACGCCCTGAGTAGTTGAAAAGGAGGGAACGCATACAAAAGGCCCTGCGGCCAAGGACACGACATCCCGTCCACTTCTCATGCTTGGGGACACCGAAACCGGGAGCAGAAGCGATCCACTTTCGCATTCCCTGCGGACGCAAACACATCCAGCACTGGAAGACCCCAAAGCCGAACCAGATGCCGAAACAGAGACTTCCGGAGAGAGAAAAGTTGAGAGGAAGGAATCACTCTGCTCAGCAGATCCGCCCGAACATTTACCACCCCCCGAATGTACGTAGCCCTGAGAGAAGGAACCCACTCCTGAGCCCACACAAAAATCTCTCTGACTAAATTGAACAGAGCCCTTGACCTGGTCTCCCCTTGCCGATTGACATAAGCCGTGGCCACTAAGTTGTCTGTGCGAACCAGAACCGCTGATCTCCTCAGGGAATCCTGGAAATGGACCAGAGCCAGGAATACCACCCTCAATACGCGCCAATTCGATGACCGACTCGCCTCCCGAGGGGACCAAAACCCCTGAACCTGAGCCGACCCCATCCATGCCCCCCAACCGGAGAGGCTGGCATCCGTCGTCACCACCACGGGTCTCAGAGGTGATAAAGACACCCCTACCCTCAGGTGGTCTGCATCCAACCACCATTGCAACTCTCTGTGAATCAATCCGGACCCTGGAAACCTGTCCTTCAGAGAACCGGACCCTGGTGCCCACCTTCTCAAGAACCATGTCATCAAGCACAGGAGATGGAAACGTGCCCAAGGAACCAGAAATATCACCGATGCCAAATGACCCTGCAGCCGCAACCATAGAAGAGCACGGGGAGCAGACAGCAACAATACCTGTGCTACCAAAGCCTGGAGTACACCCAACCTTTTTTCTGACACAGTCACTAACCCTGGAAGTTTCTGAAACCGAGCCCCCAGAAAAACTAGATCCTGGGACGGCACTAAGTCTGACTTCTCCCAATTGATTAAAAACCTGTGGTTTTGCAGGACCCCCCGAACTTGGTCCACCTGCCTCAGCAACAGGTCTCGTGATTGAGCATGAATCAAAATGTCGTCCAGATAAGGATGCAGAAACACCCCTTCTGAATGAAGCAAAGCCACCAGAGGAGCCAGCACCTTTGTGAAAATTCGAGGAGAAGATTTTAGACCGAAAGGTAGAACGCAAAACTGATAAAGGTCCTGACCCACAGCAAACCACAGGAACTTTTGAGAGGATCTTGCCACAGGTACGTGTAGGTAAGCATCCTGTAGATCCAGTGACACCAGAAAGACCCCTTGCCTGACCAAAGGAAAAATAGTCTGAATGGACAGCATGCGGAAATGCACTGTCCTGATCCAGGTATTCACCTCCTTTAGAATGAGCACCGGTCGAAATCCCCCTGAAACTTTCTGCACAAGAAACAAGACCGAATAAGTGCCCTGGCCCCTTTCGTCTAGCGGAACGTGGGAAATGGCTCCCCTGACCAGTAAGTCCCGCACTCCGTCCAATAAAGCCCTTCTCCGTGACCCCTCTGAAGGCAGAGGAGTGGGACGTACCCCTGAATCTGGAGGAACCCTCACAAAATCAATGACATAACCATTGTTCACAATGTCTAGAACCCAATGATCGTTTACACTGTCCTCCCAAGCTGAAAGAAAGTGACTCAGTCTTCCCCCAACCGGCCCTCTGCCAGGCTCACAGTGATTGTCAGGACCCCTTCTTGAAACCACCCCGGGTCGCAGGAGCCGACTTCTTAGGCGAAAAACGCGGCTGGAAACGCCGTTTCCTAAATGAAAAGGATTTAGCATCCCTAGTAGGAGAAGATCTGGAATGCTTCTTCCACCCTTTACCCGAAGAAGAACCCCCTTCATAAGGCAAGGCATGCTTCCGCTCCTTAAATGCCTTGGAAAGCATGGATGGCAATTGTTCTCCAAACAAGCTACGACCTACAAACGGCAGTCTCAACAAGGCTGCCTTTTCCCCCTGGATCAGCCTTCCAGGAACGCAACCAGAGGGACCTACGAGCCCCAAACAAAGACCCAGACGCCAGAGCCGAAGTACGGACCACATCAGAAGACACATCAGCCAACTATCGGGCCTGCTGCTCCATACCAGCCAGGAGCTCCGAACATTCCGCCCCTTCCTGTACAGCCACCGCCAGTTTATCAAAGTCTTGTACCAATGACTGTGACGCATAAGCAGAATAAATCCCTGCCCTCAGCGCCAGATTCTCTGCAGCAAAATCCCTCTTAAGACCTGAATCCACTTTACGGTCTGTGGCATCCGTAGGCACACAATCCTCCGGATTGACTGCCGTTTTGCCAAATAGAGTAGCCAAAATAGAAACCAGGCGTACTGAAGGAGGTAAAACCTCCTCACCCTCAAGCAAGTAAAGTTTCCGAAGGAAACGTGGAACCTGAGCCTTATCCACATCCTTCCACTCATGAAACACCATATCCTTCACAGGTCCCTGAAAAGGCATGGCAAACTTCGAAGGTGTCTGATATTGAGGAAATAAAAGAGAATCCGAGTTTGTAGGTTGAAACACTGGGAAACCCAAATTGTCCCGAACATGTGCCATCACTTCCCACATTTCGTCTCTGGAAACATATTTCCCCCCAGATGACGTCGATGGGGCCTCATCCTCACTCTCCGACGAGGACTTCCTTGCCGCTACCGATGAGTGCGCAAGCTTAGGCTGATCAGTCCTGGCCACGCCTGCATGCAGTGCCCTGGTAACAGCCACCTCAACCAAATCCTGCACCTCCTCTCTGGACATGAGGGGAGTACCCCTGCCTGGTAACAGTGAGGTCTCAGGACAACTACTTTGGCCAAATTCATAAAAACCACGGGCAGAACGCCCGTCCTACCTGACGAGCAGCTCAAAATCGAAGTCCCTCAGTTCCCCGCGGCTCCGCGGCGCGGAAACCCGGAAACCGACGCCCCAGCCACAGAGTGCCGGCAGACTCCGTCAGCCGGCCCCCAGTACACGCCTCCCGAGCAGCCATGCTGCTCGTCAAAGACGCGACCCAGCCGGCGCACTCCTCGCGGAGCTCCGCGTCCCGAGGAGTGCCTCCACCGACGACCTCCAGGCCCCGCCGTGCAGGTGAGAAAGGGAAAGAAAACCGTCTAGCGTGGGCTAGACAAAAGAACAGGAGGGGATAAGGGTGGGGAGGGTTTTTGAAAGGGGAAGGGAGGGTCTAGGGGGGAGGCGGGAGGCCTCATTGGTTAAAAGGAAGGCGAGGGAGGGACGGGAGGTAATGTTTCAATACAGACTATTAGTTTAGACTCTAGACTACAGCATGATGTCAGTTTATTCCTTCAAACATTTAATTAAACTTCAATACCAGCGATGTTTAAGTCATTAGTTCAAATGAATGCACATTATAATAGCTTCTCAGTGTATCAGTCTACAATCAAACTATTAGTACTTTGATTAACATAATGCACAAACTGTCACGTAGAGTTGATCACTGTTACATAAGGGACAGTACTAAGGGTTCCGCTACATCGCCCACAATAGGTATTTTGCAACCAGAAAACTTGTGCTGTCTGGTAGGCTCGACTTTAAAAGGTTTGTAAACTGCACATTAGAGAGAGGAGAGAGAAAAACAGTTGCGGCTCGCACCAGGTGAAAGGGGAGGGGCAGGCGGCGAGGGGGTCTGGTGGGTCTACAAATTAAATTTAAAAATAAATAAATAAACAAACACTTACCTCCTCTGTTGCACTGCATCGCTCCTCTCCTTTGTTGTTGCAGGCAGGCACAGGCTTCCAGCCTGCCCTGCGGCCAGTCCTGACGCTGCTCAACTGTGTTGCTGGGGTGGAGAGAGCCTACTGCACATGTGTGTTTGGCCGGCCGGAGACGGCCGGCCAAACACACATGCACTCTGAGGGGGAGTGCTGAGCACTCCCTCTCACTCCTCGTCACTGCCGTGGCCCCTCCCCTTTATAAGGAAACGATAATAAAAACTGTTTATTATGGTTTCCCTGTAAAGGTTTGCAGCTGCCGCTGCTGGCTGGGGGTCAAATCTCCTCTAATGGAGGAGCAGCCCTAGAGAAAAACCAGATGATTAGGGACATGCAGCCTGACAGTAGACATCATCGATGATTTAGTGATGAACGAAATTAGGACACCTTTTATTAACTACATGCAAGTAATAGATATAAATCAAAGCATTTAGGATGTCACATAACCTTTCTCCAGATACAAATAAACTGAAAAAGCAAAAATAAGTTGTTGTACTACTGAATGATGGGAGGATAGGATTTGGAAGCCTGAGTGTCTGTTGGCTGCCATTTGTAGAGTGTAGCCGAAACTAATGAATATGTCAGTGTCTGGGTACGTAGATCAATACAAACCTCTTAACGAAGGCTCCCAGTTTTCCATTTTTACAGATTTTTCATAAAAATACAGATGGAAAACATAATGTTTCCTGTCTGTAATTATTTTTAAAAGCGGAAAAATATTGGAAATTGTGCTTCTTGTGCGAGACTCTTGATTCTGTCTTTCATGAATCCAGGCCAAAGCTGTGCAGATAGACATCATGGGGAGTTGAAAACCAGGATGACAATTCCTGAAATACAGGCATGTGTGTAACATACATTTGTAGAATAACACTAATATGCACCAGTGCGTAGTAGTGTATTTTTATATGTGGCTGCTTAATTCGTTCATTTGAGTGCACGTCTCAGAGTTAAACATGCAAATATACCATTTTACGACTCCATTTTTTCTCAAAACACAAAATTAACATGAATAAATACCTACAATATGGCAAAAGAAATATGTATAAATACAGATAGAAATGTTAAAAAATAAATACAGTAAACCTAGGAGCTCTCTTAACCCACAGAGCAGACAGATATCTGTGTGGGACATGGCTATTTGAGGGTGGTCTGTCGCTGTCGAAAGAATTGGTAGTTTGTTTGAAATGAAAGACTATGTTAGAGATGAAAAATCATTAATTAAAAGTAGATTTGTATTTCTCATGGTAATTGGTGGCAATCTGTGGTCCGTATATTTCATTCTTTGATAAAAACCATCATCCTTAACCACTTGCCCTCCGGCCACATTGAGTAATTTTCCCAAAAACCATCTTCATTTCAGCCCCCTTTCAAGTAAGGTGTGTGAACTTGCTGTATCTTCCCTTCCCTAACTCGTGCTGTATTTGTGAAAGGAAGACCGTCTCACTCTGAGGTGTTGTTCTAAAGGCTTTGGAGTAACACCCTTCAATAATCCACAGTCAAATGGCCTCTTCATGGTCAATATTCTGGAATTCACAATATTGTAGCAGTTCTTGACTCTGAGTTGCACTGTCAGCCAGACTCAGCCATGCTGGTGGTATGTAACCCTCTCATGGGTAAGCTTGTTGTTTAGGCACTTAGACAGTGGTAGGTCACGATGTCCTCTACCTGCAATACGGTCAGCAGTTTCTCAACATCGGCCTCTTCCAGGGTCTGAAACAGATCATTGGACTGTTCTCTGTGCATATCTCGCTGATAGCTTCAAGGTAATACATGAACTTATGTACCATCTGTGAATAACCTACCTCCTTGGTTCCTTAAAAATTGAGGCTAGGATGTCTTTAACGTCAGGCATGATGAATAAACAGCAGATTAGACCAGTTACCATAAGAGCGGACACAGGAGGTTCGAGGCCCACAAAGGAGGGGGGTCACAGTACATTGCCGGTCATGAGGTTGATGTACACTAAGGAATAAAATACGGCAACATTTAACAGCTAGATTATGGAAAACATTCGGGGGAATGCATTTTCTCTATTAACATACATGGAAACAAAGGCAATTTTAGGCGGGAGGCAGATTAAGTAGAGACATTTTTGCTACAAAATCGGGAGTCTCCCACTTGAATCGGGTTTGTTGGCATGTATGGGATATGTACCGTGGAGTATAAAGTAGTCTAGGTCGGCAGCAGGGTGTTCTTTCTCCAATATACACAGATGCAAATGAATACATAGATTCATGTATAAGGGAACTTTTACACTTTATTCTCTAGTGCCTTGAGCAAGGCACACTCCGATTGTAGGCAGGCTCTGCTGTGACTTCTCTGCCGGTTCCTTCTCTTCCTCCTGTTCCCTTCACCTGCCGATTGTCTTCAGCAGACTAGCAAGCTAGACCGCTGACTGTGTCCATTAGACCTGCTGAGGACTTGACATCAAAACACGTCACACTTCGAAAACCGTGCTGCAGTCGATGAACTCAGTGCATCCTCATATAAACAAACTCTGTAAATTTAGAACAAAAACTCTATCCAACTAGAGTTTAATGATATTAACCAAATCCTTCCTAAAGTGCCTGCACTTGTGGACTTTGAAAGAACCATCGAGGACAGAAAAACAATGTTTGGACAAAATTTTGGAGAAAAATATTGTGTGGACAAAGTATTTGTGTCAAGAATATCGAGGGCAAAAATATCTTGAAGGTAAGTTTCTATAGACAGTTTTACTATACTAAACTCTACATATATGTATCTTGATGATATACATATCTTCAAGGTACATAGAGTTAAGAATAGTAAATCTATACATACCTCATTGCACTTACCTTCTCGATATGTTGGTCCACGATACTTTTGACACAGTATTCTGTCTATACAATATTTGTTTCCTCGATATTCTGTCAGACAACCCGGAAAAATTATTCATATAAAACAGGAACTCATTCTTCTACCATCTTCCACTGCATTACTTATCAAAACATATGTTCACTGCTTATACAGTGTGAGTATGTGGCTGGATGGACGGCGAATCATAGCGCTTCACTAAACTTGTGGTGAGACGGTGGCCTTATAAAAGCAGAAATATAACTAATTCCTGGTTGCTTCGTTAAAGTACGTCTGGGTTTGGAAGGAAGGAAATTTCACATTACCTCCCGTCCCTGCCTCACCTTCCTTATTAATCAATGAGGCTCCTTGCATCTCCTACACCCATACGTTCCTAAAATAAAACACCCCACCTCCTCCCCTGCCTGTTCTTTTTTGAGTCCCAGAGACTTACCTTTCTTCCTTCTCCAGGGAAGGGCCTGGGGGTCTTTGGTGATGGATCTCGGCAGGGTGCAGTCCTCCCTGCGGCCGTCTCTCGGCTTGGCTGCGTTCTTGCTTGGCAGCGCAGCTCTCCTCGGAGCATGGCCTGCAGATGCTGCAGCAGTGTCAGGCGATCCTACTGTAGCTGGGACTGAGCTTCCTGCCTCGGCATGGCAGGACGCATTTTCAGAAGTGTTCCTTCACTGTCTGTAAGGTAGGAACAGTTTTTTGTGCCAGTTTTTCTTTCCATTTTGGGGGGGAAACCCAGGTTGCTGTCATTGGTGGCTGCTGAGGTTTTCCTGGCTTTTCTCCATTGGTTGAGTGAGGGGATTGTATCCCTTACTTAAGGTGGGCAATGGTGTCTGGACATTTCTGCGTTACCATGGTGGGCATGACGTCTGCCAAATGGACAAGTGCTGTAAACCACTTCTTCCTCAGGGGAGAAGGAAGAGGTACCCATCCCACAGAACAGGTCTTGGGACGCCTGGAGTTCTGGAGGGGGGACTGTGCCTCTCATGTCTAGGGTAGAGGTGCAGGGCATGATTTAGGTGCCAGTGACGAGGGCTCTTCAGGCTCGTCCAGCACAGCACGGCCCAGGAGGTCATCCAGGTCTAAGAAGTTGATGGCGGATGATGGTTCCTCTGCCTCAGATTTAGAGGCTCCCTCTACTTCTTCAGGTGGAAAGTATGTTTTCCATGAGGAGATGTGGAACATTCTGGCTCATGTGAGGGAGAACCTGGGGTTTCCTTCTTTTCAGTCAACAAAAACAGAGTCTACCTTGTTTCCCTAGTATGTTGTGCCTTCTCGTTTTGCCATGCCCTCCCAGGGTCCTGAAAAGGATATGGTATTCCGGGAATGGAAGGATGTGAATTAAATTCAGGTCCCGCGGTTCCTACAAAAACTGTATTTGTTGGAAGGGGAAGATGTCCTTCCCCATTCTGTTCATCTGGATTCAACCTGGCTACTTTGATTGGGAAGACGGCCGTCAATACGGAGGACTGTACCCCTGCTGATGCCACTGATTAGAAGGTGGACTCTGGTCTTAAGAACATATTTGCAGCTGAGAATCTGGCTTTGAGAGTGAATCTTTTCCCAGCCTATTCTTCCCAATCCTTGGTACAGGACTTCGATAAACTGGCTGTGGAATCACAGTAGGGGTCTGAGTGTTCTGACTTATTGGCAGTGATGGAACAACAGGCAAGGTTGCTAGCTGACGTTTCCTCTGATATTATACGCACATCCGCTATGTCCTCAGGGGCTTTGATTGCAGCCAGACTTTCTCTGTGATTGAGGCACTGGAAGGCAGACCCTGGGGAAAAGGCCACCCGAATGAGGATCCAATTCAAGGGTCAGGCGCTCTTTGGGGAACAGTTGCTGGCCATGATCTCTAAGGCATTTAAGGAGATGAAACATGCTTTGCCTTATCAATGGGGTTCCTCAACTGGCAAAGGATGGAAGAAGGCTTTTAAGTCTTCTTCTAAGTATGAGCCCCAGTCTTCTTCCTCTCAGAAAAGGAGGTTTCAGCCCTGATTTTCCCCAAAATGTTCTGATCCTGCTCCGAAGGGGACCTCCAAGAAGGGCTCCTGACAATCATTGTTCCGGGGAACAGTGCCAGTTGGTGGGAGGCAGCGTCATTTTTTGCCCATTTGGCTGCAGGAAGTCTCGGACAAATGGGTACTGAACATTGTAACAAATGGATACACAATAGAGTTTGATCAGGTTCCTCCAGATATTGGTGTTTGGCTGACGCTAGTTCCAGTTTCAGGGGTAAAGAGATTGGCCTTATTGGATAGGGCCCAAAAGTTGTTTGGAGAAAGGAGCCATCTCTGAGGTTCTGGTGGCAAAACAAGGAGAAGGGGCTTATTCCATCTTGTTTCTGGTTCAAAAAGTGTCTGGGCTTTTCGCCTTGTACTAGATCTGAAGTGGCTCAATTCATGGATCACAAATGTTCATTTCCAGATATTGACTGTGCAGGCAATTATCCTGCTGATTTGTCCAGGAACTTTTTGGGCATCCATGGATCTCCCGGAATCCTTCCTATACATCCCCGTCATAGTGCCCTCTCAAAAATTCCTAAATTTTGCAATAGGGGGCAAAGATTTCCAGTTCTGTGTTCTTCCCTTTGAATTCAAGTCCTCACCCCGGGTGTTTACAAAGATCCTGGCTCCTCTGATGACAGTCCTTCATGCAGAAGGGGAGTGCATACATCCTTATTTGGATGATCTCTTGGTTCAGGCCCCATTCGAGTCCTGTGCGGGTTCAAGTGACAAGAGTATTGCAGGTCCTTCAGGAGTACGGATTTTTGATAAACTGGGTAAAGTCAGATTTGGATCCCTCTCAGGAGTTGCTGTTCATCAGGGCTCGCTTTATGACTCTCAGACGGTTGGTGATATTGTCAGAGAGGTGATTGCTCAGCCTACAGTATCAGGTGCTGTCTTTCGTAGGTCAGGCTGCTCCCAGGGTGCTGGAGTGGTTGAGGGTGAAGGGCCACTTGGCGTCATCTATGTTTCTGGTTCCTTGGGCCAGATTTCACCTGCATTGTCTGGTCAGCTGGATTTTCTCCCATTGGTCTCCTGGGAGTCTCAGTCTTCAGGAGCATATCCTACTGGTAGAACCGGTCTACAGGGAACTGATGTGGTGGCTGAAGAGGGTGCATCTAGTCAAGGCGATTCCCCTGTCTCCTCCAACTCTGGTGACTGTTATGGCAGATGCCAGTCTCTTCGAGTGGGAGTGTGTGGCTGGGGTCAGAGTAGGTTCAGGGGTTTTGGTCTCTTCATGAGTCTCAGAGGTCCTTGAATAGGAGGGAGTTGAAGACTGTTCTTCGGGCTCTGGTGTATTTTTAGGGGTTCCTGAGGGGAAAGGCAGTGCTGGGGCAAATGGTCAATCTGGTTGCCAAGAAGCCATCTATTCTAACTTAAGTAGGTGGATCCGTTCTCTGGTCTTGTTGGCTTATGACTTGAAGGGTGTGGTTCCTCCACCGGGTATTCAGGGGCTGTCCATGCAAGGTATGGCGGCAATGGTGCCTGAATTGCAGAGGGCTTGCTTGGTGGAGATTTGTAGGGCGGCGACTTGGTCTACTCCCTCCACCTTTGTTCGACACTATCGGATTGCTGAGTTGGAACATTTGGATATTGTTTTAGGTCGCAGGGTTTTGTCCTCTATGAGGGAATAGAGGTGTTTGTGTATGTTCTCTGGACCCTTTATTAAAATTGTGGATATTGCCACTCATTTGTCCCTTTCTGTTTTTACTTGCTAAGTCTCATTGGTTAACATGGAAGGTGAGGGAGGGGTGGGGCGGGAGGTAATGCGTCAATTACTTGCCGATAATGACATTACTTCTAGTCCTACTCCCTTGCCTTCCTTACAGTTCCCTCCTGCCCTCCCGGTACAAGACAACTGAGTTTCTGGCTGGCTTGTTTACCCGCAGAATAGAAAGGGGTGTGGGGTGTTTTATTTTAGGAATCGAGGGGGTTTGGAGAGGCAAGGGGCCTCATTGGATAATAAGGAAGGCGGGGGAGAAGGGCATGGAGTAATGCCATTATCGGTAAGTAATGGACGCTTGTGAGGTCACTGCAGAGCTGGGGCCCTCAGACTACAATTACAGTCGCCAAATAGTGTGTTTGAGATGTGAACGAAGGGTAGCAGCAACACTGGAATCATTCCCAGTCGCATGCAAGAATTGGAAAATAGTTTTTATGACCACTGTGGGAAGAAGGGCGAGTAAGAGCACGCACATATCAATATGAGGTGGTTCAGTGGTTAAGGCAGTACCGCAGAAAGTAGAGCACCTTAGGGAAGCGCATGAAAAGCCAGGGTAGAATCCGTCGGCCCATCGACTTCCTTTGAAGCGACCAAGAAGGATGGAGGGTTGGTGCAGATTACTACGTCTGAGGAAAGTGTGTGTGATAACAGTGAATTTTAGGGGCATCTGTATACTCCATATGGTGAGAGAGGGGTGTGTAGATATCAGGTTCTTGTGTCCTCCAACAGAAGTGTGACAGCAAAGACGGCAGGGTTAGCAATTATGGTCTTTAAACAGCAGTGAGAGAAAAGGGGCAGAACAGCAACATTCTATAAATGGACAACTCAATTTGGTATTTGGTGTCGGCCTGGCTCCAAAAGCGACGACTTCAGTCTTGCAACAATCGGAGGCGCATTTCCAGGCTTACTCGGGAGGTGGAGCTGGTGTCGCATTACGGATATCGTTGACTTCAGCGTCCGTCCCCTAGATCGAAACGTTGTCTGTTTTACGGAAAATGTAATTTCAGGCTGTAGAATGGCCCTGGCCTCTGTCTACCCCTTCCCCTCGGCCCCAACCATGCGTCTTGTCAGCAGGTGGCACGCGATTGCCTAGGAGACTTTGAGCCTGCCTGGGCGAATGAAATCATAATTAAGAAAGCCTATTCCCTCAGCCATGCTGGGATTTTTTGTTAGGTGGTGTCTGTCTGCATATGCATGAATAGGAGAGGCAGCTGGGAAAGGGCAGCCTCCGCGCCCGCCTTGTGGCTTCCAGCTGCCCTCGCTGAAATAAAGAACATTTTCTAAAGGGCACCCCCTCTAACGTGGCAGTAATAACCGACAAGGAATGATGACATAAATGCGCGCCAATAAATCACACACTCTCTCCTTCATATGCAATGCACCGATTCCATGCATAGCGGGCAGAGGGAGGGGCAGCTTTCAAGAGCGGACCGTCAGCACACATGCAATATTTTCAAACGTGAAAGTGGGAGATTTTTGAAGAAAAAAAACAGGCCACTGTATATTCTCTGAAGCAGAGGCAATTTTAGGCGGGAGACACCGTCAATAAAGCCATTTTTGCATACATTCCAAGTTTTCAGTTTGCTTATGTGTGACATCTCGATGTTTTCAGGGAAGTTATGTGTGCCACTTCCGTGTATATGTGACACTCTGAATGACCCTTTAATGATGTAAAAGGTTCCTGTAATGATGTAAACCTCAGAAATTTCTTTCTAAACAGATTATTGTAGGGCTTTTTCTAGATCACTGTAATGGTCCAGAAACTGCCTTAGAAATTCTGCAAGACTCCTGAAGTGCCTATGCCAGGGCAATAACCAATCCCTTGTTGAACATGCATGACGTACACAGCAGCTACAGTAACAAATTGTTCCTACTGGTGTGAGCCCCTGTGCTAGTGAAAGATCTTTGGATCAAAATTGTGAATGACAGTCCTATCCTTTTCAAAATAAACACACACATCCACAGGGTATGACTGGCTGCTGTAATGGCCCCTGGCACGTGCAGATGTGTGCCATTCCCTATATACTTTCAGTGGCTTCGCATCTCTGTATTATGACTACTTAAACACCATAGGCTTTCAAAGATGAGCCATGGAAGTAAAGTGGCATTGTTTTCCATCTGGATGCAGGCAGGCCTAAGGCCTGAATTGGAACTGAACCTCAGTGGAAAAAAACTCACCCCTTAATGAAGTACCACAAACAGAGAACAATACACCCTTTGTACCCATCCCCTCATACAATCCCTAAGGTGAAAGAAATCCAATGGGTACCCCTTCCATTCTCCAGATTGAGCTCCTTCACTAGAAGCTAGAGGATTCCCCACCAACACACAGCTTCACACCAGGCACCAGGTTGTTTGACTACAAGAGCACTTAGCACTCTGAAGTGACTACGGTGGTAACTTAAGGCTCACTAACTATGAAAATATATTGACACAATTGTGTTTGTGTGAGGCCCTATGCTTCCCTCTCTTGTTACAGACCAGTAAACATTTGATAACATCGTGCCCTTCTTTCTCTTCTCTGTCCTTTAAACACTCATCCCTACTTTCGCTGCCCACATTCCTCCATTTACGTTTTCTCCCTCTCCCCTCCTTCCCACTCATGCCATATTTCCACTCACCAAAATCTTTTCACTCTAGTGTCTTCCTCATTTTCCCTCTTTTCTTTCCTTTCCGTCTCAATCTCTGTACTTCTCGAGATCTCTTGTCCCTCCTTTACCTTTTCAATAACATCCTTATATTCTTCTCTAAGCTTAGCTTTTTGCCTCTCTCCTTTTCTCTCTCATTTATCACTCACCCGCTCAATCTTTTTGTATTTTTCTTTCCTCCACTCACCTATGTCCTTCCTCCCTTTTTAGGGTTGTGGCTGCGAGAGCATGCACTAGTGTGTGCATCTCGCTTGCAAGACTCTGCTGTGTACAGTCAGGGCTTGGAGCCCGCCTGTTGCTTACTATTTGTTGGCTTGCGTGGCACTCTTCTTTACAGTCTTGTAATTTGTCACTGCAGTCCAAGCATCATTTCCTTTCTTCTGTGTGGAGCAGGAACAAAGCAGCGATTGATTCAACTTAATCAGTGCCCATCCGCCGCTCATGACGGAATTGAGGTACTATTTTATTCTTTTTTACGTCTAGTGTCCTGCAAACAGTAGGCTTGTGACTGGCAAAAACATGCCCAGCAGGCAAACAAAATGCAAAGTTTAATTTTCTATAGTTAACTTTTATTTTGCCAAGGCTTCTTTCCTCACTTTGTACTCATGTTTTGTTTTGTTTTTGATGGTGGGCACTGTTCTCAAATGACGATGATTATCTTGTTCTAAATATTGCAAAGCAGCATTGTTTCTTGATTATGTATAATTTCTGAAATGATGCTTTAACACATCATTGTGCAGTACACTCCAATTCACCCTACTCTAATCCATACCACTCACTCCAATCCACTCCAACCCACCTCACTCCATTCCTCCCAAGCCACCCCGATCTAATCTGCCCCACTCTAGTTTACCCCATGCCAATCCATAACAAACTGCACCACTCCAAAACAATCTGCCTGACTAAAATCTCAAACAATCTGCCCCACTCCAAACCAAAACAATATGCCCCAGTCCAATCTGCCCCAATCCAAAACCATCGGCCCCAATGCAATCTGCTGCACTCCAATCCAAAATAATCTGCCCACTGCAATTCAAAACAATATACCTCACTCTCATCTACCCCACTCCAATCTACCCCATTCCAATTCAAAACAATCTGCCTGCTGCAATCTGCTGCATTCCAAACCAAAACAGTCTACCCACTCCCTTCTACCTCACTCTAATCTGCCCCACTCCAGTCCAAAACAATCTGTACCACTTAAATCCGTCCACTCCAATCTGAAACAATTTGAAGCACTCCAGTCTGCCCACTACAGTCTGCTCCACTGCAATCCATTCCACCTTACTCCAATCCAATCCACCCCACTCGATCCCAAATCACCCCACTCCAATCCACTCCATACCAACCCAATCCACACCACTACAATCCAATCCACCACACCCAAATACAATCTGCCCACTTAAATCTTCCCCACTTCAATGCAAAACAATCTGCCCCACTCCAATCTGCCCCACTCTAATCCAAAACAATCTGCCCACTCCAATCTGCTCCACTCCAATCCGCCCCTCTCCAGTCTGCCCCACTTTAATCCAAAATAACCTGCCCCACTCCAACCCAAAAACAACCCACTCCAGTCCAAAACAATCTACCCTACTCCAATCCACCTGCACCCAATCCACCTCACCCCAATCCAAACCACCCTACTCCATCCCAATTCACCCCACTCCCTTCCAGTCCATCCTACACTAATCCAGTCCACACTAATCCAATCTACTCCACTCCAATTCAATAAATCTCACATCACCCTAATCCAAACCACCCACCCCGATCCACTCCAGTTCTATCCACCCCACTCAAATCTAACTCACACCACTTCAATCCATCCCACCCACTCCAATCGAACCCACCATACTCCAATCCAACCCACTCCAATCCAATCCAACCCAATCCGCCTGCTCCAATCAAGTCCGCTGCTGCCCAATCCACCTCACGCCAATCTACCTACACCACCCCAATCGTTCCTACTGCAATACAGTCCACTTTAATCCACCCACTCCAATTCAATCCAGTCCACATTGATCCACCTAACTCCAGTCTTATACACCCCATTCCAAAATACCTTAAACTACCCCACTCCAATGAAGTTCACCCTTCTCCAATCCAATCCACCACACACCAATCCAATCCACCACACACCAATCCAATCTACTTCACTCCAATCTAATCCAACCCACTCAGTCCAACCCACTCCACTCCAATTCACCCCACCCACCCCAATCCAATTTACCCCACTCCTAGCCAATCCACCCAATCCAATGCACCCCATTTGATACAATCCACCCGCCCACCCTAATCCATCCCATTAAATCCAATCCACCTCATTTAATCCAATCTACCTCACTCCAGTCCAATCCACCTCACCCCAATCCAATCCACCTCACACCAATCCTCTCCACCCCATTCCGATCCACCTCACTACAGCCCACCCCGCTCCAGTTGATCCCACCACACCAATCCCATTCACCACATGGCAATCTAACACACTTTACCGCAATGCAATCCACCCCTCCCCAATCCACCCCACCCCATCCCAATCCAACCCACTCCAATCCAATCCAATACACACTTCCACCCCACCCCACCTCAAGTCATCCCACCCATTTCAATCCACTTAAATCTACCCCACTCTAATAAACCCCACCATACCCCAATCCAATCCACCCCACCCCATCCCAGTTCAGTCCACCTCACTTCAATCCAATCCATCCAGTCTACCCCATTCCAATCCGCCCCACTCCACTAAAATCAAATCCAATCCACTCCACCCCATTACAATCCACCCCATCCCGCTCCAATCCACACTTATCCAATCCACCCCAATCTAATCTAAAACAACCCACTCCAATCCAAACCACCCCACTCCAATCTAGCTCATCCCACTTCAGACCACCACACCCCTAAGTAATCCACCTCACCCCATTTCTATCCACCCCACCCCTTTCCAATCCACCTCACTTCACTCGAATCAACCCCACTCTCCTCAATCTATCACAATCCAATCCTCTCACCCCATCCCAGTTCAGCCTATGCCACTCCAATCCACTCTAATCTACTCCACTACAATCCACCCCATCCCACTCCAATCCACACCAATTCAATCCACCCAAATCCAATCTAACAAACCCCACTTCAATCCACCCCACTCCATTCCAAACCAATCTATCTCACTTCAGCCCCCCACATCCCAATCCAATCCACCCCAACCCATTTCTATACACCCCACTCCAATCCAATCCACCCCACCCCACTGTAGTCCACCCCACTCACTACACTCTATCACAATCCAATCCACCCCACCCATCCCAGTTCAGTCCACCCCACCCCACCCCTCTCCCACTCCAAGCCAATCCATCAGCCCACCCACTTCAATCCACCCCACTCCAATCTACCCCACCCCACCCCACTTCAATCCATTCCACTGCACTCCAATCTAGTTCACCACACCACACTCCAATCCACCCCACTCCAAACCAGTGAATCCAATCCACCCCACCCAACTCCATTCCAAACCACCCAGTCCAATACAATTCACCCCAATCCACCCCAATCCTATAACTCCAATCCAAGTCACCCACCCCAATCCAATCTAATCCACCTCACTCAAATCCCCCCAATCCGAACCACCTCACCCCATTTCAATATACCCCACCCAACTCCAATCAACCCCTCTGCACTCAATTCACCCCAATCAAATCTGCCCCACTGTACTCCAGTCCAATATAATCCACCCCACTATCTCAATCCACTCCAACCCAATTCACCCCACTCTATGACACCCTCTGCCACTGAACTCTTCTCTCCTCTGCTCAACTCTGTACCACTATACTCCCTCTACTCCAGTCCAACAAACCCCCTCTACAACACTCTGCTCCCACACTCCACTCTGACACCCCATGCCACTAACTTTTATCCTCGCTGAACAGTAACCACTCTGGTTTACAACATGGCAAACACATTGCCAAAGTCAATAGCTCTAGTATAGATGAGACCTATTGGCTTTGCCAATGCCTGTTATTTTTCTCTCTCCTTGCTTTCTCTCTCTTCATTCTTCCAAATCAGTATGCATTCCCCTCTTTGTCTCTCCCCCTCTATGGCCTTTTTATTTCTCCATCCGTCCTCGAATTTCACTCTTCTTTTCTGTTTCAAAATCGTTATAGTCAAGGAAGCTGCTGGGCCTAAGCCAATATTTAAAAAAGAAATGGGGTCTCTAGTTGGCAGTGGTTTGCTCCTGTCTAAATAGGGACCCTCACTCTAGTCAGGGTAAGGCAGCCACACAGCTAAGATAACCCCAACAACAGCCAATATTTAACTGAATAAAACAAGACCGAAACAACAAAGATCCAACATACCCAAGCAAAGATACGAATTTTCAAAGATTAAACTTCAGTAAAGCGCTTAGAAACACAATAGCACCAGCTGGGGGTTATCACAACATCTTGACGATGTCGTTCCTAACAGTAAAAAATTGAAATCCAGGATTTGTAAAGTGCTGCAAATCACCAGTGAGGGTCTCAAGGTGCTGAATTGTGGGCACAGGGAGATTAAGTGATTTGCCCAGAATCACAGGATGTTGAGCCAAGGCTGAGATTTGAACCTGGTCCCCCCAGCTCTGAAGGCAGCAGCTCAGGCCGTTATTCTACACCCTCTCCCAACAGTCCAACAACACTCCCAAAGGAGTCGCACGGGCCTCAGGTACAGTACCATTGAAAACGATGAAACAAAACTGTTGAACTGAGTCAGGGAGGTGAGTTGTTGCTGGAGACGGTACAGCGACTTGGTTTCTTCTTGGTTTCACCAGAACTCACTCCCAAGTGCCCAGGGACTGGATTTGGCACCACTTGGCAAGTCAGGATTCTCAGCAAAAGAGCCCAGGTGCTGGCAGGTGAAGCCTTTGCTGTCCCTGAGACTTCTTAACAGGAAGCCCTTGGACAACCTTTCGAAGCAGGATGTAGAAAGCAAAGTCCAGTCCTTTCACTCCTGGGACAGAAGTAGCAAGCAGCAGGCCAACACAGCAAAGCAACAGGCAGAATGGCAGTCCCTGCTACAGCATCTAGCTTTTCTTCCTGGCAGAATGCCCTCAGTCCAGAAGGATTCTAAAGTTTAGGTCTCATAGGTCCAGTATTTATACTCATTCTGCCTTTGAAGTAGGCAAACTTCAAAGGAAAGTCTTTGTAGTACACAAGACCTTGTCTTTCTTGCCCTGGACCCAGAATCATTCCACAGGGCTGAAGACTGCTAATATCTAAGGGCAGGCACAGACCTATTCAGGTGCCAGTGTCAGCTTCTCCCACAACTCTAGCCCAGGAAGATCCATCAGGATATGCAGGGCATAACTTTTTGTGTGACTGTCTAGAGTGAATTCACAAACAGCCCAACTGTCATCCTGACCCAGATGTGTATTCCAACAGATAGGCAGACAGAGAATGGTTAAGCAAGAAAATGCAAACTTTCTACAAGTGGCATTTTCAAACATACAATCTAAAAAACAACTTCACAAAAGTTGTATTTTTAAATTGTGAGTTCAGAGACCCCAACCTCCATATGTCTATTTGCTCCCAATGGGACATTACATGTAAAAGATATTTCAAGGCAATGAATGTATCAGTATTTCACTATAAAGGCACGTAAAACACACCAGTACGTGTCGTACCTTTTACATACACTGCACCCTGCCCATGGGGCTGCCTTGGGTCTACCTTTGGGGAGATCTACATGTAGTAAAAGGGAAGGTTTGGGCCTGGCAAGTGGGCAAGTGGGTGCAGTGGCAGGTCTGAGACATGTTCCATGCTTACTCCTGTGGGCGGCGCAATCAGTGCTGCAGGCTCACTAGTAGCATTTGATTTACAGGCCACAGGCACACAGGGTGCACTATACTAGGGACTTACTAGCAAATCAGATATGCCAATCATGGATAAACCAACCACCGATACAATTTAGACATAGAGCACTTGCACTTTAGCACTGGTCAGCAGTGGTAAAGGGGAAACAGCCTTTACAACGCGGCCGGAGCAACACAGCCCATAATCATGCCAGTGTTACGCTTGCCCTGAACCACGCATGTGCCTGAACGACGCAAATGCGTGGTTAAGTCACTATACATTTGTATGGTTCAGGCACACAGGAGGAATAGCCGGAAGAGGAACGCAAATGCAGTGGGGCTGGGGTGGGTGGGAGGATTTTCAAGGACAGGGTGGGGTAGGTTTTAGAGTTCAGGGTGGTGGTGGGGCATTGGGGTAGTTTTTAGGACATGGTGGGGTAGGTTTTAGGGTTCAGAGCAGGGGTAAGGGGTCAGGGTAGTTTTTAGGACAAGGTAGAGTAGATTTTAGGGTTCAGGGTGGGGTCGGGGTAGGTTTTAGGACAGGGCAGGATAGTTTTTAGGACAGGGTGGAGTAGATTTTAGGCTTTAGGGCAGGGCAGCAGGTCAGGGTAGTTTTTGGGACAGGGCAGGGTAGAGTTTAGGGTGCGGGCCGGATGTCAGGGTAGTTTTTAGGACAGGGTAGGTTTTATAGTTTAGGGAGGGGGTCAGGTAATGTTTAGGACAGGGCTGGGTAGGTTTCAGAACAGGGCAGGGTAGCTTTTAAGGTTGAGGGTGGGGGGTAGTTTTTAGGACAGAGTGTGGTAGCTTTTCGGACAGGGTAAGTTTTAGGGTTTATGTCGGGGTGGAGGATCGGAGTCGTTTTTAAGACAGGGCGGGGTAGGTTTTAGGACAGGGCAGAGTAGCTTTTACGGTTTAGAGCGGGGTGTGGGTAGTTTTTAGGACAATGCGGGTAGGTTTTAGGTTTCAGGGCAGGGGTCGGTGTAGTTTTGAGGACAGGGTGGGATAGTTTTTAGGACAGGGTAGGGTTTAGGGCAAGGGCAGGGGGTTGGGGTAGTTTTTAGGACAGGGTGGGGTAGGTTTTAGGACAGGGCATAGTAGCTTTTAGGGTTTAGGGTGGGGAGGGGCAGGGGGTAGTTTTTAGAACAGGGCAGGGTAGGTTTTAGGGTTTAGGGCTGGGGGTTGTATCACACAACCACGCATGGCCTTATCAAATATACCTTTACTAAGCATACTTTTAAAATGAAATTTTACTTTTAAAACGAAATTTGTTGCAAAGGCATGTGTCGTAAAGGCATGCGTGGTTATGAGGCAGTCGTTGTTCCGACCGCTTTGTTAAGCCATGTGTGGTTCTGTCATACAACTGTGATAAAGTGCCCAGAGTTCAAAAGCCAACAAAAACAGCTCAGAAAAAACAGGAGGAAGAAGGCAAAAAGTTTGGGGATAACCCTGCAAAGAGGGATATTTCCAACACATGCCAAAAAGCAGACATTACTTCAATGCCCTCTAGCATTACGGAAAATAGTTGGTGTGGAGATTTGCTCCTTGTGAAAGAAGCTGTCATTCACAGTGAAGATATTCAGTGGCTAAAGTTGGGGGGGGGGGGGCAATTGCTCAATGCTGTGTTCTTGTTGGTGGAAGAAAAATGTGAATGACACTGGAACAGATCAATGGATGAGGAGGGCAGGAGGAAAGTTCCTAAAAGTATATCATTTATATAACGTTATTAAAATAAAAAGGTCTTGCCTAACAGCGGACCTAAATAATAGACCCACGTCAAATACGTCAATTAAAACAGGTGCTTTAATTTAAAACTTTGAAAGTGAATAACAGACATAAAAATGTGATTAAACTATTTAAATCACAGTTTAACATCAGACTCACCTAAAACATGATAGGATTTTTGTGAGAATTGGACTACTGATGCCCTTATTTTATGTGTAGCACCTTACAAACACAACTGAATCACCCTTCATACCGAATAACCATTCAGTCATTAAATATTATTTTAAAATATGTTGCACTAAAACGGGGAAGTCCCAAACAGATTCAGATAACATCCTCAAAGATTTTGGAATCTAAACCACTTAGAATGCATAGTGTTGTACTGTTGTCTTTGCATGTCCGCACAAACTTCCTAATGTTGCATGGGAATTGTTGAACTGTAGTCTAAAGTGTAGACATTTTTGTGGGACGAAAAACACCATAAACTAAGCTAAACAGTTCGTAGGTCTAGGTGTAGGGGTGGTAATAACTAGCCAGCTGAGATAAACCTACCTTGTATTTATAAAGACACAATCAGACGTAACATTTACTGAACTAGGTTTGGGTTTTGTCAGCTAAGCCTTCAAGTAGAGCTACCACTTACAATATACAGAAAGTGGGCTTTTAGTCCGACCCATTCAAACACTGGGTTTCTTTGATCAGCCTCTTTCAACCATTGGCTGAGGACTGTGTCAATCAGATCTTGGCTCAGGCCAGTGGAGAGTGCATGTCCCACCTAATGCTACTGAGTGTTTAAGTGTATTCTTCTGCTTCCAGTATTCACATTGAAATGCATTTGTGATCACGTTATAGCTGGGGAGCTGTCAATGTATTCCATCTTTCATTTCTTGTCCAAATTTAACGCGGGTAGCCTGTGTTAGTGTTTTTCTAAGTGACAAATCCGAGAACTATAATGCACTTCTCTGGATGGACCAAGAGCTAGGTCAACCCCTGAGGATTTTGTCCTCCCCACCTGAGCCTCATCAACAAATCACTACATTCAATAATATATGAAGCACATTAGACTCCACAAAAAGGGCAGATATTTTTTTAGTACCAAACCATGAAGGTTTATTAAAACATAATGATTTACAGAAAGCAAATCAGGTTAGCAGCTAATTCTAATCAGATTTCATATGCTTCCGTTAAAATATGAACCAAATAAAGTCAAAGAGTTATAAATCAGACTGTGATCCAGCCTGGGGTCATCTTAAATGAAAGGACAAGAGAAAGGTCAATCCTTTCTCTGAGTGCTCTTTTAGGGCCTGTTGTGCCCTAAGGATATGCAAACTTTAACATTTTGTACTATTACACACAGTTCTCAAAAAGACTGTTTAATCGGGTTAAAGAGAAATGGTAGAGTTACATACTCAATAGGTTCTCAACGTTTTCACACAAAACTAGCTTCTCTCCGCGCCCCTTAAAACTACACTATATGTAACAAGATCCATGGATTAGTCCACTACTGCAGGTGTCTATTGAATGCCCTATTCATTAAAGCTACATTCCATGATAACTACAAAGAAAAGAAAACATTTCTTCACAGTGGAAAGAGGTAACAGAACATCACGTTTGGCAAGATTAAAACTCCTGCTTTTATCAGCTGCATCCATTAGTACATAAATATCAGATCTATTGGCTTTGCCAGTGCTTTTTAAATAAATATTTATTCTTAGTTAAATCTGTCCAGTTTTCAGAAAAATTGTAAGTTGGTAGGAGGGTTGCTAGGTAAGTGCCTTTTCCCCAAAAAACGATTTAATACACTTGCCCTCACACTTTAACTGATACAGATTATGCAAATAGTATGTTGATTCATCAATCAAGAGTCCTACTGCAAAGTAACCTAATTCTAAATGTATTACAGCTTCTAGAGTGTCTTTTGTAATTTAAACAAAAATTCTCAGAGTGTTTCTCTCAGTTACACACGGTTGCCCCATATCTCAGTATGAAATCAAGGCCCTGATTTATACTTTTTGGTGCTAATCTGCACTAATGCCGTTTTGCACCAAAAAGTTTAGCACCGGCTTGCACCATTTCTGTGCACCAGCCGGGCACCATATTTATGGAATGGTGCAAGCTGTAGCAAAGGGAAGGCTAGCATTAAAAAAAATGATGTTAGTCGGGTGGGGCTAGCGGTATGGAAGAAGGGGGTATTGCACCAAAAAATGACGTTAGGCAGGTTAGAGTAAAAAAATGACTCCCACCTGCCTAGAGTCCTTTTCTGACGTAAAACCATCCATACCACATGTCTCCTGCCTTAGAAAAGGCAGGAGTCATTCTCACCACCCCAGGGGCCAGCACAGGGGACAAGGGTCCCCTGGGCATGGCCATTGGACCATGTGCCATGTATGGGGGCCCATTTCAGGCCCCCCATGGCACTTTAAAAAATAAAATTAAACATCTACCTGTACTTACCTGTACTTACCTGGGATGGGGTTCCCCCATCCTCTGCAGTCCCTCTGGTGTGGGTGGAGTGCCCTGGGGCCTGGGGAGGGCACCTGTAGGCTTATTCCATGGTGTTCCACCCTGGAAATAGGCCCACAGGTCCCCTAACGCCTGCTCTGACACAGGTGTTAAAAAATGGGGCAAAGCAAGCTTTGCCCCACTTTTTGACCCCCCTCCCGTACACCATTTTTGCATGGGAGTGTAAATATGGCGTTAAGGCCATAGAGTCACTTTTTGCACAGGAACGCCTGCCTTGCATCTCATTAAGGCAAGGTAGGTTTCCACATCCAAGAAATGACTTTAACTCCATAAATTTGGCGCTAGACGGGTCTAGCGCCAAAGTATAAATATGGAGTTAGTTTTGCACGGAATTAGAGTAAAAGAAAATGATGGTAATTCGGTGCAAACAGAGTATAAATATGCCTCCAATTTTGGCAACAGATACTCTGTGAGCAGAAAGAGTGAATGGTGCCTCAAAGTTTACACAGAATTTACTTCTCTATTTCTACATTTTCACATTCACTTTTTAGCCATTTGTCAAGCCCATGCCAATGTGCTGTTTAGAATAATTCCTATTTAAAGAGAACTAGAGAAGTTTTTTATTTTTGTCCCTTTAATTAACCATAAAAATTGTTGTTTTCTTTAGATTAACGATTAGATTATTTTGCCTGTTTCATCACATTTCTGGTGCATACCGTAGTAGAAGCTGATGGCCTTATGACTTCATAGTTTTGGCAATTAGGCCTTTGGAGGCCACTGACAAGGTAAGCTTCCTAAAATGGGTGCAGTGCAAGGAGGGTGGATAAGGTGGCAACAAACAACCTCCAGATTAGATACAGCAGTGCAGGTACAAGGAGCCAAGGCACAACCACCACTTCTGGGTTTAGGGCAGCTGCCAGGCGGGCTGCAGCAGGGTACACAGAGGTTTGAGAACACCTTGTGGGGCGTTTTCACCCTCCTTTGTGCAAACCATGGGTAAGTAGCTGCCCTACTGCTTTGGTCTGCCTAATCACACCCAGTTGCCTGAGCCTTCTATTGTGTAGTTTAATTACTTTCGCACCAGCAACCTCTTGTTTTGTTGAAAATTTGCAGGTTGCATTATTGTGTAAAATTTGCACCCACAACCTCTTGTTATGGTGAAAATTTGCAGGTTGCATTATTGTGTATGCACTTTGTCCAAGGAGGGCGGAAAGTGTTGTGTGTGGCCTTCATTTCTTCTAACTTGTTTTGGTGGCGGGTGGTAATTAGGATTAGCTCCCATATTCATACTTCATATTGGGAAATCATGTCTTATTTGCCTTATTTTTTCCACAGGTAATTTTTTGGTCCCTGGGAATAAGGATTAGTCTGGCCAGAGGGCTCTAAACAGGCCCCCTGAAAGAGAGGGCAGGGGTGCTCGCTTGTTAGGTATGAGTAGAGCACTTCCCCATAAGGGGTGTTTGTTGTTAAGCCCAGTTGCAAACGTGACTCATTGCCCCTCCTCTGCTCTCGTGACTCTCTGGGGAAGAGAAGCGAGTTGTGGGTGCCTCAGGACATGGGAGGACATTTAAAGCAAGGCAGGTGTGGATGACACAACAACGCACCATTGCTTCATTCGGCTCTTTATTGCTGCCCTTCTTTGGAGCGGGGATGACTGCAGGACACCACATTACAGCCCCTGACCTTTGTCTTGCCTGGGAATCCCATGGTGTATCTTTGTCGGTTATCAGCCATGGAGTGGTACCTGCATAGTGGTACTGCATAGTTTGTCCACAAATACACTTTTGAATGGTGCATGATTTTGCATGGGGGGTCACAAAGTGTTCCTTTTAATTCACCTACCTGAGCATGTTGGTTGCTCATAATACTGAAAATTGGTGCAAATTTAATTTGTAAAGCATTCTATTTTCCCTGGGTCTCATGCGGTGTCCCTTTCTGGCTGACGGGTCATGGTGCAGTAGCTGCACAGCTTGGCTGTGGGGACTACCTTGATTTTCTGCCCTAAGAGACTGACTCATTTTGCTGCCTAGCTTTATTTTAAGTCTATTTACCTAGAAGTGTTGTGCAGGTTATTTAACTTTGACGGGTGCCTCGGATGCCTCTTGAGAATGGCTGTTTTCCCTCAGTGAAAGGCTGTTCACCTTCCTGGGCCAGGCTGGCTTTGGTCTCGGCCCTTGAACATTTTTGGGCCCACATTGTTCTATACAGAAGCCAAAGCTGCCCAGGACCAGAAACAGGAACCTGACCTCGCTGGGTGGCTTGTTGGGGATGCCATGGACAAAGTTTTAAACGTTTCTCTCATACCTCTGTTGATTGCAGGCGGTTGTGTATGTTTTTGTGTAAATTCTATGGACAGCATCCACCATGACCCATTATAGTTGGCATTCAAGTGGAGAATATAAAGGGTCAGGATTCCGAGCTGACTGACTACTCAAGCTGGTACTGACAAAACTGGGGGATGGGGAAGGGTCATCATCAGAGAATGCAACATAGTCCAATGCTGCTGTTGTTGAGTGTCCTAGGCAGGCAGAAGTACCCACAAGAGCAGCTTTTATGCTTCACAAAAGAGGGCTAGAAAACGTCCTGTGGGGTCTGTGTTGTGAGGCTCACATGAGGCTAAGGGGGACCAGTGGAGGAGACTTCTCAGGCAGGGGCTGGTTCACCTGAGAATAACTCTGACGGGAGCATGGTCCCCAATGGATGCCCTAATGGTGGAAAGGAAGGAAACTGGTTTTACTCCTCTTCTCCCCTGGAGTGGGCCAGGAGCCAAACCCTCAGACACCGCACTGGAGTAGTCTCAGGGTCATGATTCAAATGAGGTGTAGTGTGTGCTGGGTGAGTTCAATGATGCTTCGTACCCCACATAGTACTGGAAATAACGTTTATTGATGATCATGCAAATAATATGTCTGGTACAAAAGGGGCACAGAGAATAGCTGCCAGGGAGAGGCATGGAACACACCTACATCACACACCCTACTAATGTCAATATGTTCATGCTTCTCCGGTGACATCACCCCATTTCTCCCTTCTTTAAAACCAAACAATATGTGTACCAAACAACACCTTAACATTTGTAACAAAGGTGGTTATTTTGAACATGGCGGTTCGGCCCGCCATGCCTGCAGTGGCGGCTGAAGCCACCACCATGCTTCCGCCGCCAGGCACCCTTGCGGCGGGATTAAACACCATCCATTTCAAATGCCGCCAGCCTTTTCCTGGCGGGATATCCCACCAGGAAAAGGCTGGCAGAGGGTTTGCCCCTGCACTGCCCATGCATTTTGCATGGGCAGTGCAGGGGCCCCTGTGCGGGCCCCGTCGCGCATGTCACTGCCCGATTTACAGGCAGTGACATGCGCGACGGGTGCTGCTGCACCCGCCGCACACCAACATTGGCGGCAGCTCCTCATAGAGCCACCCTCAATGTTGCGGCCGTGTTCCCCGCCAGGCCGGCGGGCAGAGATACGGTCTCCGCCCGCCGGCCTGGCGGGGAAAACATTATACGGTCGGTGGGTTTTCCAGGAGGTTGGGGGTTGATGGAAAGACCGCCAACCCGAACACGGCGGGAAATCCCGCCATGTTCAAAATGACCGCCAAAATCTCTGCTTTCAAGTGAAAACTTTAAAAAACCTTACTAAGTCCTAACCTAAGTCTATAACACATGTCAAAAACACTCTTCAGTCTCCGTTTCCCAAACTTGTTTTTCATTATCCTCAATTGGTAACCTAGATAAACAGTCTGCCCTACAATTCTTACCTCCTGGAATATACTCAATGGTAAATGTAAACTCTAAAAGTTTGGCAGAAAGTCGTGCAATGCGAGCTGCCGAGCATTTCACCTTTTTACCCGATAGAATTTCCACAAGAGGACGGTGATCAGTTTTCAAAGTAAAAAGTCTGCCTCACAGATACTGCTTACATTTTTCCACACTCATGCCAGAAGCTCTTTTTCAGTAACAGAGTATTTTCGCTCTACTTGGCGTAATGTTCTCAATGCAAACCCTATTGTACTTTCACCGTTATATTGCGATAACACAGCTCCTAAACCATATTCACATGCATCCACTGTCACAATGGTTTTCTTTCCTTCTACAAATGGTTGTAAAGCTGGAGCCTTGACAATTTCCTGTTTAATTTTCTGAAACATTTGTTTACATTCATCAGACCACACAAATATAGTTCCTTTTTTTAATAATGACCGGAAACATTCAGGCCCATATTTATACTTTTTCACGCAAAACTGTGCTAACGCAGTTTTGCGTGAAAAAATTTACCACCGGCTAGCACCATTCCAAGATGCCAGCCAGGCATCTTATTTTTTGAATGGTGCAATCCGGCACAAAGAGCAGGCTGACGTCAAGGAAAATTACATTAGCCGGTGGGGGTGGCGGTATGGGAGAAGGAGGTTTTGCACCAAAGAAAATGACGTTAGGCTGGTTAGCGTAAAAAATGATGAATCTAACCAGCCCAGCATCATTTCTTGATGAAAAACCTACCATACCACATGACTCCTGTCCTATAAAAGACAGGAGTCATGCCCACCACCTCAATGGCCTGCACAGGGGACAAGGCATGACCATTGCACCCAGTGCCATGGTGGCGGGGCCCATTTTAGAGCCCCGAATGGCACTTTGAAAAAATAAACAAAATATTTACCTCTAATTACCTATACTTACCTGGGATGAGGTCCCCTATCCTCCGCTGTCCCTATGGTGTGGGTGGGGGTGTCCCTGGGGCCTGGGCAGGGCACCTGTCGGCTAATTCCATGGTGTTCCACCATGGAAATAGGCCCACATGTCCCCTAACACCTGCCCTGACCCTGGCGTTAAATAATTATTTAGGTCCGCCTCCCTCCCGTGCACAATTTTTGCACGGGAGGATCAATAAGGCGCTAGGGCCTTAGAGTCATTTTTTGCCCGGGAACGCCTACCTTGCTTCTCAGTGATGCAAGGTAGTTCCCCGCTAGCAAAAAATGACTTTAACTCCATAACTTTGGCGCTAGACAGGTCTAGCGCCAAAGTATAAATATGGAGTTAGGTTTGCACTGAATTAGCGTAAAAAAAATGACAGTAATTCAGCGGAAAGCTGATATAAGTCTAGGCATTAGTGTTCTTAGCAAAATCTTTTTAACATTTTGCATAAAACTCACACATACCAAGAAAAATAAATAATTGGTCTCTAGGTTTTGGAGCCTGAGCTTCCAAAATGCTTTTCACCAGACTTGGTTTTGGTTCAATCCCTTGCTTTGATAAAATGTGTACTAAATACTCTATTTCTCTGCATTGGAAAATACATTTATCTTTTCTTAAGGTTACTCCTTTTTTTCTAAAGTATTTCAAACATCATCCAATATGTTATCATGTTCCACTTCATTACCTGAAAAGACCAAAATGTCATCTTGGAATACTACAACATGATAGTTATCTTGAAACATATCGGACATTAACTTTAGAAAAACAGCAGCTACTGATGCTAGGCCAAAAGGCAGCCTGCAAAATTGAAAAATTCCATCAGGAGTGACAAATGCAGTCAAATGCCTAGATTCAATATCTAGTTCCACTTGATGATAGGCGGATTTTAGATCTAATTTGGTAAACCAACTTGAAGAACCAATTTTTGTTATTAAATCTTCAATCCTTGACCAAGGAAAATTATCTACCCAAATTGTTTGATTCAGACTTCTTAAGTCAAAACACATCCTTAGATCTCCTGTTTTCTTCCTTGCTAAAACTATGGGAGATAACCATAAGGTTGCTTCCACTTTTTCAATTATGCCTTGTTCACACAAATCTTTCAATAACTTAAATAATTCTGTCCTTGCACTCAAAGGTACATTCCTTAACTTGTGTTTTACAAGAACTGGTCGCCCCTTGACCTTTATAGTGTGAGTAAAATGTGTAATCTTCCCTAACTGATCTTGAAATATTTTTTCACATTTTCTTTCCCAACCAGCTTTGACACTAGAAATGTGCTTAATTGAACTTACATCTTTCTTGTCAATAAAAACAGGTTTGTCTCACCCCGTTTGATCGTTAAGTTGAATTTAGCTTGTTGTAGCAAACCTAAAACATTAATTCCTCTTTTAGCTACATGAACCTTTCTTTGAATGACATTTTCTAAAACTTCTAAAGAGGCCCAGAAATATCCAATTAAATCTATCTTGCTTCCCTCAAAAGCCACTGTTGATACATCAGGAGGATGAAGTGTTTTGTTGTTCCAAAATCCATTAAGTTTATCTTGTGATACAATGGTAATACCGGGTCCTGTATGAACTAAGAGTTTAACCTCTATCCCATTGATCAGTAGTTCAATGTCAGGATCTACAATTGCTTTACTTGTCTGTGATTCTGTACCTTTAACTACTGATACATACTCATTATTGCTAGATTGTTTATCACAGCCATTGTCATTATTCTCATTCAACACACACCGAAAACTATTCCTTTTTGCTCTTCTACACACTCTAAAAAAATGACCCATTTTTCTACAACTTCTACATTGCTTATTTATAGCTGGACAGTTCTTAAAAGATGGCACATGAAGTAACGACCCACATCTGTTTCAAGTAATTTTTGGATTCACTTTGGCTTGTGTATTATTCTTGCTGCCACTAACAACTGGCTGCTTTTTACTATCAATAGACACTTGTTTCTTACTATCATTGTTTTGACAAGAACAGATTTTGTTGCTAATAACCCCTGAAACTGTTGTATTAGACAATGACAATTCTAACTGTGTTGCATCTTCAAGTGAACATTTTCTTCGTTATATCAATGGCTTTGTCTAACGGAGGATCTTTGCATGTCAACAACTTCTCTTGAATTTTCTTAGAATGACATCTGGCAACTAATTGATCTCTGATAAGTTGAGAGGGAAAGTTTTCAAATTCACATTTTGCAGCTAGCACCTCTAAAACTGTGATGAAAGTGTCTACAATCTTCGTGGGATTTTGTGAACTAATAAAAAATGTATATCTATGCACCACAATATTTTTTGTTTTAATAAAATATTTATCCAGTTGCATAACTTCCACCTCAAACTCATCCAAGTCTTCTCCATCAACAGATTCATAAGTAGGTAGATCATCAAAAAAGTTCTGACCCTCCACTCCTAAGTAATAATACATTAAACTTTTTTTCTCTCAGGTCTAAATCTTTGTCCGTCAATAGGTCCTAAATAGGATTTAAATGATCTTAACCATAACTTACATTCAAGAGGTGGATCACCAGGGTCTTGAAGAAATGGTGCTGAAGGTGATACATTCTGCATGCTGTAAAGTAAGCACAGTTGCTTTCCCAGTTGGCTAAGGGTAACAGCAAGCCCTCCACTAGTGAGGCTTTTCTTTTACCATGGGCACCAACTACCAATGCTGTTATCACTGATTTACAAAAGCAGGTCACTATGTTAGCAGGGGAGAGGGTAAAAAGGGACAGGGTCAAATTGGTTCTCCTTGAAGGTAAACGGATGCCATCAGGGCCCAGGGAGTCACCCATAATTGAGGGCAAACAAAAACAAGTTGGGGGGCTGCTGGGAAGGGTGACTATACCTTTTTCAAGTGGGTTGATGCTCAAAACAAGAGACTATACTATCCAAGCAAGGAAAGCGTGACACTTATGTACCAGCTGAGATTAAAGAAATGATCTGAAACGGGGATTCTGTTTAGGTATTATCTCTCATTTGTTCTAAGAGGAGGGATTGTAAGGCAAAAGAGGAGGCATCTGAGGCAAAAGAGAAGGAGAGAAAGGATTCTTCTAAGAACAAGAAACCCACAGTACTTGAGAATATCACAACCTGGGTAGTTGGTTTCAATGTTCACATCAGTGTAATGAGGTATGGGCTCCATGATTTTCTATGCTAAAAAGATTCTTAAGGCTCACCATGATCATGGGGGCACAGTGTGGGGCATAACGGCCCTGATTTTAGATGGGCAAAGGTGAAGGACCCAGATATTAGATGAAATCAGACAGGAGCAAATGTATGGCTTTAAACGATATAGGAATTCACTGAAGGAGTATCCTTTCGGTCAGTAACGCTCCAAATGGGATAAGAAAGGGCCCTGCTAGGCCTTCAACAGAAAGGTCTGCCCTACTGTGTTGTGTAAATTCAAGCATGTATACTCCTTATGTGGCTCTGCCTCTCACTCTGAATTCAGGTGCATTAAAAATCCAATGAAAAGGGCAAGGGGTCCAACAAAAAACCTTCTAATGTTACTTTATGCACACCTATGCATCTAGACCAGTTTCTGCCTTGGCTTAATTTATGTCTAGGTAAATAAGTGGCTCACCTTTTATATCAAGATTTTATCTGAGAGGTGTACGATCTCAGCACCGGGGAAATCACTTGCTTCGCATTGCAAGAATGTAATCTCAGTTCTGTCCCACTGGAACATTACCAGAAAGCTTGCAAGGAGTCTGAAATTAAAAAATGTGGACCCTTCTGTAATACTGCCCTTAGAAGGTTTTGTTTGCTACCCATTGTTCATCATTCCCAAAAAGATCCTGGGGCAATTTAGACTTACACATAATATTTCTTCTCCAAGGGGTGCATCAGTCAATGATACCATAGACCCTCAGCTTGTTCAGTCAAGTATTCATCTGTCGACCATGCCCTTAGGAGACTGCGTGACATGTGGGCTGGGCCCTCTTGGATGGAACTGAGAGTCAGCCTTTAGGCTTTTACCTGTCCAACATGATGAATGTCACTTGCAAGGCTTTCAGTTCAGGAATGAATAATATTATGACAAGTACATACTGATGGGTTGCACACTCTCATGCATGCTGAGCAGTTTAGGTCGGCACTAGAGTGGATATTTAAACAAAAAAACTTAATTCCAGAATATCATCCATTGCGTAGATTATTTCCTTTTCAGGAGAGTTCCACAGAATGCAGGCAGACCTTTGACGCCTTCATTGCTCATGTGAACAATTTGGGCATTCCTCTACGTTGTTGAGAAAACACAGGAGCCCTCCACATGCATTTTGTTTCGGTGTGAGACTGACTCATTGGTGGATGAATATCACCCCCTTCTAGAGAAAATCAGGACTTTCAGTCTGTCAACTGAAACTGTATTGACACACAGAAAATTAACCCTTCGACAGCTTCAGGTATTAGTGAGACATCTGAACTTTGCATCGTGCGTTATTCCCATGGTCTGGTCTTTCTCCAGGGCAATTGCCGGGTCAGTGTTAGTCCTCACTCAATACCATCAAACCAGCCCCCAGTGGAAGTCAAGAAAGACTTGCATATTTAGCGGACTTTCCTAACGCAATTCAATGGTGCAGGGATTTTGCCCAGTCCTCCCATTTCTAACCAGGTCTTGGGCTTGAATATAGATGTAGTGGCCAACACTGGTCATAGAACTGTATTGAGAAACCAACGGTGAAGGGTGGATTGGCCTGAATCTTGGCCTGGGAAACCGGGCCTCTTCCCCAAGTTGACTTGTCAATCTGGTCTGAAGAATTCGGGAATGGGGTGCCATCTTTTGGTTTGTCAAAATGGCAGTAGTTGAGGTCATTAACAAACAGGGTATTTTGTGCTGGCAGATATTGAAGCTACTGAAAAAGCTGGTGCTCCTTTTCTTGAAGTTTAACGTAATGTTTACAGCTGGTCATGTACTGGTGATTTTTAGTAGTACTGCTGATGCCTTGTCTCACTCCATGCTACAGGCTTTCCACATCTTCCACCCAAAGGCAGCAGGGCAGATGTCAGAGTTTCCAGAACAAATGTGGAGTAGTTTTTCCCCACATTGCCTGACCTACTGGCTACATCTCTTGCTAAGCACACACGGGTGACTTATGAAAAAGCTTTCCTAATGTACAGATCTTTTTGCAGGAGAATCAAATCAGAGATATTTTTTCTATTAACTCACTAAGTCTTTACCCAGGGGTGCTCAGCGCACAGGTCAGGGCAATTTCATATACCAGAGCACGTGTCAGCTTCAGGTTTCTCCACAAAAATGACAGGGGCCCAGGAATTAGGAAACAGCTTCCTGGTGGAGAAAGCATTGGGAGGTAGGGCCAGGTTGACGGCACCTGGAAAGATGTCAGGAGACCACTAGACACACAAAATTGGTATCAGTTTTATCACAGCTCCACAAAGTTAGCAGCCCACTCTGTGAGGTGAAATTGTTCGCTGCCACTTGCTCTGTCACCTTTTATGACACCTTTGGACTTGGTGAGGTTTTGGTAAAGTCTAAGCAGGATCATCTAAGGGTTCTGCAATATATGCATGTGCTTGTTTACAAAGCTAAGTTGGTCATCAAGCTACACAGGTCAAAAACGATTTAGTTAGGGAAGGGGAAGTTCAATTAACTTTATGCAGCCACAGTGATGCCAATCTGCCCACTGATGCGCATGACAGCTTATGAAGATATCTGCCCAAATCCTATTCCTTTAGAATAGGTGCAGCCACAGTAGCCACTAAAGCAGGGCTTAGTCGAGACGAAGTGAATCACATAGGCCACTGTTCTTCCTCTTGCTTCAAACGGTTTGTATGTCCTGAACTTTTGTAAGAGTCTCATTGCCTGCGAGTCACACTTCATTCTCTTTACTTCCTTGTAGTAGTCATGTCCTCCAAATATTATATGGATTACCAAGCATTCTTTTGTGTGCAGCTTACTTGTTGCAACAGCTCTGAAAACCAAAACCGGCAGCATTGATGAATGCGTTCTTCACATGGTGTGCAATGGGAGCCTGAGGTTAGCGCAACTGCAAGAGATGGTGGAAGAATTTAAAGAGACTCATGTCCCCAGGCCTCAACCTCATTCACCAAGTTGGCAACGTCCTGGTAGAAATGGACTGAAAAGTACTGAGGGAATGTGTTTTACCAGAAATTGCATGGTTGAGCCAGGCATTTCCTAAGATTCACATAGCCTGGTCCAATATTATGCCTAGGCGAGTGTGGGGCCCACGCTTAAGATGTAAGCAAACTAACATTTCTGTTGGCTGTCTCAACATTGACATGGCCATGTTTGTACAGGAACTGGTCACTTTGCTCACAACCCCAGAGGTCAAAGAGAAGGGGCCAGATGTTGTACAGGGATGAGGTGTATTTGTCTGATCTAGGGGCTGACCTTTTCATTGATGACAATTGGGCATCTGCCATTTCTTTGGTGGTTGGTAGGCAAGGCAAAGAACCTTATTGTCCTGGTCGCCCTGGAGGCAGGACTACAGCACACATCCAAAAATAATTATCAAGGACAGATACACACACCATCAATTTCTGGATGGGGCAGCACTGAGGTGACAGGTCACAATCTTCATTCTATATGGACAGTAATACTGGTTGGGGGCTAGGGCTCACAGTTCATCAGTCTAGAGCATGGGCCTGTCACTCTTGGCCTCACAGCATCATAGAGATAGCAGACCACACCTCGAGATGCAGGTGGTGTCACATGTATGGTCTGTGCGAAATGAAGGAAATTTCGACCTGAGTGCTCGGACATCTTTAAGAAAATGTAAAATGCAAGTAAATATATATCGAGGGTGTTTTTTTTATCTGTAGACAGTTGCCAAGTGTTAGATAGGTGTGAAGAATTTGGCAACATGATTGTAATGTGATTTTGAAAATTATGTTTTATGCTGACCTACTGTTCAGTTTCTGTTATGTCTGCGATGTAAAATAAACAAGGTCAGTGTGTGCCTACTGTAATTCATAAAACTGAAAGTTGTCACTGATTCGGTTGAGTTAGAGGTGGGTGTGACCCAGACTGGGTGTCTCGTGGGACGATTTATATTTTCAGGGCATATACGTCCATGGTCAACGGGCCATGCGCCTGGAGATGAGCTATTTTCCAACATATGTAATGTTACTTGTGCCAGTGACATGAACTTGTTACCCATACCTACAATGTTTTTTGGATTCAATGTTGTTGTATTTAGTATTGCTCATAGTTGGACTGTTTCAAGCTAATGACTCAAATGTGTTGTGTTTGTGTATTAGTAAATGCGACCCCATTTTTCTTTTCTAAAAAATGTTGTTTATTTAGGATGCAACATCCTTAAAAACACAAAATTATATAAGAGTAAAATTCAGTATATCAGACCAGATTAAATTGTAAATCAACTAAAAAATATAAAACCAACTAATCGTCTTATCATACTGGAATACAGGGATTCAATCTAGAATATTGCACATAAAAAGCTGATTGATTAATATTGACAATTCTTTACAAAATTCGGTCTAAAATGCTGCATGTAAAAGAGATACAATTGTAACTACAAATCATTGAACTGTGGGAAATACATTTTTTAACCCACGCAGGAGATAGAAATTTTGCTACACTTATAATAATTACATCATCTGCATTAGTTATTAGAATTTTCAGTGCTATTTCGCATTGCGTAATCCCTAAAAGGTCAGAGTCTGGCTTAATCCATCTCTTGGAGGGGCGATAAGCATTGCAAGAGAATTGGCAGAATCTCATATCTAAGTTTAATATACAACTGCTTCACTAGGGGTCACATCATTTTGTCAAAAGACAGTTCAAATAATGGGGTAGGTTTGTGGTCTAAGAATCTATCTGTCAGACTTCCCGATGCATATTTTCGCAGCTCCTCCTCTCACAAGAAAGCCTTTGGTTTCTCTTTAATGACAGATGTAGGTACCAGAAAGACATCAGCAGAAGGTTCCCAAAGAGCAGCTAGGTCTAAGCTATAAAACGTTTTTAAGTTACACTAGCCAAGGAATTCTCACATAGCCCTTTGTGTGCAATAATTCAAGGGCCGGAGAGAGAATTCTTGACTCTATTCATATACAGTTTGGAGACTGCCATAGACTCCTGCTGTTACTTTAATGTGCTTGTTAATCTGCTGTGACCAAGAAACATTACTAGTCAGCCTAACGCCTAAATAATCAAAATCTGTCAATTGCTCAAGTATTACATTTTGTGCTTTAATTCGCAATTTCATAGATTTATATGGATTAAAAGGCTTTTATCTGTTTTTTTTGTTGTTCAAATCAACCCTCTTTCTGAACAAAACAAAAAAAAAACAGTCAATCAAAGATTGCAGTCCAGGGTGGATTTCGGTGATGAGGAGTGTGTGACCTGCAGACAATAGTGCGAGTATTCTTAAGGCTTTTATTTTTGGGGAGTCATTGCAAAGGAAGTCTTGATATTTCACGGCATCGTTGATATAGAAAGAGAGGAAAGTTGGGGCCAACACGCAGCCCTGTCAAACTGCCTTCTCTATTTTATTATGACTAGCCAGCTCCCCCACTTTACATCGGCATAATTTATCTCCCTTGGTACCCGGAACTACTGGCGAGGAGTCAAATCAAAAGCTGCTTTAAGATTGACAAATGCCAAATACAAGTGGCCCTTCTCTAATATCACAGTTTTCCAGTGGTTTAAGCATGGTCAGAATTTCTGGTTGATTGTGCTGCTTTTCAGACAAAATCCTGCTTGGAAGTCTGATAGAATTTATGACAGAAACGCTTCTGAAGCCCAGCAATTAGATGAATCGCCCTGTAGTTGGGAGGGTCTTTGCAACTGCTTTTCTTATGAATGGGGACAATCAGTGCATCATGCCAGGATTTAGGTAGCTCACCACCCACCAAATATACAACTAGTGAGCAGGGTGAGGTATGGGACGCAAATCAAGGTTTCGAGGCATTTATGTCTCCTGGTTTGCAGATAGGCCCTGGGGCCTTCCCAAGAACTGTTGATGCAAGGGCATCAAAGGAGACCTTAAGGGTAATAACTAAGGGCCAGATGTATAATTTTATTAAATTGTGATTACCTAATTGCGATTTCCTGCAAATTACAATTAGGTAATTTCTTTTCTAATGTATGAAACTCATAGAGTTTCATTTTGCGTTTCCCAATTGGGATAAAGCAACCTACCTCATTAATATTCATGAGGTTGGTCGCAACTTGCGACCTTTTAGGAAATGCTAAAATCACAGGGATGGTGGCCTGCTGGGCTCAACAGATTACCATGTCTGTGATTGCTTTTAAAGAAAGCATTTTTTTTTTTTTTTAATGCAGCCCGTTTTCCTAAAGGAAAGCGGGATGCATTTAAAAAAGAAAAATGAAAAGTTTTCTTTTCATATTTTAAGAGTAGGCAGTGGTCCTTGGAACCCACTGCCTGCTCTTAAAAAATGTTTTTGCATGCATTCACAAAGAAGAAGGGGACCCCCTTCCCGTTTGCGAATGGGTTACCACCTACTTGAAGTAGACCGCTGTGATTTGGTATTAGGAAGGGACGCCCTTGACACACCCCTTCCTAATACCGAATCGGTATGTAGTCGCAACTCCAATTTGCGATTCGGTAACAAGTTACTGAATCGCAAATTGGAATTCATACATACCAAAACGCATTTTTGCGGTTGCAAACGGCCCAATCCGGCTATTTGCGGCCTCAAAAATGCATGATACATCTGACCCTAAAGGTCTTAGCATTTCATTAGTCTTGAGTAGTTCTGTAACTAAAGATGCGCTTGCCATCTTGTCTGCTTCTGAATGTGGACCCTGGAAGGTAAAAATCAGCTGTAGTTAATGAGTGGCGGCCGCCATGAGCTATTATGTTCCAAAATGATTTATTATCCCCTCTTCTGGATCTGATCATCAGATCATGCCATGCTTCAGTCTCCCAATTAGATCTAGCTCTACACAACACTAACATAGAATTTCTCCTTGTCGATTTTATTTGTTTCCGATCTTTAGCTTTAATGGATTTAATTAAGTTCCCCCTTAAGGCCTACTTAGCTAGACTGCATTGTTTGTTGTACCAAGGATGATTGGGCTTTTTAGATGGTCCTTTACATACCCTGGTAAAAATCCAGAGAGTCTTACCGTCAGATGAGTTGATCGATTTGATCGCTATGCCAAGAATATCAAGACAGTTTATAGAAATCCTCCTGATTCTACAATTAAATGCTGTATTAACTAAGATCATTAACCAACCAACTGGATATTCCGCTCATCAAACGTTTTAGGGAGAGGTAATGGAGAAAGCCTCTGGGATTCCAGCTTGCAAAGTCAATCCACTATTTTCACAAATGAGCAAGGTTCTTTTGGAAGGTCTTGAGGGGCAGTGTTTTTAGCTTGTTGACATACTTCCCTTGTCATGGGCAGGTTGTACTTCGGACAAACATTCGTGTGTCCCGAACATAAAGAGCGGGCCTCCAAAGCTAGGGCTTGTGATGGCAATAGCATTTCAACATAGTCATATTTGCCTCCAGGTACTGAGCAGCATGTGGCCCTCACAATATCAGAGCGGATTACTGAAGTACATTTGTGACCATCTCGGATCTAATGGATGACTTTGTTAATCAATGAGTCTCTACCTTCTGTTGTCCCACGTGAAAGTCTGGCTACGTTGTGCATATAAATTACCCTCCCGAACCAAAGTCAAAATCCCAAGAGGGCTTAACGGGGTTGGGGATGGGGGATGGTTATCCCAGTGGGATTCTGGCAACTTGTTCAGATGGAAATCGGCCAGCAGGTTCAGGCAAATGAGGCTAAATAATCCTATTTCCCTTCTCAGGTAAATGAAATCTTTCATGGGGAATAAGGAATGGGTTTCTATATGTAACTGTTTTTTGCCAATACTAGGAGTTTTCCTCTGTGGAGGCATGGACTTGTGAACCGCCTCAGAGCCTCTGAATAGCCTTTTCCATCTGAAGGCTGGAGGTATTGCTTGTCTATTGTACCTTGACTGTCATCGCTACTATGTTACAATAATATGGTATGGTGATGAGTTAGGAAACCAGCTGTTGTAAACAAGGTGTAATTGCTGTCAGTTGGGTAGTTAGTGACTTGACCTTCGTCCTGAGTTCTGCTAGTTCGAACTAAGGCCCATAGTTATACTTTTTTAGCGCTGTAAGTTTGCACCACTTTTCCGTCAAAAAGTGGCGCAAATACTGCGCTAAAAAGTATAAATACAGGCCTAAAGATCATTCACTTGTTGCAATTCAGTGGGTATTGTTGAACATAACTGTGAGAAAGTAGGGAGAAGTTTGCATTAGTGGAATTACACAATATAGCAGATTCGGCTCGGCCAATATAGCAAATCGATTTCTGCAAACCACAGTAGGTTCACAAGGGACAGAGGAGGGAGCTTTTGCACAATGTCTCAATTTGAAGAGGCTCCATGATAAAGCTCCCATTTGGAACAACAGATGGATGCCTTCTCTGCAGGCTAGATGCCTTGCGTGGCTTGCCTGACTTCTTCGCAAATATTTTTGCTGTTGGTTTACTTTTAGGAGAAGAACTAGCGATAATAGATGGATTCAAAATAGTATCAACTTCATCAATTAGATCATTTATTTGTCTCAGCTTATTCCCCTTAGAGGACAGTTTAACAGTTTTTTTAATGATGTTATTTCCATCGGACCTAAACTGCTTTTCTTTTCTCCATTATTATCGGCAAATCTCTCTGCAGGACTCAGCTCACTCGCACCTTGGTCAGAGGTATACTTATAGATTGCTAAAGCGCAGAGAGTAGACTTTGTCACTGCAACAATGTTATTTGTAATGTACCGAGCTTTCTTAATATTAGGAAGCCACTAACCTTACACATCCAACATGCAGCCTAGGTCCATCCTCTTTCGGCCGATGACGCGTGAAGATGGGCTCACTCTTCGCCAGGTCTTCACCTGGGCACGCACGGGGTGCGTCCTGCTAGCATCCCATGCTGTGGGCAAGAAGCATTGGTTTGGAAGGTTCGGGCCCTGACGCCACAGATCACAGCACTATGGACTATGTGGGCTTTGAAGTCCTGACCCAACTCAGTGAAAGCACTGTGGAATCACATAACGTGATGGTGCCAAGGAACTCATCTTCATAATGGTCAGCGTGGTCAATGTGGTATTGGGCGATACAGGCTGTGCTCAATTTGTGAAGTATTTGCTGGTGATGGGCACAGAGACTCATTTTTGGAGTCCAGAAACTATTTTTTGTCACCAGACACTGACCCAGAGCAAGAGAAAGAAAAGCAGAAAAGGCAAACAAAAAGGCACCTGGAGAAATACAGGACAACAGCAAAAAAGGGAGAAAGCATACATGAAAACGAACCACCAGGAGTGAGATAAGGAGGCAGAGAGTGTAGAGTGATGGAAGAAAGAGGCATGAGGTGCACTCCAGACTAGGTGGCCTTGCGATTCGGCAACTCTGTGTTGAACAACACCAGCAGTGGGTTTCTCAGACAGACACAGGGCTCCTGCACTCACTTCTTTTTTTTTAATTTATCTTCACTTACTAAGCATTGAATTCTCACTCGAAAATTGAGCTATGTTAAAATTCTGACCGATAATAAATATCAAAAGGTGCATTATTTCCTACAAAGAACTATTGTAAAGTTTGCGATGGAGATGATAATACTAAGGCGCCACGAAATGGAGCGAACCAACCTCACTCGCATCTATTTCTTTTGTTGGATATGTCTAAGGTATTTCAGTTTGCAGTGAAGCACGTATAACATTTTTATGTGCCCATAAACAGTGCTGGCATTTATCTACCCTTGGAGGCTTCTGTATACGGCAGCGGTAGTGCATAATAAAAAATCCCATGACTTTGTTTAATGGCAATCATTTTATTGCAACGCATATCACTACAAACAACCTCTTGTTTTTGGACAAGAAGACAAGTATTTCTTTAATTTGTTATTTTCAAGTATCTAGTGGGTTTCCACGAGAGGTAGCCAGTAAAATTCTGCAGCTGGTTATATTAAAATACATTTTTGAAATATGTAAAGGCATTAATATTTACACCTACTCTGTTTGCAAGCTATTCCAGTCTTCGCAGATATGGGAACCGTAGCACCTAAAGGTAAAGAGAGCGATTTGCCAATCTCACAATATGGTGGCTAGGAAAACCAGTGTTTCTAAAGCTATGCGCAATGGAGGCGAAGGTAATCGGCAGGACTGGCCTAATTGCGGGGGAAAAACGGCAAATTAAACTAATATTGTGGAACACTGTGGCAGAATTATTTCACTGTGCCATTTTCACCTACATTAATACTGCCTGGGTAAATGTTTCAGCCCATGAATCACAATTTATTGCACCAAGGCAGCAATTAGCAGCTGACCAATTATTATTTACAAAGAGTTTGCCACTGGGGTGTACCAACCATGATACATTTTAGTAACTTTTGATCAGTTTGAGTTAGAAACATTTATTTTGCTGAATTCTGCAAACTATACAGAAGATAGTAGATTATTTTCAAGTGTGGTAACTCTATAATTATGCTGAAAATACAAAGGCCACAGAAATGACCATATTGGTTCAGTACATCATTGGGGTGGGTTTCTGTGGATCTTTTGTGGAGGAATGCAGAGGAGGACTACCTCCTTTTACTTTGTAACCTACTAATTGTGACCAAATTCTCCTCCCCTTCATAGGTCAGGCGTAGAGACAGTTTTACTTGTCTTGAAATTTTAGGTAATCATAACAAATCATAAACAAAAAAAGACATACAGGAATTTACAGGGGCTTCAAGCCTACCTATTGCTTACAATTGTATTTGTTTTCAGTTATTTGCTTGATTTCTATTTGATGTCTTTGTTTCAGCCTGTCCATCTTGTGTTTGTTACTCCCCTGTCCTAGTACGGTTATATGCAATGATTAATTTATTTTTGTATCTACATTACTTTATTGCATGTATTTGTCCACCATGTATCAGCAGCAACATATATTGATTTTTTTCTGGCATATGCTTGCAAACAAACTAACCATTACACTTGCTTACCAAGGGACCCATGTTGCTTTTGTCAATTCTAGTTTTCTTTGGCTGTAGACAGAAATTCATTTTGAAGGAACCTTTTTTCAGAGGGAGTTGTGCCCATTTTGGCTATTCTTTGGTGTGATTGGTTAGTGTTGGCATTTTTGGGATGTAAAAACGTTTGCTGCTTTATCACATCCATAATACATTCTTTTTGCGATAATTGCACAGCGGCATTGAATACTGTGTGACTCCTCAGCTATGCCTTGCGTTTTAGCTAACAGAATACTCTGTTTCCCTTTTCACCTTATAATAATGGCATAAAAAACGCCCCACAGTGCAAACAGGGGTTAAATAATAAAACAAAGGACTGGCTTTGGATGTCACAAGTGATGGGTCAATTTGGAACATTTGCTATCACCCTTAAAAACTTGCACTTTTTTTTCCCCTAAAAGCCATTGCCTTAACATTCAAAAACCTTTCAATATCCAGAAACACAGACATTTCCTACACACTAAAACTCAGGCCTCACATCCTGCAAAACCTGATTTACGACTGGTAAAACTCAGCCTTAACCATCCCTAAACTCCATGATTTTACCATTCCAATCTTTACTTCAAAAGGGACACATAATGGACTCTGCTGGTACTTGGGGTACCCAAACCTTAACAGACCTTACCCAGCTGAAGGCCTTTTAGGTCACAGCCTACCAGAAAGTATGTGTGTTATGGAAAGACGTCTTCAGAAGTTTCAGAAAGTTGACCTGGGAATGCATTCTGCCTGTTGTTTGCGATTGGCTTTGTGGTTTGTAGCTCACGTTTTCTGGGTTTCTATTTGCTGGCTATATTTGCTTAAGTCTCCCTAGCTCTAGTTCATACCTGCCCATGCTAAAATCATGTTTGCAGTATACTTCTACAAACTCCTTTTCTGTAGTAAACATGCCTGTAATCTCATCAAATTTGCTTGAAATTCAAAGACCAAGGCCAAATGTTAAGCTGTGTCTTTACGGGGAACCTGGTGTTTATTTTGCTTTCAGTTGACTTCAAAGTGAGAGTGTTTACAGGAAAAAGGAATGCAGCATCATTTCTCCATGGAACCTGCTTGTACCTTTTTATATTTTAGTTTAGATGTGGCCATCTCAAAAGATATCTCATTCTTTAGCTGCACAAAACATTTGCCTTTTATTTGTGCAGCATTGTCGTAATTGGACTGTCGCTCCTAGGTGAGGATGCTGGTTTAGGGATGGCAGCATTTTTGTTTGTAGGTGAATAGGATAATCCTACAAGTTGCAACTGTCGGCCCAACCCTCCTGGCTCACAAGCAGTCCCTCACCAAAAACCCAAACAGTAAAAGGTGATTTCTGCCAGCCTTTACGCATAAACTCTAGAGTGCAACATCTCAAAGGAGTCATGCTGGAACAGAAGTTACCCCTTTCTCATGTTAGTAATACGTTTTCATCACACAGAGGCAATGAAGGAGTTGCAGGAAAGTTTTCAGTGGGTTTATAAAAAAAGACTGCAATCTACGATAAAATGCATGCGCTGCAAGGATGAGAATAATGAATGATGCAAGAAGCAGAATGGTAAGGATGAGAGTTGTGAATACAAAGACCTCCACCATCTTGCAATAAACATTAAATGTAAAATGTCCCTAAAACCCTAGCATAGAGAACCTAGGGGCATATTTATACTCCGTTTGCGCCGAATTTGCGTCGTTTTTTTCGACGCAAATTCGACGCAAAACTAACTCCATATTTATACTTTGGCGTTAGACGCGTCTAGCGCCAAAGTTCATGGAGTTAGCGTCATTTTTTTGCGTGAACACCTTCCTTGCGTTAATGATATGCAAGGTAGGCGTTCCCGTCTTAAAAAATGACTGCGATGCATATGCGTCGTATTTATACTCCCAGGCAAAAATGACGCCCGGGAGTGGGCGGGTCTAAAAAACCCGCATTTGCGCCGGATTTTAGCGCCTGGGTCAGGGCAGGCGTTAAGGGACCTGTGGGCTCAGAATGAGCCCAGAGGTGCCCTCTCCTGCCCCCAGGGACACCCCCTGCCACCCTTGCCCACCCCAGGAGGACACCCAAGGATGGAGGGACCCACCCCAGGGACATTAAGGTAAGTCCAGGTAAGTATATTTTTTTATTTTTTTTTGTGGCATAGGGGGGCCTGATTTGTGCCCCCCTACATGCCACTATGCCCAATGACCATGCCCAGGGGACAGAAGTCCCCTGGGCATGGCCATTGGGCAAGGGGGCATGACTCCTGTCTTTGCTAAGACAGGAGTCATTTCAATGGGGGATGGGCGTCGTAAAAAAATGGCGCAAATCGGGTTGTGGCGATTTTTTTGCCTCAGCCTGACTTGCACCATTTCTGGACGCCCATACGCCATTTTCCCCCTACGCCGGCGCTGCCTGGTGTACGTCGTTTTTTTTAACGCACACCAGACAGCGCCGGCGGCTAACGCCGGCTAACGTCATTGAATAAATACGGCGCCCGCATGGCGCTTCAGAATGGCGTTAGCCGGCGCTAATTGTTTTTACGCAAAACTGCGTTGGCGCAGTTTTGCGTCAAAAGGTATAAATATGGGCCCTAATCTCTAAACTAATGAGAGCTAGGTGTGATAAACCTAATCTGCCAGTACCAGGTCCATGAGAAGAGCCCCCCAACCCATGTTACCTTGGAATGAGGTCTCTAGATCAGACTCCTTGGTGACAAGAAGGCGGCGTGCAGCATAGATGGCGTAGATAGGATCTGGTAGGAATCCCTCTTATAACCTTGTCTGTGTGAGATGTATTTATACAGATCTTGTAGGACTCCTGACGCAGGTATGTTCCCAAACAATAGATAAGGGACAGGCTTGTGGCAGCAATTATGTAAACAGTTCCCATCGAAAGTACAATATGTTCCTGTCACACGTAAGTGGGAAAGGGACATGATGTGAATACCTACATACATCACTTACCTTTTACGCTGATAGTGAAGCCTTCACAGAGTGGCACTGATAATGGAAATCAAAACATTGCTCTAACTTTAAATAAAGGCAGCCATCTTAAAATAAATAATAAAATTAATAGGCTAAGACATAGCTGGATAATTAGGTTAAAAGTCACTAGGTGACATGGGCACAGGCCTGCAAGCCAGAAGGCTAAGCTAAACTTGTGATTCCCATTAAAACAAAGAAGGATCCACTACAGCATGAAGTTCACTATTGCCATTGTCAGGGTGGGTGGAAGCATGAACATCTAAAATCATGTCTGAAAAAGTTCAGGCAATTTACACTGTTTGTGGCCCATTCAATGTCAAGCATAGGATAATATTTATTCACAGGAAAGAGCCAGCCACATTGTAACACAATTTAAGAATGCTTGGTTTTCACTTTGATGTGTAAAGTATATGCTTCATTTATGACATCTGTGGCAACTCGTTTTGGAGAGTTTAATAAGTTTAAAGGCAAATTTTATGAAAGCCTTTGTGTTTATTTTTAGATATACAATAATTGTGTGTTCCATCTGCAGCTGTGCCTTTATTTTACCAGTGAACAAGCAAGCATAAGTGCAGGTACCTTGCAGGCACTAGGGCCCTGATTTGAATGGTGCAGCTGGTGCAGTGGCACGGGGGGCAAAAGCTCTAGAATACCCGCTGAACACTGATTGTTGCTATATTTTACTAGTAAACAAGCAGCCACATGTTCAGTTACCTTGCAGGCACCATTCATTTGCTTCCACTATGAAGGTAATATCCCTGCCCTTATCTTTCAAGTTATGCGCTATTAGATGTAGTGTTAATGAATGTCTAGCATTTTCTGGAATGTCTGTGGTGTTAGCCATGTTGGATAATGGGTACAGAGAAGGAACACCAAATGGTGAGAAAGCCCTTTCCGGAGTTCAAGCTTGAACAACCTACAGATTATTTAGGTGGTCCCTGTTCAGCTGAGGACGATTATCCCCAAGACCACGGACATCTCCGTACATTGGTACTTAGGGTACCTGTTGTGTGTGAGACAGATACACAGGATACCTGTACATTAGTGCCAAAACACCATTGTTGGTGGCGCCATGTCGTAGTTGGACTCTCGCTCCTAGGCGAGACTGCTGGTTTAGGGATGACAGTAATTTTGTTTGATTTGAATGGTGCAGCAGGTGCACTGACACAGGGGTCAAAAGCTCTAAGAAACCCACTGAACCCCGATTATTGCTATAGTTTACCAGTAAACAAGCAGTCACACGTGCAGTTACCGTGCAGGCACCAGGGCCATGTTTTGAATGGTGCAGCAGGTGCAGTGGCATGGGGCCAAAATCTCTAGGAAACCCACTGAACACTGGTTATTGCGATCTTTTACTAGTAAACAAGCAGTCACAAGTGCAGTTTTACCTTGCAGGCACTATAGCCATGATTTCAATGGTGCAGCAGGTGCAGTAGCAAAAGGGCCAAAAGGTCTAGGAAACACACTGAGCACCAATTATTGCTATATTTTACTACTACCCCTAACTCAGAACCTAGCTCCCTAGCGAACGTCTGCCGTCCCAGTGCTTCCTGGTGAGCAGCGCGCATGCTGCCTCCACCACCACCGCACTACCTCACCCTTCCTCTTCTCCTCACCTAGAACACTGGCTCACCTTAAAAGTGTACAGATCACCTTTTTTCATAGTAGGGGCAGCTTTTACAAGGGGCACATAGTTATACTGCACAAAGACACTATTTTATGGCTCTGGGGAGATTACATGATTTGGCTAGGATCACAGAATTTTGAGTTGACGCCAGGACTCGAACCTGATACCCCAAGTTGGCAGCTCTTTCCGTTACTTCACATCTTTATTATGGTCATCTGCAACATGTACAAAAAATTTAACAAATACATTAGATATTGCATAGGTGAAACCTATAGGCTTTGTCAATGTTTGATCTTTATTAATACATATAATACAATCTTGAAATACATACCTTTGGGATGTGCACTGTATGAAAACCTCTCCAACGTATGATTTAACTAAAATGTTGTCTATGTAAACAACAACCCAGCTCATCCAAAGGGTACACATAACTGACTTGCCTCTTAGTTCACTCTTGCAATTGTCAGGGTGGGTGGAAGCATGGGCATTTCTAAATTCATGCTTAGAAACTATTCATTAAAAGAAATGCTTGCATTGATTTAGTATGATGTACTACTACTACTACTACTAAGATGAAACAGCTCTGCATGTGAATACAATACTTCATTGGAATTTTTGAAAATACTTTTTCAGATTTTACAACTTTGCTGCAGAATGTCTTTTCAAATGAAGGTAGCCCAAAAGTTAACTGTGCAGGACACCCTAGTTACTTGCTTTCTTTTACACTGATTAACTTGTAAATGAATGCTTGCTGGTTTTGATTTGAACAGAGGGGCCGCATACAAAGGTCAGGAGTGTGCTTGCGGCCCCCAGACTATAGATCTACAGGGGTGTTATAGCATTGATTATACAGCAGCGCTGACTTCGCTGTAGCATAGTGGCAAGTTAAAAAATGCTACAATATAGCCAAAGCTGGCTGTGTCATAAAGCTTTTTATCTTTACTTTCAGTCATTTGCAATAAGGATCAAAACACTGGCAAAGCCAATAGGTCTTGTACAGTCAAAACCTATTGGCTTTTCCAATGCTTGTTCTTTGGGAGTTCTAAAGTAAGTGAAAACAGACCTGGCTACAACCTTGCAGTTGTGGTTCATTATTCCATATTATGGCACTCTAAATAGCCACCCAATGGCCTAGGCACAATCACATAAAAAGGGCAAATATATGTTCATAGATTTCCACATCAATGTGAACATACCTTTGCTCTGTTTTGGAATTCACAGACATTTCCAGCAGAGAGTGTGGAAAACTGTTCCTGTGGTAGCTCTTCAGAAACACTACTGGGAAAGTCAAGGAACTGTTCAGAAAATGGTATTCCCACAATAAAGCATTGTATACTTATACACAAAGTCGTAAGGGGGAAGCGAGCACCCATTTCCACTTACACATTTTTTCCTGGTTTTTTTTTCACTAGAGAAAACCATGTTTCCTCAAGGAGGAATCCCATGCCCTACATCTCACACGGGCTGAGGAGGTTACCCTTCCTACTATGAAAAGCGATTTTAGCAATCCCTTTGCAGGAGCAAATCTATCACACTTTTCAGGGTGGAAATGTGTCCAAGAGACGATTTGCCTCAGATTCAGGAGTTTATGCACGTTTTAAAACTCCCAAGGCTAACCATGGCCTGGAAGGTTTACTTCCCTCCACGTTTGCAGGACTTACTCCTACATAAGTGTATACAATCACGGTGTACTAATAAATAGGAGTTGGAGGATTTAACCTGCTAAATCTTTTGTGACTTAACGTCTGCCTTTTTTTTTTTTACTGTAAACTTGTTTCTGGGTGAAATTACCTAGTGGTGTCACTAGGGGGTGCAAAAGCGGCCAGAGCAGCATCGTTAATTGTCCTGGATCCTCCTTGTGCCCCACCACCAGGCGATAGCAGCAGCTGACAAAAAAACTCACTGCCCTCTCCGCATGTGAACAGCAATGTTGTGCCAGTTTACCTTTCACGTCTTATTTACTTTTGCATTCCCTAAGAGTATTTACTTTTTCCAGGATGTTGTGCCTCTGTAGTTTTTTTCATTCAGCATATTATTAATGTATGGTGCACGCTGTGATAAGAGTCGACTCTAGTTATGTCTGCGAGTTCAGGTTTGTGGGTGTTTATATCAGGCCACGAGTGAGAGCTGTGGAGTTTAGGCCAAAGGTACTGTGGATCGCACTGGAGCATATTGTCATTTCTCTTGCGGAATCCTGTGATGTAATAATAGTGATCGGGGGTACTTGTGCCCACCAACCCTGTGAGGTCGTCACAGCGTAGCTCCCACAAGTGTTTGGAAAGTCGAATGCCAAGGTGGAAGGATTGGTGTGAAAGAAATGACCGCTGGGATATGTGGTCTCGGAAGCCCCATTCACAGTTTGAGCACTGACTCGTTAAGTGCCAATTGGGATCTGGTCTGAGGACGCAGTGTAGGCGGCTGTCTACTTCTAGTTCATACGGAAATTTTCTGTCAGTATCTTTCGGCATAAGTTACACTATGTAGCGTGAAAGAGTGCTACCATATTCATGGGTGCCAGTAGAACCCATTCCGGGGGAGGCCCCCAACATTTCAATCTGAAAATGTTTTATTTTAGGTGTCTCTCGTCTAAACATGCCTCTGCTACAAAATAAACCAACGGGTAAAATACATTCCCCTGATGTTGTTTCCAAAGTGCTGGCATGTATGCATTGTGTGAGTGCAATGAGACTAAGGGAGCTCCTGCATGCAAACCTGGCTTCACAAAACAGACCTTATGAGTAGAATACCGATACCAGGGGCAGCAATGATATGCAATATAAGAAACATGATGAATCTTGTGAAATGGTCCAAGAAACTTTCGAAACGGAACTGAAAAAACGTTGGGAGGCCACAACCCTGGAAGCTATATCGAGATGAACTGGGTCACTAGAGGATAGAAATTGCATCTAATCCAAACCTACGAGAAACCTAATCCGTCACTGTTAAAAGAGTGGGCAGTAAATCGGCAAATTACTTTGGAAGTATGGTGAAGATGTTATTATAATATGCATACGTTGATCTCAGGGGACTGATGAAAGAAATCGATATGATCAAATAAGAACGTACACAATTTGAAAATACAAGTAAGATTGATGCGTTTATCAGAAACATGTCAAAACGACTGAAATTTGAGGAAGAGATACAATTGAAAAAACTGCAGACATTTCCAACAGACAGAACCGACTGTGAATCGGGCAGAATTCTAACTTTTGCTAAATATATATATATATATTTATATTATCAGGAAAGAACAACAGAGAGAACAACATATTCTGCACTTTAAAAATCAGGGATCAAGAACAATTGAATCAGGCACAGAGTTTAACTCAGACAACTTCAGATTCAGGCAGATCCGATGTACGTGAAACAGGACCATTAAATACACTCGCCAACATTCTACCTTTTTAGAAGAATTCAGGGTCTTCAAAAGAAGTCAGAAAATACAAACGGAATAAAGGGAAAAACAAGACAAGAGGTTTGTCAAAGAACATGAAGGGCAGGAAGGCCATGCTCCAAAGGAAAGCAATTAGAAACCCACAGAATAACAAGAGATAAACGATCCCACACTACTAACACTAATGCATTTATCAGACCATATATTGAACACTGAAGAAATATCTGTGTTGAGTTTAGTTTGTCTTTTTGCCTATGCAGCGCATTTAACCATTTACAAACATAATGAATCCACACATTTCTTTAGACATTGAAACTGTTAAATTTCCGAAAGATGAAATCACAGAATACATATATGGCCAGGCAATGGCCGAATGTTGCTTAGGGTAAAAAAACACCCACACCCGCCACCCAAAACACCCAGTGTCACTGACAAGACCACCGAAGTTCTTTGGGTTAGGGGTCAAAAAACCCTTGCCATATTTATTTACCTATATATACAAAAACACATTTTTATCACTTTATGCACAGTAACCCACAATTTTACACCTTTGCTTACAGAAATTACATCATAGCCTTAACAGAGATGCTAGTACATGGGAGTTACCTAACCAAAGCTAAGATTGTTCCTGTGCACCCTTTAAAAATACTTCACGGGTGAGCTCAGGACTGATACCAGTGCCCTTTCCTCTCTCTTAAAACCCCTTGTTCAATAAAAATGGACTTGGATGGGTCTCTCCCTATGGGAGGACCCCACCGACTGACCTCCCACACTGGGATGTTCCTATGCAAGGGGCCTGTCTGCCTGCTAGGATACCTACCTCGGCACCCCCTACAGCCATCTACCTCCCTCCAACGGCCTGAGCTAGCTTGCACTCACGGCCCCTGCATGGGCGGTTGCCTGGTAAGGACCGCATGTCAGTGAACGCCACAACCTTCACGTCCCTACAACCTCCTTTCAACTTTCTGCCAGCTTTCTCTTGGAGTGTCCTGTGACGCTGCTATTTTGGTCTAAAAGGATGCCTTACATGGACCCAAACTGTCCCACAAATCATGACCTCTCCTGCCACAGACCAGCATAGTTCACCTACCCACCTGAAAGGGCTGACTAGGGGTAGTCCCAAGCTGCTGGGGCTTTGTAAAACTTAGGCCTGGCAAACCTGCCAGCTACCAATGCCCAGGACACAGAAAAACACCTGAGCTACCCACAAATCTCTGCCGTAGCCTGTTTCTCAATCCACTCAATATCACACTAAGGCACAACAACTGACCCACCTGCAGGAATTAGCACAAAACTAAAGCCTCCAAAACAGACACCAAATTCACTTCTGATTAAGTTAGGCACATGCATAACCGTTGCAAACCCAAATTGCTCCCACCAAACCTCAAATCCCAACAAGCAGTGCACAGCCAAAAAAGGCCCTAAGATGTCTGATACCCAGAGAAAATGCCAAATATCCTGTGCCACAAATTGGCCAAACAGATTATTCTTTACCAAGTCCAACTTCAGTTATCAAAAGGATTGAATGGTAAACAAAATCCCCTACCCTTAAAGGGGTAGCAAACAACACTGCCCAGTTCAATAAATGCACAATTCCACACTTTACAAGCCTTGGAAAAACCAAGCAAACGCAACACCCCCCTCTGTCCTCTCACATCCACAGCCCAGCTCGGCCACCGGAGCTGCCACTGAGTGCAGGAAAGACAAGAAATGTAGCTTAGTCCGTTGAGAAGCTCTCAAACCTGTGGGGCTCCTGGAGGCACCTGTGGGGGCTGTGGCTGCAGAGATCGCAGTGGAGCATGCTGGAGTCCTGTAAAATAAAGAGAAGAGAAAAACAATGCGGAAAAACACATGCAAGGATTACCGAGGAGTTGGGCTACTCTTCTGGCATCGTCTGCGGCACCTTTTAAGTGGCAGGGCTGCTGTACCATTGGGAACGATTGCAGAAGCACTCTAGTGCTTTCGGGTGTTGCGCCACGACCAGCCAATCACACCCCGACCTCCACCAAAAGGTTGCGGTGGCTCACGCCACAACCCCGGTTTGGGCCCGGGCTCGCCAGCATATGTAGGGCTCCCCTGAGTTGAGGGAGCCTCTGCCATTCATCCAGAACAGGAATAAGTAACATGAAGCTATAAAAAACAGTACTATGGGTTGGGGATGTACAGACACTAAAAGCCAAGCATGAAATAGAGGGTGCCTCAAACACAGACATGATGGACTCATCAACTTTTTCACAAGAATTGATAATTAACATTTATAAAAGTTTTGAGAGTGGCTTTAAATTAAAATCAAGATGCAAACCTCAAGTACTATATGATGTTCTGGAATTTTTACCAGGATATGTCTATTTTGACCTAAAGAAATTACAGAGATATTATTACTACATTTAACCACGAAATGTCACAACAAAGCAAAATCAATTCTTGAAATCACTGATGGTTGATCATATGCTGATACATAAACCACCAGACACAGGGGTAATGTAGTAATCTGGCGGAGAGATATGTATATTTAAGAAGTCATGAATCAACTTGCTATTAACAATGGTCACAACAAAAATCTACTATAACTTGATTAAACAAAAATTCTATGATTATTTGATGGATTTGGAGGACATTGGTTCGCTAGAAATGGACGTATATTGGTTTTGAGCATTTAGAATTACCTACTCTATATCTATTACCAAAGGTACACAGATATGCCAAAACAGACATAGTTTCTGCCTAAGGCAGCATGTTAGGGAACACTTCCAGATATATTGACCACTTTTGGTCAGGTTTTCTTATATCCTTACCATTTTGGGTTAAAGACATCTGTGGTCTCTTAACCAAAATTAAGATTTTGACTAGCACAAAGATCTTTGGCTGATAACCCTAGATATAAACTCACTTTACACTAGCACACATAAGGATGGCCGTAATGCCTGTTGTCATGTTTGCAAGCTAGACCTATACAATTGTTGGCACATACTGAGATGTTGATTATTTGAGTTCTGTCTGAGAGAAAATATTATTCTTTTTGACTATGTACTGTACAGACAGAAATAGGGAATAACTATGGGCACCTCCTACACCCCCAGCTACACCAATATTTTGACAGGCTAGTGGGTGGAGCAAGTGGTGTGAGCCAATGAATTGGAGATGTATTTAAGACATACAGATGACCTCATTCTCCTCAGGGGTGGCCCGAAACAACTGAATCAAAATGATATAAATTTAAAATTTGCAATGAGTATGAGTCTGTAAAACATTGAATACTTAAATGTAAAAATATTAGTACACAATGGACAATTGGTACCAACACTATATAGGAAGCTTACAGCAGGCCGGTGTGGGCATCAAGATAAACTTAAATGTAGCATCTGCTAAGGGGAATTACGAAGGGCCTAGAGAATATGTAGTTCCCTTTAGACTTTTTAAGAAAAGAAAGATTGTCTGATCAAGTGGTTCCAGGAATGAGGCAGGAACCTAGGCATTATATAGAGTCACTGACGAGGAGTTATTCCAAAACTAGATCAGAAGAACAAAGATAGTGATAAAACAGTGAGATTCATCATCACGTTTTGCCAGGAATCAGAAGCAGTTTCCAAATTTTTCCACAAACATTGGAACCTATTATAAACGGGTAGTTTAATTCACAACATTATTCCCTCAACACCTAGAATCACCTGCAAAAGATCAGAACATTTCAGAGATATTTTGGTCTCAAGTGACTTACATAATCTTACAGACACCGCAAATAAAACATGTAAAACAAGTGGCATACTACAAAAATATACTGTTCTTTATCAGAAAGTGAAAAGAAAAATCACTAAATACTTTACATGCTATTCGTACTATACAGTACATATGTCACTTTGTCCCTGTGCCTTAAGGTACATAGGAAGTATGATATATCCTGTGAAAAAGAGCATTTTAGAACATGTGCAAGCAATCCACAAAAATGATAAAATGTACCCAGTTGCTCAACATTGTTCTGCACTTTATGGTGGGAGAAATGATTTACTGATATTCTGTGGCATTGAAAGGATTCTAAGAAATCCATGAGTATGGAACTGAGTACAAACATTAAGAAGGTTAGAATCCAAATATATTTTAGGTTTAGAGACCAAACAACCCTCTAGTCTTAAATGCAAAGAAAAAAGACATTGTCTTTGAAAACTATTAAGATGAGTTCTGCATAACTTACAATCTTTCATTACCTTTTATGATTTTAATAACATTTTTATTTTTCAGAGGACTGCAGAACAAGCCTTCCGTTGATCATCAGCTCCAGTAATTCTTGACAGTGGGGACGAGTAGAGAAAATGAGCAACATAGCTGCAGAACCTTGTCCAAAGCCTGTCAAACATCATGGAGTGGCTTTTAAAGAAGCAATATCTTGAGATCTGGGAACTCTACGCCTCTCCACTCAACGACACTCCATCTTATGCCACTCCACTCTGCAACACTGCATTCGATGTCACTGCATTCTATGTCAATGTCCTCTGCTTTGTACCACTCCATGCCAGTGCACTCTATGCCACTATGCTATGCCACTGCACTCTACCCTGCACTGCTCCATGTCACTTGATTCTACTCTGAAACAATCTACTCAATGTCACCGCACTCTGCGTCATGGCACTCTGCACTGCTCCACTCTATGCTTCTCCACTGTTGGAAATGGCCCTTTTTGCAGGGTTATCCCCAAATGTTTTACCTTCTGCATCCTATATTTTTAGGTTTGTTTTTGCTGGTTTATTGTCACTGCGCACTTTACCACTGCTAATCAGTGCTAAAGTGCAAGTGCTCCTTATAGAAATTGTACTGTTGATTGGTGTATCCATGATTGGCATATTTGATTTACTAGTAAAGTGCACTAGAGGTGCCCAGGGCCTGTAAATCAAATGCTACTAGTGAGCCTGCAGCACTAGTTGTGCCACCCACATTAGTAGCCCTCTAAACATGACTCATACCTGCAATTGCAGTGTCTGGGTGTGCATTTTTAAACTGCCAATTCAACTTGGCAAGTGCACCCACTTGCCAGGCCTCAACCTTCCCTTTTACTACATGTAAGGCATCGCTAAGTTAGGCCCTAGGTAGCCCCATGGGCAGGGTGCAGTGTATGTTTAAGGTAGGACATATACTAGTGTGTTTTATATGTCCTAACAGTGAAATGCTGCCAAATTTGGTTTTCACTGTGCAAGGCCTATCTCTCTCATAGGTTAACATCGGGCTGCCTTTAAATATCCTTAAAACGTAGATTCTCTTTGAGAGCAGATACAAATGTGGAGTTTAGGGTCTCTGAGCTCACAATTTAAATATATATATTTTAGTGAAGTTGTTTTTTAGATTGTTAGTTTGAAAATGTCACTTTTAGAAAGTAGGCATTTTCTTGCTTAATCCATTCTGTGACTCTGCCTGTTTGTGGATTCCCCGTCTGGGTCAGTTTGACAGTTGGGCTGTTCACACCTGTCCTCTAGTGACACAAAGGGGGCTGGGGTGTAGCCTGCATATCTTGATTAGCCATCTCTGCTGGAGGGGAGGGTGGAGTGGTCACTCACACCTGAAAGGACTGTGCCTGCACTCACATAATGGCATCTCCGACCCCCTGGTGAGTGTCTGGGCCCTGGCCTAGACAAGGAAGGATCTTGCAAACACTTGAGACTTTGCTTTGAAGTTTGCCAACTTCAAAGGCAGAACTGGGTATAAGAAGAAAAACCAAAACCCCAGACTTTTAGAATATTTCTGGAATCAAGAGGAACCTCTGCCCAGGAGAAGAGCTGAAGAGCTGAAGGAGGAGTACTTTCCCTTTGCTGTGTTGCTTTGCTGGACTGGCCTGCAGTTGCTGCTTCTGCCTGAAAAGATTGCAAAGGGTGAACTTTGCTGTGTGTCCTGCATGAAAAAATTATCCAAGGGCTTGGAGTAGAGCATGCCTCCTGTTGGAAGTCTCAGGGACACCAAAGACTTCAGTTTCCTTGATCTGTAGCACTGGGAACTGTGTGTTTTGTGCTGTTCAAGAGGAGAAACCACAGCAACGCTGCCAACGACGCCGCTGGCCTGCACCATGACCTGCCGACGACACACAAGGTCGCATTGCCCTGCTTCGCACTTGTGTCATCACCAGGTATCCTGCCTGCGCCGTGGCCTGTGGACACCACTCATGAGGGTCACAAAGCACCGTCCCGTCACGCACCGCTGGCTTGGGCCTACCAACGTCAGCGCTTCAGCAATGACGACACCGCTGCCTGCACCGTGACCTGTGGACACTGCACGTTGCACCGCCCCACTTCACACCACAGCCCCGACACCATCCACGCCGGCGCACCTGACTTCATCGACCTGGAGTTCGATCTGCAACAGGTGTGACCTCAAGGGCCCGACGATTCCTGCACCGACTCCAGAACCAACACAGCGACATCAGTGTTGCCGCTTTCTGGAGCTCACCGCAAGGATCACGATGTCCTGCAAATCCAAGGTACTGTTTGCGGGTCTTCCCGGCACCGTAGCTGGCCCGCAACACCGCGGCCGGCCTGAACTGTTGGTTTTGTTGATCACGACGCCGTGATAGCCCCAGGTGGAGCTATCGACTTCAAGGAACTGTAGAATTCATATTTTCTTACTGTATATTGGATTTTTATCGTATTTGGTCTTGTTTTATATAGATAAATATTGGCTATTTTTCTAAAACTGGTGTGGTGTCCTTTTGTAGGGTTTTCACTTATTACTGTGTGTTATGGGCAAATGCTTTACACAATGCATCTGAGATAAACCTGACTGCTCGTGCCAAGTTACCGAGGGGGTGAGCAGGGTTTATCTGAGCGGGTATCTCCCTTATCCTGACTAGAGTGAGGGTCCCTACTTGGACAGGGTTCAAACCGACTGCCAACTAGAGAACCCATTTCTAACATCCACTCTTTTTTATTTTGCACCATTCTACTCCATGCTACTCTACTCTTAACCATTGCACTCTCCGCCAATTCACTGTGCACCACTTTACTCAAAACTAGTGCACTCTATGCTGCTCCACCATACTTTTGCACCATTCTGCTCTACACCACTGCACTCTATGCCACTTACACCACTTTACTTTAAACCACAGCACTCTCCATCAATGCAATTTACACTACTTTACTCAAAAACAATGTACTCTATGCCAGTGCACTCTGTGCCCCATGCTGCTCCACTCTACTTTGCACCATTCTAATCTGCAGCACTGAGCCCTATGCCACTCTAATCTAAAACACTGCACTCTCCCCCAATCCGCTAAACACCACTTTAATCAAAACCAAAGCACTCTACACCAGCTACTCTTTACCACTACACAGTACGCCACTATATTCTCCTGTACAACATTGTACTCTTCACCACTGCATGATATGCTACTCTACACCATTGCACTCTATGTCACTGCACTCTATGCCACTCTATTATACTCTGCACCACTGTACTCTAAGCCATGGCTCTCTACGCCACTCTACTCTTCTACTCTGCACCTTTCTACTCTATACCACTTCACTCTGTGCCAATGCACTCTACACCACAACACCGCACTCTAGAACACTTTACTCTGCAAGACTGCACTCTCCACCACTCTACTTTGCACCACTGCACTCTATGAAACTGCACTCAACTTTGCATCACTCAACTCTATACCACTCTACTGCACTCTAATCCAATGCTCTCTGTCACTCTACTTTGCATCACTCCACTGTACGCCACTGCACTCCACACCATTCCACTCTAAGTCATTCTAATCTACTTTGCACCACTGCACTCTACTGTACTCTTCTCTTTGCCACTCTACACCTCTGCACTCTACCCTGTACACACTCATGTCTACCATGCCACTGCTCTCTACACTGTGGCACTACACTTTACACCACTCTACTCTACATTCACTCTATGCCACTCTATGGTGGTTCACTGAAAAAATATTGAAAGCCACATGTAGGAAGCTGGCCTGGTGTGATGTGGGAACCTGAGGTACTTACACCTTATACCAGGTTCAGGTATCCCCTATTAGTATAGTGTAGGCTGTGTCTAGAAGCCAGTCTCTCTAGAGGCAGCTGTGGATGAGCAGCCGAGGCTTATCTAGGAGACACGGAAAGCTCATGCAATACCACTGTAGTCACGCAGCACTTACACACATAAAAGAAAACACTCAGTATTACAAAAATAAAGGGTCTTCATTACAGTAACGCAGCACCAAAACACTTGATAGCCAGTCCTACAATAGGAGGAAAGTAAACACACTAAATATGTACACTAGTTATCAGCAATAGGCATAAAAGGTGTTAGAAAACAGTGCAAATGCAAATAGACAATAGAGGCACTAGGAGGATCCCAAACCATATACTAAAAAAATGGAATGCGAACACAGGACCTCCACCTAGGTAAGTGGAAAGTGTAGAGGGGAGATCAGGTACTAGGAAACCCCAAAGGTAAGTACCACAGTGCCACCTAGCGACCAGGAAGAAAGGAGAAAATTACTGAATTTTCCCCAACCCACCCAAAAGAAATGAAAAGAAGAAAATGCAACACCCAGCAAGACTGGAAGAAACCAATGGTGGATTCCTGAAGAGGAAGACCTGTGGAAGAAGGGGACCAAGTCCAGAAGTCACAGAAGAGTCCAGGGGGAGCAGGAGCTACTACCCAGCCAGCTGTGGTTGCAGGAGTTGGTCGACGGTAGGACGAAGACGGTCATGAATGCAGCCCTGGAGCAGGTGAAGAGTTCCTGGAGGATACAGTCAATGTCCCATGCCGGATGGATGGTTGCAGTCAGACAGTGGCGTGGAAGAGCCACCAACAAGCCTTGGCAAGGGCAGAAGTCACAGTGAAGCAAAAGTGGAGCTGCCGGGACCAGCAAGGTCCAACAGGACTCAACCCATGGCGGTGAGTCCAAGGGGGACCCTCAGCAAGGCAGAGAGTCCATAGAAGAAGAGGCAGACCCCACAGGAGACCCACTGGACAAGGAACCAGGAGTTGCAGAGGAGCCCACGCAGCACAAATGGAGATAGGTCCTGCGCCACAGAAGAAGTACACAGAGGGCTGTGCGTCACAGGAAGGAGTGCTAAGTGCTGGTGATACACAGAGCCTGAAGATCCCTTGGAGGAAATGCAAACAAACCTTGGTAGCTGCAGGAGACACGGCGCATGGGTGTACTGTTCTACGTGGGAAGGCTAGGACTTACCTCCACCAAAGTTGGAAAACTGGCAGAAAAGACCAAGAGGACTACTCCGGACCACCACCCATGATACAGGATCCACGCAGCTCAAGATGAGAAGCTGGAAGGAGCCGTGGAAACAATGTTGCAAGCAGAGTCCTCGTTGTGGATGCAGATTGTCGGTTCCTGGAGGGTCCAGTAGTGGATCCAGTGGCTAGAAGTCGAAGTAGAGGTTTCAGAGGAGTCCTGATGGAATCTTGCAAGCCGAATCTGAGGACCAAACAAAGAGAGACCCTAAATAGCCCTTAAAGGGGGATTGGTCACCTAGCCAGGTGACCATCTATCAGGAGGGGGCTCTGACGTCACCTGCCTGATCTGGCCACTCAGATGCTCCCAGAGGTCCTTACCAACCTTGGAATCAAGATGGCAGAACCCAGGGACCCTCTGGAGGAGCTCTGGGCACCACCCCTCGGGTGGTGATAGACAGGGGAGTGGTCACTACCCTTTCCATAGTCCAGTTTCGTGTCAAAGCAGGGAACAGAGGTCCCTGAACCGGTGTAGACTGGTTTATGCATGGAGGGTACCAAATGTGCCCTTCAAAGCATACCAGTGGCTTGGGGACTCTGCCTTCCTGGGCTTGAGCTGTTCTAGCAGCAGGAGAGCAGAAACCTGTCTGAGGGGTGACAGCAGCTTGAGCTGCCCGGAAAACCCCAGATGGCTGGTAGGAGCAATGCTAGGGGTCCTCTAAGGAGGCCCCAGAGTGCATGGAATCATACTTCCAATACTAGCAACAGTATTGGGGTATGATTCGGACATGTTTGATACCAAACATGCCTTGGGTTGGAGTTACCATTATGTAGCTGGAATAGGTAGTGACCTATGTCCAGTACTCGCATAAAATGGCGCCCCTGGACTCACGAAGTCCAGGAAAATGGAACTGGAGTTCGTGGGGGCACCTCTGCTAGTGCAGGGATGACCTCACACACAGGTACTTGCACCCTGCCCTCTGGGCTGCGAGGGCCTGCCATAGGGGTGACTCACAGTGACCTGTAGTGAAAAGGGTGCATGCACCCTTTAATGCAGGCTGCAGTGGCAGGCCTGAAGGTACACTTTGCATGGGCTCCCCATGGGTGGCATAATACATGCTGCATCCCATTGGGATCCCCTGTTAAGCCAATGCCCTGGGTACCTGGGTACCAAATTCTAGGGACTTACACTGGGGCACCAGTATGTCAAATGTGGAGTGTAAGTAACCAAGTTACCATGTTAGAAGGGAGAGAGCATAATCACTGGGGTCGTGGTTAGCAGGATCCCAGTGAACACAGTCAAACACTCTGACAACCGTCAGAAAATGGGGTAACCGTGCCAGGAAAGAGGGTACTTTCCTACACTCCACCCACCCAAAAGGAAGACCAATAGGCTACCTTCCCCAGCTGATTCTTCATTGTCTAAGTGAAAACATCTGGAAAGTCCATCTGCATTGTAGTGGTTACTCCCAGGTCTATGTTCCACTGTATAGTCAATTCCCTATTGGGATATGGACCACCTTAACAGTTTGGGGTTTTCCCCTTTCGTCTGTTTGAGCCAAAGAAGGGGCTTGTGGACTGTCTGATCAAGGAAGTGAGTGTCAAACAAGTAAGACCTCAGTTTCTTCAAGGCCCAGACCACAGCAAAGGCCTCCCTTTCTATGGCTGACCAACGCTTTTCCCTGGGGGTCAACCTTCTGCTTATAAAAGCTACAGGTTGGACCTGGCCCTCAGTATTAGGTTGAGATAACACTGCCCCAACTCCTACCTCAGAAGCATCTGTCTGAACTAAGAACTGCTTGGAGAAGTCCCAGGGCTTCTTAAAATAGGTGCAGAGCACATGGCCTGTTTTAGATCCTCAAAGGCTTTTTGACAGCTAGCTGTTCATAAGACTTCCACTGGCATGGTGATACTAAAATATCGAGCACAAAAATATTGTTATCCTATACTTATAATTGAAAATACAGAAATATTGGAAAAAATATCATTTAATGTCGAAAAATGTAAACAAAAATATAGTTTTAAAGATATATATAGTTATAAATAAATGGTAAACATTAAATATATGAACATACAACAGTAACATAATGTAAATTAAATATATTTAAATAATATAAAAATATACAAAATACATACTTATTTAAACAAACACAAATACACATGTATGTGTGTATGTTAACACATATATTAACTTTAATTTATATAATAAGTGACAGAGTTTTTTTAATGTAATACTATAACAAGTGTATACATATGTGTGTGTATATATATATATATATATATATATATATATATATTTACATATAATTAAAAAACATAACGAACCATAACCATACGGAATAAACTGGAACTAAACAGACATTCTCACTTAAATGTCAGAAACCTAGAAACCTGTGTCAGTCACAGGTTTTCTGTTCTGTTGCTGGGAAGTGGAAACTCGTGACTTTTTCCGCTGCTGGGTTTCCCCCACCTTGGAACTGCGCGCAGAATACAAGCCGGTTTTTAGGGAAGCCCAACCCTTAAGTGCAATTGTACGTTTTTATCTTGTTCACAGGGGAACAATTTTTTACTAGTTGAAAAAGTAGTTTCCCTAAAGGCCTACCAAACGTGAGAGTGTTTTGTTCGCCTTTCCAGCATGAAAGAGACACACTAGTGTCTTTTGCAGGAGCAAATAAATAACTGAGCATTTCCAGAGAGAGAAGAGTCAGAGACACTCTGTGAATATTACAAACTCACTGTTTTTGGGTGCGCACCAACTCAGAAGGGTAGTACCACACCTTGGAAAGCCTACTTTCTACCCTTTTGGTACAGTTACACATTTGTAATAACGGCGTAACGAACTTGAGGGGTCCACCCTGCAATATACCTGGAGGAGGCCCCTTCCCTGGACCCAGTCAAGGGCCTGCCCATGCACAGTGTACTGTGCTAAAGGGGCTCCATGGAGCTCGCCCTCCACTCTCCACCCCCTACCACTACCACCGCAGGGGCTACAGGAGCCTTTGTTGCGCTACTGAATGTAATTAAACACACTTATAGCACACAATTGCGTGGCTGTAAATAGATGTATACCAGGTAGGTATCCTTTTCTGAATAATTAGTCGCAACTTTATGGTCAAAAATACTTTTGTGAATTCTTCATTAAGATTTTACCACCTCGTAGCCACCCAAATAGCTGTTCGACGCATATTCTGCAGGCCTCAGATTCCAACACTCATCCAGCGACTTCACCTCTGTCGGGGTTGAGTTGAGCGAGTCAATGGCGGCTTGAGCATGTCAGATGTCCAGCTCTGACTCGGCCTGAGGTCCCTGTAGAGCCGAGAGCCTAAAGAGAGCCGGGCCCAGAAGCTGTAGATTCCACCTCTGCACCCATGGCCGCACTGTCACACCCAGGCCCCTCTGGGTGCACCCGTTTAGAGGATGGTCAGAGAGGTAGTGGGAGGGGCGAGGGGTGCAGAGGGAGCGAGAGCAAAGCGAGAGATAATTGAGAAAATGGCGGAATTGGAACCAGATATAAAAAGTTTTTGGCATCTTAGGTCTTCGGTATAATTTTGGTGTTTAATAAAATGCAAGATCTATTTTCTTACGTGCACAGAGCATCCCTTGTCCTCCTTCTATCAGCGCTACCAATTTCTACAAGTCCTGCTACAGTCTGGGCCTCTGGAACTCTCCGATTGTGCATCTGCGGTGTTTTTTCGCATAATAATTAATTTAGTGCATTTCCTACATAATCCGTATTCTGATGTATTATCTGCATTTCCGCTAAAAATGACAAAATAGCAAAATTGTGGTGTCACAGGATATGCTGCAGCATGCTAATTAATTTAGTTAACCCGAAGGTTTAATGTAGTCTCCTTTGCTACATAATTCCAGAGGCCCTTGTGACAGATTGAACATACAGCACGTAACTGTCCTAAAGAACTGCCGCTTAATTTTGACAGCGAACATGTAGCCACCGGGGTGGACGCCGTTTGCTCAGATTGGGAATCCCCAGCCCTACTGGCACTGTTAATTCACCGGGGCTTGACTCGTGACCGGCCCCTCCCCAGGCTCGCTGACCTCCGAGGGTGGCCGGTGGCACGTGATCGACTCTGCCACCCTGACTGCGCTCGTGGGTGCAGGAGATGAGCGGCGGCACTCATTCTGTTGTCTGGAATTATTTTTCCTCATCGCACTGTGACTCCTAGAGAGGAAGGCGGGAAAGTTAGGATTCGGCCTCAACAAATAACATTTTATAAACGAAACACCGCAAAAATAAATGAGCGTCCCGCGCCTGCCTACAAGACGCCTCTAGGCGCTAGGGTCGTTATTTTGAAGTCTGCTGGGCTTTCAAGCTATTTCTATGCGAAAAACCCTCGAACTCGGGAAAGAGCAGATAACTTCAGTGTACGAAGAAGAAGTCCCTTGAGGTCACGGAAGGTGGTCCAGAGGCAACAGCTGGATAGAAATGAGCTGGGGAGAGAGAAGAACCAAAGAAAGATGGATGGATGGATGAAAGGAGATAAGACGGGATAACACTCGCAGTAACGAAAGGAGAAAGGGAGTTAGATTTAGGAACGTGTGGACGGGAAGAGGAGGCAGGGAATGGTCGGAAAAGAGGTGTGACTAGATAAAAAGTCATGGAAGTAAAACATAAAGGAAAGAGGAGGGAACAGGAAAGAGGGAAATAAGAGGGAACAGAGGACACAGGAAAGATAGAGTGATTTAGGAGAAAATGCAATATATGAAAGGGAAATTAAACAAAGAAAAGAAAGAGGGATGAAGTGAGGAAAAGAGGGAACACCGGAGAGAAAGGAAGAGAAAGGAAAGAGGAGCTAAGGCAGCGGTGAAAGGCGAGGCTAGAGGAATGCAGAGTGAGAAAAGAAACCAGGAGTGAGAAGAAAATGTAAAGTCAGAGTAAAAGAAAGTGACACGGAAGAGAAGAGAATTGAAAAGGGGGTGTGAAAGGATAGAAAGAAGAGTGAAGAAAGATAAAGGGAGAGGAGAGAGAAATGGAGAGAAGAGAGGGTAGAGGGTGAGATGTTAGAGGTGGGAGACATGAAAGCAAAAAGGAGGAACGAAAAATAAGTTGGGGTGAGTTGAAGTGAAAATAGAGAAAGAACGAGGCAAGTATGGACAGAGTGAAAGGACGAGAGAAGGGGAAATAGAGGGGTGAGGGCAGAAGAGCAGAGATCGGTGAGATGGGGAGGGCCTGGGGTGAGTGGTGCGAGGTGGGTTGTACTAGGGAAGGGGATATCAGAAAGAGAAAAGACGACCCAGAGGGGAAGATACAGGTTATCTTCACAATACACACGGCAGTGTTTGGGCAGCGCACACTGCACGATCGAAAGCGCTATGCCCTTGTGTTAATGAATTCCCTCTGGTTCCGACCCCCCATACCGCAGAGGGAACCGAATCCGGACTGGATGCACCGCTAATCTTCTCTGGGCACTAACGTCAACTAAATTACATCTAAGCACTAGTGCGAACTGACGTTTCCTAAATCAAGACACAGGTGAACGGAATCCATCCGGTTCACTTCCTTATCTAAAGGTCGAGTCTTAGGCCTGACCGAGGAGTTAAATGAATCACCCCTGGGTCATACTGTTTACCAGTCACCACTAGGCGCTCGGCCTCGGTGCTACCAAGCCAGGGGGGATGCAGGGTAGAGCAGATTGTCCGTGGTACCGGTCTTTGGCATCTCTGCTGAGAGAGCGCACTGGAGTGCCAGCGAGTCCAGGTCGTTACTGTAGGCGGAGGAGGTCGGTTGGCACTTCTCCTGTGACACCTCTAACCACCAATGGTCATCCTATTGTGCACGAACGACTATAGGAAAATCGCTTCATCGCCTTCGCTATACATGTTTCATTCACTCATTCATTCCTGTGATAATTAATTCAGTGTTTTATTCGTTCATTTGAAAGCCATGGTCCCAGATCACGTTGTTTACCTACTGGTGGGTGTACCTATTGATTTGTGATATATTTAGCGCCCAACGCTGAATAGTGCTGCTTTTGGGCGCCGACAGAGCTACCTCAAGAAAACAGACTGTGCTATTGGGGATGCGAGATGATGCTGAAAACAATGTGTTCGCGGGGCTAGAAAGGAATCAGTCTCCTGTTGGAGGGTCAACATAACCTCCGAAAGTTTGTTGGGTTGGGCTAGAGTCAGTCACTTGTCAATCTGCACTCCTGCCCTGCGGCCATCAGCCCCCAACCAGACCGATCCCCATCTGGCCACCCAGGGGAAGGACTGGCCAGGTCTTGCGGGCAGATTAACTGAAGAAATGACAAGTGAATAAACCCCATCGGGGGACGCGGGAGAAGGAATCCGGGGGGAGGCGAGGCATTCTCAGGGAAGAAAATACATTTATTTACCAGGCGCCGCAGGAAGCAGTAATATCTGCCGACACAGCAGCCACCCGCAGTCCTAGGTGTCACCTTTAAATAGATAGATTTTCTTTTCGGTGGGGAGAGGGTGCAGTGGGGGACAAAGGGGGTGGGGGGAATCAGACTCCCCAGGTGGGATGGAGAAAGGTTTTGTTGCCCGGCTCCTCCCAGAAGGGGCAGGGACTTGGGAGAGAGGCCGGGGCTCGGCGAGGAATAAAAAGACACATGGCGCTTGGTGTGTGTTAAAGCCGGTGTAACGTTAGCGCTGAGACGCCTTCTCTCAGGAAGCGCCAGCGGGCACGGGAGGGGACGACTGCGGGAGGCGCACAGACCCGGGACCGGAGGGCGCGGAGCGGAACCCTCACTGCAGACACGAGTCCCGGTCCTCGTCGTGCGCTGACGGGTGTTGGCCCTGAGTTGATTAAAAGGGTGCTTACAAGGGATTTCGGGGTGCTGAGCACAGAGGCTGAAGAAGGAAGAGGCCTGCCTTAGGAGGTCCCACGCCAGGCGCACCTGCCACTACCCCTCGGTGTAGCTCAGCTCGAGACCCATCCTGAAAAGATGCCGAACTTCAACGGGAAATGGAAGATGAAATACTCTGAGAACTTCGATGAGTTGCTCAAGGCGCTAGGTAAGTGCACTCGGGAGTAGGGCGAGTCCCCCTATGTGGAGGAGTAGTGGTAGGGAGCCTTCCGTTGGCCCAAATCTGTGTGGGTAGCAAGTGCGTGCAATGGCAGTGGGTGAATTTTCCTGTGGGTCCGTGTGTGGGCGACGAAGAAGTCCCCCTGTAGCTCTGGATGAGTGAGTTCTCTTGGTGACTCCCATGTGAGCCGGTTGATGTGTTCTGTTGCTGCAGTCGGAGAAGTCACGGAGATGGATGTGTGAGTTGCTGTGGGTGAGTCCAGTGGGAGAGGGTGGATATGTATTGGTGCGGTGGCGAGTCCCATGGGAGTGGGTAATTGAGTTTTATGGGTGCTGTGGGTGAGTTCCTTTTTGGGTGGAGGAGGAGTGCTTCAGGTGCTTTTGGAGAGTCCCGTGGGACTCGAAGGGGGACAAGCCAATGCTGTGGGTGTATCCCAATGAGGGTAAGTGGATGTGTGGGTGAGACCCATGGAGTTAGGTAGATGAGTTCTCCCGGTACTATGGGTGAGTCCCATGGAAATGGTTGGATGGTGTCTCCTGGTGCACTTGGTGATCCCCACGTGAGTGGGTGGATGGGGTCTCCTGGTACTGTGGGTTAGACCCATGGGGATGGGTAGATGAGTTTTCTCAGGGCTGCGTGTGGGTCCCTTAGGAATGGGTGGATGGGGGTCTCCTGGTGCATGGGTGAGCCCAGTGAGAGTGGGTGGGTGGGTGCGGTCTCCTGGTGCTGTGGTGAGCCCCATGTGAGTGGGTGGGTCGAGTTTCCTGGTTCTGTGGGTCAGTCCCATGGGAGTCGGTGCTGTGGATGAGTCTCATGAAAATGGGTGGATGAGTTCTCTTGATACTGTGGGTGAAGTCCATGGGCAGAGGTGGATCAGTCCCTTAAACCTGCAGCTACAGGGGAGTGCCCCTGGAGCTGCCGGGGGGGGGGGGGGGGGGGGGAGTTCCACGGGGGCTACGTGGCGGTGTAGGTGCCACAGGCACCTCTGGAAATTTGATTGTCCCCTTTTCCCTTTTGTGTAGGTGTGTAAAGTCCTCCACAGTAATAGCTGAGAGCTGCGACGAATGGGTTCAGATTTTACATCAACAGCTTACCCACGTAATTGCCTCTGAGCGTTTAAACAAAACAAATATGTTCTCCTCTCAATGGGGCCGATGTTATCGATCCTGGAGAGGTCAAGGGCCTGCGAGTTCCACCCTGCGGCTTCCTTCAGCCCAGAGCTCGGCTTAAGGCGCTCAACCCACCGAGCTGCTGTGACGTACCCTGTCTAGACACTTTGTGTCTTCTTCAGCGCGGACGGGCTCCGCCAGGGTGGAATTCCTTGCTCATTGGTTTTCCTATGGGTGTCCTCATGGCCGAGAGCTTTGCTACGTTGTTTCCCAACTGCTGCCTGTGCGTCTATTTTAATTTACCATATAAATAGCCATACTTGCTCACCAAGCTGCACAGTGCCGACAGAGCTGCTGTGGAGTCGGAAGAGTGCCCGGCTGCCTCTGAAAGGGCGCCAGGGCCGAGTCAGGAGGAAGTCGACATGACAGTGACTGTGCCCCAGGCCAAGCAGCCGCCCAGAGACACCCGTGCCTGTCTGCGCCAACCCTACTAGCGCTCCGTGCGCTCCCCTGAGGGCTGCGCTGCCACCCGGACGCACTGCATTCATTCATTCATTCATGCATTCACTCACTCACCCTGGTGTATGTAGGTAGCACTAGGTAGGCCTCGTGGGGCTAGCTAGCACCCACAGGATGTTGCACATTAAGCCCAAAGTGCAGCACAATTCATGCCAAGTGAGCACCAGCCGATGCGGGGTTCCAGATGCGAGCGGCCCACTGGGCTCCCGGCAGTGGATCGCGAGCACTGAAGGCGAGGTACAGGTCCTCCTAGGGTGGGAGGGGTTAGGCACACATACCCAGTGGAGTGTCACCCGTGAGCCCCGAAGCCTGCCTCCTCCCCCAGACTCCGCACCAGCAGGCCTTGGCTCTCAGTCCCCCTTCACGGGTGGGCCCACAGGAAGATGTATCCCCGAGACCGAGCCTGCTTGACTCGACTGTGTAGAGTGAGGTTTTTGTTTTTTTGAGGGGGGGGGTGGTTCTCTCCCGTCTCCCTGTGGCATTCCCGGCCTGCCCGACTGTCTTACAAGCAGTGAACTGTCCAGTCCGGATTCCTACAACTGCTGCCTCTCGCACCACAGCCTCACTGGCCCTCTCTGTCTCCTCATGCCGTGACCTCCCGCCCCCATCTCCCCTCTACCTTTCAGCTCCCTCCTTTCCCGCAAGAAGCCCGAAGGCGCACCCGTAAAACGCTGTCATTCAGTCTAGAGGAGCGCCTGCGTTTTGGGGAAGCTGGTTTCATCGAAAAGACCCCCTTCCTCGCCCTCTAGCCCCCACATTTACATTTTCGGTGTATTTTGCCTCCTTCGGCGCTTCGAAGCAACGGTATATTCTCAAAAGCGCAATACAAATATTCAACATAACACTTAAAGGCCAGCCCAATGGCTACGAAAACGGGTCCCAACTATGCCTTTTGGCGAGTGAGTTCGCCCACGCTTCTAACAGCTTTGCGTGAAAACCTAACTCTGCCCCGGCCCTCTCAGTAGTTCAGCCTTCTTAGTAGTTCATGGGCACCAGCCTTTCAGGGCATCGCCGGATCACTCTATAGCGCCCTGAACCCCTCCATATGTTTATGCGAGCTGTACAATTAAATATTTACTTATTAAGACAAATTGGTCAGTCACATTAAAACTGTTTTGAAGGCTTTACTCCTCAGATGTATATGTTCAACCAATTTGGGAAATGCCCTATTTCGAGAGAACAGTTGCTGTTTCCACATGTATTCATCCTAAAATTAGGGGACACTCAGGCAGAATAATGATGATGCTAAACCACACGGCGCAAAGGAATTGACTACACCTATTTGGCATCGACCTGGTTGGGATGAACGCCTGAGTCGGCTCTGCAGATATCATCAACCATCAACTTCCCTTTTGCACCCATAGCCCAGAAACAACGGATTGCATGGAAACTTGCTGATATGTAATCTCAGCGTTCCATAACACCAACCTTGTTATCCCAGTTAACTGTTTTCCCTCAAGCTTTAACGTGACGTAAAACGCCCGCTGCTAGGGTGTATTTGTGTAAACTTGTAGGCCACGAGTTCGGTCGGACAGATGAATAAATGACGCACCTCTTTTTAAGTATCGCTAAGAAGGAAAAATATGTTGCACTAAGCGCTGTGAAATATACAGAATCATATGTCTCACTGTCCCACTACTACCTGTCGCGAAAAACTAAGAAGCGCTTAGAAACTGAGCTCCAAATTAAAAAGAAAAAAAACTGGACCTGCCCAACATGATTTCCACCCCCTTTGGGCAACCTTTTGCTTCTCGTTTGCTTCACCTATGTACTCTGTATTTAAAATTGAAAGACATATACAGTGAGATGAAACATCAGGGAATTCTCACATAATTTTACGAGCATTTATAGTCAAAAAGAGAGACCAAATGATCAGCTCAGTTTAAGTTTACCAATTCCGGCCCTGACACTTGTGTGGCGGTGGGTGGGGGTGGATAATATTTTAGGCGGTGAGTCGCCCCCCAGTTCTACGGGAAGGGGTCTGCGCACGTGCACTTCGTTATTATGTGGAGTGCAGAATCCATTCCATTTAACATGCCCCAGAAGTTAACGCGTTTTACCTGCTGCCCCTCGGCACACTGTGCTCATGAGGGGCGAGTGGAGAAACCATCCATGAAGGATTCCACAAGGCGACAAACCCCGACGTGTCCCTCAGCAGCTTCCCACGTAGGGGGAGTCATCAGCCCCAACCTCCCAGCTTTTACTGTGGGCTCAAGAGGCAGGAATTTGTAGCGCTCGGCGTTATTTATCCCGTTTCTGAGCACTTTCACCTGGACCGCTATGAAGCACTGGTCCCGGACCACGCAGGTCTTCGGGGGAAGAAGGGGGATTTGAAACCAGGCGTTATTGCTCCGCAGTCAGTAACGTGACTACCAGACCGTGACCCACCACCGCATACCACCCCGCCCCACAAACAGTGCGTTGCTGGGGCCCCGCCCACCGAGCGCGCTCCTTTGTGTTTCCCGCGGGGGTCTCGGGTGTCCAGTGCTTCGCTGCCTCTACTTGTGTCTTAGAGAGGGTTGTTTAGTGCGGACCAAGGGCAGGTACGTGACGAACTGTGCAACAACACCAGCACAACTTCACACTGCGGGCTCACTGACCACCACACCTTCACCAAGGAGTCACTGACCATCACACTTCTAACCAAGGGGTCACTGACCATCACACCTCCAACCAAGGGGGCACTGACCACCACACCTTAACCAAGGCGACACTGACCACCACAACTCTAACCAGGGGGTCACTGACCATCACACCTCCAACCAAGGGGGCACTGACCATCACACCTCCAACCAAGGGGTCACTGACCATCACACCTCCAACCAAGGGGGCACTGACCACCACACCTTAACCAAGGGGGCACTGACCACCACAACTCTAACCAAGGGGGCACTGACAACCACACCTTAACCAAGGCGACACTGTCCACCACACCTTCACCAAGGTGACACTGACCACCACACCTCCAACCAAGGGGTCACTGACGATCACACCTCCAAACAAGGGGGCACTGACCATTACACCTTCACCAAGGTGACACTGACCACCACACCACCAATCAAGGGCCCACTGACCACCACACCTCCAATCAAGGGCCCACTGACCACCACACCTCCAACCAAGGGGGAACTGACCACCACACCTTCACCAAGGTGTGCAACACGAACTTGGGTGGAGGGGTCACCTCGGGGTCAGAGACTGCACTGAATCATGCTGGGGTGGCCCCACCGATAAAGCCTGTGCGGTGTGTAAGTGACCACGGGGTGTTTCGTTTCTGCGGCACATCACAGTGGTTGCTCCGACCCAAGCAACTGGGGGACCTGGCTGATTTCGGGGGAGCAGGAACATTAAGCAGGGTCCGGAGCTTGATCCCCTGGTTAATGGTATCCATTCCAGGATGTTAACAGTCTGGGGACGAGGCCTAAGGTTCGCTCTGCAAGTGCTTGCTAATTTAATGTTACCCGGTTTATCGACCTCTAGCGGATGAACGGCTGCTGTGTCCAACAGGAATTCTATGTTGAAATCGCTGGGTCGGCGTGCGCACACTTGCAGGTACAGCAGCAGCCAGCATTTAGCACACTGAGTCACCCGGCCAGCGGTAGCATACTGGCACCGGCAGGCTCGTGTATCCGGCTTGGGTGTGGATGAGAGCCTATTATTTCTCTAGGTGTGGGCTTCGCCCCATTCCCTCCTAGAAACACCGCCCCCTAGTGCCCCATGTTACTGTCCGCACACTAGCAGCCTAACAGATCTATGGGGCAGGGGTACAACCCGCGCGTCCCCTCTCTCTGACCTTCAAATCACTGGAGCGTTTCTCCCATGACAGCGAGCGGCCCCAGCCAGACACTGGGCGTAATCGATCTTGCGATATCAGAAAGGTTACCAGTATTGTGGTATCAGTGATTATTAACCGCTACTACAGTTACTTCGGCCCATATTTATACTTTTTTAGCACCACATTTGCTCGTTTTTGGACGCAAATTCGGCGCAAACTTACAAAATACAGTTGTATTTTGTAAGTTTGCACTTTTTTTGCGTCAAAAAATGACGCAAATGCGGCGCTAAAAAAGTATCACTGCGACATATCGGGATAAATTGATTAGCATGTAGGACAGTCCCGACATTCTGACTTAGCTCTCAAATGCCTCCCACACTCCAGGCAACCGCTCCTCATTTTGCTGGCAACACATAATGGCTCTTTGTTGCAGAGCATACCTGGCCTTTCACGTAACATAACCTGCCTGTTAAGGAGGAATGAAAACAACCTTTATGTCATCTCCTCCCAGTGGGTGCTTTAGTGCGTCACCCAGAGGCGTCTCTGCCAGGGGCTTTTGGTGATTTACGGTCCTGCACCAAACCACAGGAACCTGCAACAGCAACAGGATGAAACATCTCAAGGGCACCTCTGGCACCAAGGGATGTCGAACACAGAGGATAACACATTCAGACAAATTCAAGCACCACTGATACAGTCCAGCACATTGATACCTTCTGTCGACGCCCCAGGTACAGTTGTCATTGTCAGAGGGAAGTCGTGTTACCGGCATCCGGCTAATGCAGAGGTGGAGCCTGCTACTGGAGAGAAGTAAGGCGCTGCTGGGGAGATAAACCTGCTCCTCCTCGGGAGACATAACCTGCTGCTGGTGGCCTCAACCTGCTGCAGAGAAGCAGCGTGCTGCTGGGGAAATTAATCTGCTACTGAGGAGACGTAACATGCTGCTGGCAGCCTCAACCTGCTGCTGGGGAGCCTCAAAGATCCTCAGCCTGTAACTGCAGGGAAGCAGCGTACTGCTGGGGAGATGAGTCTGCTAGTAAGGAGACGTAACCTGCTGCTGGCGAGCTCAACCTGCTGCTGGGGAACCTCAAAGATGCTCAGCCTGTTGTTAGAGAGACGTAGAATGGTGCTGAGAGGTGCATAGGATACTGAGAAAATATCATCTCTACCTGGTGATCCCCCACCTGCTGCTGGCGAACAAAAAATATCCCCAACCTGCTGGGAAGCCACGACCTGTTACTACTAAGGAACAGAGAGCCCCAGCTGCTGCCAATTAACCCCTATGAGCCCCAGCCTGCTGCTGGGAAGTTACAGGATCCCAGAACCGACTGGGCTACATTGTTAACTGAGATTAGACCGGAGTTATAATCCTTCAGTCAACAATTTGCATGAGACTGTGGCAATCCTCTCCCCAAGTCTTCAAAGAGCTATGACGTTGGCTTATAAACAGGCGCTGATGAAACCAACTATTTTTGGACAGCGAAAGGTTTATCATGTTGCAATATTGAGCAGATGGACGAGGGCACGTGACATTTGGAAAATTGCTGTAATACGAAGAACACACAAGTCACTAAGTGAGATGTACCGACGAACTGTCAGATCTGCTGATTGACTGCAACAAGACCCTTATTCTACGGAGACCCTCAGCTTGGAGTCAGTAAGGGGGCACACAGACACCTGTAAGCACGCTTTAATGATCAGCATCAAAGTTTATACAGATACAATGCAGAGCCTAGAAGAAGGAGCTACAAAAACGCCAAAGCTCTGCTTATAGACTGGTCTCACAACATGTACAGATTCTCGGCAGTCCACAAGTAACATATACACAGAGAATTCCAAGCTGTGTTTAATGACCAGCATCAATGTTTGTAAAGATCCTGGCCTCGGCGGCTCCTCAGAGCTGCTAAGCAGGATATACAGTCCCCCCAGAGCTCTGCTTGTAGACAGGTCTCACAATATGTACAGATCCTGTGCAGTCCATAAGCAGAATATATTTGAGCATTCCAATATTTGTTTAATGCCCAACATCCAAGTTCGGACAGATCCACTGATATATTGGTGTATGGTGTATATGCCTGGGGCAGATTAGATGGCGTAGACTGGAGTAGGGTAGTCTGGGGTGAAGTGGAGTAAGGTACATTAGAGAGGGTGGAGTGGGTTAGATTAGACTGGAGTGGGGTAGATGTGAGTGGCATTGATGTGTTATGATCATATTCAAATATTTGTTTCCACTACCCTTCAACTTACTTTAAAGTCAGGGAAAGAATAACAAACACCAAGGTCCCTGGAAGAGAGAGTCCGACATTTGACCTCTATCTTTAAATGCACAACAAACATGACAATATAAGAACAAGATTTAAAAACCTGTTTACAGAAAGCGAGTTCATGGAAGAATTCAGTAAACAGCTTTTGGGTAAAGGGAAGGGCAAACAGGCATATAAAGCATATAAAGCCAGAAAATGGAAAGCCAGAAAATGTGAGTTACGAACCACAAAACCAATGATAAGCAATGGGCAGAATGCATTCCCAGAAAAGCTTGCAGGATGTCCCCAAGATGACTTTAGCAAACCAGTCGGAGCTGTCTGATAGGCTTTGACTTAAAAAGCAAGAACCAGGAAGGCAGGAACTGATACATAGTGATGCCTCAGAATAGTGTGACAGGCCAAAAACTGTGAGCTAAGAAAAGGAAATTGCCTATTAGATATAAATGCAGTTCAATGCCAGAAATGGGCAATTCCATTCCCTAGAATATCAGAAGGTGCAAATAGTAGCATCGGGAGTCAAGAAGGCTTCAAGCTCGCCACCGAAAAGCTCTGCGGTGATAGACTCGAGAGGGACAAACAAGAGAAAGTAAATATGCCTGTTTCCACTTCAGCAGCACGCAAGCACATCCTTACCCTCGTGTGAGAATGCAGAACACAAGTGTAAAATATGCTCTCCTGGTTCTAGAAAAACCAGTGCATCAAGAAGGAAGGAAGGCGTGCCCACTCCTACGTATGGCAGGGCACCGCATGCCCACACCTACAGACAGGCATGTCCAAACAAGTTAGCAGTACAGCAGAGCACAGAGGTCATGCCTGGCACAGACAAGACAATGGCTGTTCATGCACTGGGTAACAATGAATAATAGCCAGCCCTGGCCCTCTCTTGTGGCATTTCATGCTGTGGGCGAAAAGCATGCATTAGGACAAGGACTTCACAGTGTCCAGAGCAAAGACGTAGGTCATTGGAATAACTGTAGACAATGTGCCCTTCAACATTTGTACCTTACAAATGTTTAAGTCACAAATGTAGGCACTGAACCACAAAGGAGTTTGGAACAATAGCAAAGAACAAGAAGGCTGGGGTGTGGGCAGGGGCATTTTTTGTGCTTTTCTCAATCAGAACAACAATATGAACCTTATGTTACAGGCGACATAGTGTTCTAAACACAGGAACTTCTACATGTTCATATGTTCTCGTCATTATGTTTCCCAGTCGACTTCAGACATTGCAAGCAGCCTATCATGAGGTATTTGTTTATTTTTCTATGTTTTTATGCAGAGCAGACTAAACCTAATAGAGCGAATTACACATTAAAATGATTACAGCAAGTGAACACTTTCCACCAAAACCTATTGCGCACAAAGCACATAACAAAGGGGTGGGCGCTATGCTGGGGCAGAAGAGAATTTAAAATAATGGGCATTCAAAGGAGCTGGCAGAGAGGTGAGTTAAGGGCATTCTTATAAACCGCTTAGGGCAATATTTAGCGTTTGACAGACAGGATACTGTGTCACAGACGTGGCGGATGTCCCGTCCACCGTATAACAAGTGCTTTATAGTTTATGGCACTTGAAGGGTGGTATATTTTCTACATTTTGATGGAATATTCTGTCCCCCTAACTCTAAATAAGGCCCTTTGACAGCTAAGATGTAAGAAGACAATGGAACCAGTTCGAAGTGCTGTTGGAACTTAAGACATTTAAGTCAACTTTTGTTTAGTGCGGCCTCCTAATGCCGATGAGACGTGCAAGAACAACGCAGATCTCTCTACTTCCACCTGGAGATGAAAACTGCAGAAAATACAGGTGGAAATGAGGAATTACCGGGCCAATTGGACCTGGAATTACCAATTCCCTTGTAATTCCTTAACTCTTAGTGGACACTCAGGGTTCATCTTGTAGTAGGACGACTTCTCCCCTCCCATGTTGCTGATACCCCAGTATAGGAAGCTCTGGGAGGGGGTTAAATCCAGTCCATTTACCGGGCCACTCATAATAAGGGGAGCCTTTGTGTGAGGGAATGGTTCTGATGGTGGGAGGGATAGATTGCCTTTCGGTCCTGAGTTCACAGGTCATTCTGCCAGAACTGGCTAAGTCACTCATTTTAGCAGGCCAGTATTGTGCTAATACTGCACCCAGTACATTTAGAGGAACTGGGGTGTGGCACTATCCCACCATTCAAAGCTCCAATCTCAGACTGGGGCCAGCAAGGTAATACTGGGATTTTCCACACTGGAAGGTGTGAAACTCAAAATGCTGGCGAAACCCTGTTGGTTTTCCACAGGATATTTATCGGTCACAACGTAGCATAATTTGAGCAAGAGAAAACGCGCCTTGTAATGTAATGATTATACATCATAGAATACCAAGGGGCAGATTTGGGAAAAGTGGTGCTGCACCTAGTGTAGCGCCACTTTTCTTGTGCCCCTTAGTGCCCTCCTAACGCCACCATGTGTGCACCGTATTTAAAATACGGCGCACCATGGTGGTAGTCAAAGGGACTAGCATCATATTTTTTTTACGTTAGACCAGTGCTTTGCAGACTAGCGTCAAAAATGTTGACGCTAATCCTGTAAAGCACCTAGACACCCAGTCAACACAATGGGAGCCTCTTTTTAACGCCTGCACTTGGCAGGTGTTAGAAAATGACGATAAAAATGGTGCAAAGGAATCTCATAGATTCCTTTGCTCCATTTTTATGCCCCCCCCCCCCCACCAGCGCCGGAACACCCCCTTTGCATACATTATTCCTGGCGCAAGGGGTTAAAAATTGGTGCAATGCAAACACTGCGCCACTTTGTAAACATGGCTCCGCGCTTTTTGGCCTTCCAACGCCACATTAGCATAAAAAAAATGACGCTAATGTGGCGCTGGAATGGCCCTAGGCCACCATAAATCTGGGCCAAAGATTTTAATTGGATCAAAACAAACCATGACACTGGATAATGTGCGAATAATGCGTGTTCGCTAAAACCATATTTCCACACATTATCATTTTTGTCCTGTCTAGTTTTACTATTAAAACTGCATGTCCATTCAAATGTAGTGGCCATTTCAACTGGAAATGTACAGCGTTTGAATGACAGTGCACTACCAGACCAGTGCTCCAAAATGCACCACCAGCTACATACCCTTACTGATCTCCTGTGGAATGGCACATTTTTCACACGTGTTTTTTGTATGATGCTTGGATTTTTCAGTCCCTATGACTTTTGTGATATAAAATGAATGGCACCACCCTAACTTTAAAATCGTTCCAGCACCACTGCCTCGTGTCAAGGATTCACAAGCCACGCCCATTTTATGGCCCTACCACCTTTTTCATCCCACTCCATGCACTAATCCTGTACACTATGTAGAAATTCAGGCGATAGTAAGGGAATTATTTGGTGATCTGCAACATCCTTTTAAGATGTGAGGAATATTTTACTCAAAATATTTAACGAGCAACCAATTTACGTTTCTCAAAAATAATGTAGGGGGGAGGCTACCCAATAAAATCTGAAAAATCCTGAGAAACTGGAAAGCTGATTAAATTACTAAATTTGGCTGCTGCATTCCTGGAAGAAAGGAGTGGAACACGAGGAGAAAGTGCACCGTCAGCACAGCTGATGAGGTCACCAGAGATTGCTCGCATTACACTTTGTTTTTCCTCCAAAATGCTAATTCTGTGCACACGTTAGGGCTGTCAGAACCCTGAACACAGCATGAGCTTTCCTTACCCATCTGATGGTGAGCCAGCGTGTACTCACGCTGGTTTTATTATTCTTTCCAGCTCGGTTAACCTTCAAAGTGGCCCATCCTCGCAGGGGAAATGGTGCTGATCGGGGAGGCCTGAGGTGAAACACTGCACGTCCTGCTTAGTGGAGTTTAAAAGCAGATGGAGGCACCGGCGTGGAAATAAAACTCTGTACTTGGAACCCATCGCCTTCGTGAGAGTGTGTAATCTTTCTCTGGCCTTTCCGAGAAGCTCCAGCTTCTGTTGGGGGGTCGTGAGAAGTCTACTATTCCCTCCCCCACACCTCAGCCATTGAATATTCACTGTGACGTCAGGGCTCTACGGGACGTTTTCACCCAAAATGTGGCCTAATTGTTTTTTTTAATACACAAATCAAATGTTTTGTCAGAAAGCGATGTGTTTTTGCGATTTTTCGCCCAGTCCATTAAGGTGGTTTATACTTTATTGCGTAATTAATTAAAATGCTTGCATAGTCCATTAAGATTTTTTCGCATTCCACAAAAACTTTGATTCGTATAATTATCGGCCTGCATTAAATTCGTGCTCTGCTTCTAGTCCTTCTTCCTTGTTTACATACAGTTTCCCGTCGATCAATGTGTACCGACATGTCATGTGTTGCCTTAGACTCCACCGAAAGACCGAATAATTTAAGTTCTTCTGCCCCAGGTCTGCTTCTCATTACCCACAGCGGCTCCTCACAGAGTTCTCTTCTTTTGAAGCAACTGTTTCAGAAGAAATAGCATGCAATATGTGCGTGACCTGCACCCACCAGAGCTCCTGCCGCATTACCCATGAAGGACCCCCAGTCCTTGCGTCCTCCTGAGAGGGCCCCCTCCCGCAGCCCCCACCCCTCCCTGACCCCCGGTTTATTGCCGTCAGTAGGTTCATGCCCTGGTGCCCTCTAAAATCAGCCTCAAATCATGGATTCCTGCTCCTCCTCCATTGTTTCCCTGTCCTGCCTACATTCCCGCCCTTCTGTTTCTCAGTACAGGCCTGCTGTATTCGACCCCCCGCCCCACCACCACCACCATTCTCTCTGTACTCTCTTTGTTCTTAAGTTTTGAAAGGTCTTAGGAGTGAGAACTAACTAGTATTTTACATCACCGGAAGTGATGTCACACTAACTTTAACATGAATTGCGAGGAGTTGACTTAATTTAGATGATAACATTCAAATGTTGAAGTAATGGAATAACAACCAAAAGCTCACTAAGGTAGAAAAATGGCTGGTAGAATTAGTGGAGCAGCACCCGGTGTGTTCAAAGCAGCTCTCTTTATTAAAATAAAGACCATAGAAGGGCCCCTTAGATGTGGTGTCCTTCCTGAAGCTTGTGCAGCTCCCAGGACTTACTCTGCACTTGCAGAGCTCATGATCGAGTCCTTCCCAGCGAGAGTGACAACTGGCCTTCTTGAGTGAGAGCTCAAACTGACCTGCAGATATGTGAGTGCCACTCGCAATGAGTGAGACCTGAGGTCTGGGGCCCTCTAAGTCCACGTCAGCGCAAAACATGCGAGGCCTTTCTGCATGTGTTTACCAGCTAACCCAATGACTTAAGACATCATTTCCTTCTAGAAACCACGTTATTGGCACCCACTGCTTCAGTAGAGGTGAACCAGGACTGCAATTCCCGGAATACATAATATTGTTACAGGAACCCAACCCAAGTCTCCAATCAGAGGGATTTTGGAGACGCAAGGTAAACATATCTAGGGAAAGGAAGGAGCAGTTGAGAAAGAGGAAACGAAGGAGTCAGGCGATACACTCATTGAGAGGGCAGAAGAATGCTGCATATCTGGTATGAGCTTTCGGTCTGGTACAGGATTCCTAGTGCCACAGGGGCACTAAGGATGAGACGCTCACGTCCCTCTAGTCCTTATTCTTCCCCAACTGCCCTGGGCTCCTTAAAGCCTCTGGTCCCTCACCGCTCAGCCTCCTCGGCCCACCTCTGGTGCTCACGCGCTACTCCCACCAGTTCCTCACGAGCCCTCTTGGAATCCTTCTCCCTTCCTCCCCAGGTGTCTTCTAGTCCAAGTGCCCTCCCTTCTGCCCTCCCCTTTCCTCCTGCCTTCCCATATTGTACTCTCGCTTGCTCAGGTCTTCGTTTCCCGCTCCCCCTTCCTCCAGGGTGTGATCCCCTGGTCCTTAGGCCATATTCTCTCCTCCCTCTTTCTCCCTCTCCCTTTCTATTCCCACCTGTTCCCTGTCTCTGCTTTTCTCCCTCATTTGTTTCCCTAACTTCACCCATTTTTAGGTCTTGCCGACAGACAGCTTCAGCAATATGTTGTTTATGGCCATATGTTTCTAATACATTAAAATATGCACATAGAGATGGCTTTGTGCCATTGCCCTGCTCTGCTTTCTTGGTTGATTCTAACTAACTTGTTTTTAACTGGCTCCGCTCTGCATTCTTTCTCCGTCCTGTCTCTGAAGCATTTATTTTCTATCATGTTTTGATTACCTATGTCCTTCCACTGCTTACATTCAGGAACTCCTTTTTTTCTTTTAACACTCAGAGCGGGTGCCTGTGCTTACTAGCGGTCTCCGCTGTGTGATCTTTGCACTCTGTGCTTTCCCTGCTGTTTTCCCATTCCATGTCCCATTGCTTCCCTCACACCTCGCCGAACATCTCTAGTTTTTTTTTTTTTAACACCCCTTACCCCTATCCATTGATGACATGTCCTTAACTTTTTGGTCACCAGCGTTGCTCCCCCACACTTTCCGCTTTTTGATTGAATTTTTGTAAACTTTTTGAGGGGGTATTTGGCTGCAAATTGCTTCCGAACTACTGCTTTTACCTTCTTTATTTGCGCCTCCAAGTGCCTCTGCCATATCTTGGAACTGTACATTTCAACTCGACCGAAAATGGCTACTGCATTGTGACGTGGGAGCACGCATGCCTGTTAAAGCGTACATGCGTTTATTACCTCACACTAGGGCCCCCGTATTGATTTTTATTTAACTTTTACCAATGCTGAACAAAATCAGCAAAAAAGCATTGGCAAAACCAATAGGTCTACTTTGGCAAATTCGAAAGACAGACCGACTGCCTTTGCCAATGCTGGTTATCATCACTGCCTAGCTCCTTCAAATCTTCATGAGTCCTCCATTCTATAAAATGATTTTAAACTCACGAGTGACAAGTACAAAAATATTTTCGAAAAAGAGTCGCATATCAATATTTAATTTCTCTACTCTTATGTAATAGGCCCGTTGTATTTTTTGCGTGTGCTCCTACAACTGATATTGGATGGTGAAAATACCTCATAAAAACAGGTATTGCCAAAAGCCAATAGCTCTGGCAAATTAGTGCACTGGTTATTTGTTTACAACAAACACACGCCACAAAAAAGAAAATATGCTGCTATCTAAACGCATGTACTAACTATAAAAAATGTTACATTTTAAAAAGTTAACCATCGCACATACTTTTAATGGACTGGACAGACTGGTACCCACTAGCAGCTTGGTGTACTTAGTTCGGGTATAGAAAACCTTTTTAGTTTTAAATCGCATCAAAGGAGAGTATGATTCCTATTGGGGTCACACACAAAAGGTTCTAATTAGGGTGTGGTTGACAGACGCAAAATGTGATTGACAGCTGAACAGAAAAAAATGCTGTAAAAGTTTTTATGAATTCTTTTGATTAAATGAGGCTGTCGATAGACAGCTAAAGTTGTCTACAGGCCAAAAGTAAATGTAGAGAGCAATCCGTCAGACTGAACCGTGTTGGTGTCACCTATGGGTTTTGGGTAGTAGCTGGTTTGGCTTTAGGAAACCGTGAACGTCCTGGTGTAGTCTTGTGTTTGTAGAACTTGGTCAGACGTATGTGACTGACCCTGCCCCGGCCCTCCCAGCCTTTCAGCCTCTCGCTGTTACTCTATAGTTGTGCTTGCCTGTCACTGGAAGGCTGGAGAGCCTCTTCCATTGGAGGGGGTACGTGGTAATGGGGAGGAGAGGTGAGAGGGTGGAGGTAGCTGACTGGTGGGGTGGAGGGAGAAGTCCCTGAATTCGAACCTCGCCTCCTGTAAAGCCTCGCCAGCAGCACCGACTGGCATCATGTTCAACAGATGGGCACCTTAGCTCGCGCTGAACAATTACACTCTATACCTGATGATGGGCACCTAATGAAAGGCAGTGTCATCACCAGAGTGCTGGCAAGCCATCTGACGTGCACTGCCAGCTGCCTTCCTGCCTTTTCTTTTTCGAGAGGCAGGATCACTGTCCCAGGAGTCAGCAGGGCCGTCACTCACCCCAGGCATTCTCTGGCTCGGGTCCTGCTCCTGTTTTTTCACCGTGGTGCCGTGATACGCACAATCCTATCTCCGCTTTCAGAGGGCAGATTATTTATGAAACGCTTTTACCTTGCAAATTAAACCGCCTCTAGGAACTTGCTTCTAATTAGTATAAAGTGCAGTCTTATGGCAACAGAAAATAATGGAACCGTTTTTATGTTCTACAGCTGGCGGCCCAAAAAAGCCAGGTTTAAACCAACTGAAAAACACTATTCTAAATACATGCAGGATGCGACAGTCGGCCCGGAAGCTGAAAGCAAAAACATGTAAGGTAGTTCCGGTTCGTTGATGAGTAGAGATGGAGGCCTGGTGAAACGCTGCCTGAATCTGTCAGCGGATGTGTGCAGGGTCATAAGAGAAATGGCACCTGCGGTCAACCACAGAATAAAGGTTTATTCACTTTCGAACACGGTAGTAGAATACATATTACAACATCTGGGGGAGAGAGATTTGCCTGTCCCCTTTTTATTGATAGACACCTTGTTGCAGTATCTGATCAAAGGCGGAAATGTCCTCTCTGCTGGGCTTGGCTTTGTGACCAGTCCTTTCTCTCAACAAAACTGCAGAAGATCCATCATGCTTCCACAAGATGACTATCCCATGTCTTACACGCGAAAGATAAACATTATATGTTTTTTTTGTCCAAGCGCATGTATTCTGCTCCAAACTTTTTGAATAATACAAAATGTATTTATTTCTAGCTGATGACCATGTTTTCAAATGATAGTCCCTACATTTTGAAACAATGAACCACGCAATGGTACCACAGATATAGTTTTTAAAGATTTAAAAATCAGTAATTATGAAAAGTCAGAAAGTGGACAAGTGGTGAAACAGCAGGCCATGCCCCAGTGGGTGTATATTTTGGCTGTATACATTAAATTAATAGGTTGGACACTTATGGAGCTCATTGGGCACCTGGCAAGTTAGACATGTGCATTTTCGTAATAGTGTACATGTCCAATCCCGAAATGAGTATTGGAAAAGGAGCGAAAAAACTGTGAGCAGAACAACACACTCCCCGAAGCAAACTATACATGCCCAATTTTACACACCACACTTTGATGTGCCTGCAGATGCTCCTCGATGCTTGGAGCTGCCGCCCTGCCTGCAGTAGGCGGCAAAGGGGATTCAAGGCTTGAGGATTGTGTGGTGTCTTTCAGTATAGGGTAGGGATTCTGTGAGGGTTTACAGACTCGAGATGAAAAGATGGTACCTGGTAAGTTGAAATGTCATGGACGTGTGCGGTGATGAGCACGAGCATCTGTTGCCTGGTTAGTGTTCTCAGCTCCTATTGGCCGCGCCCATATCTTGCCTGGTGATTCGGTTGAAGTTAGATCTCGCCACAACCGCAGCCAACAGGCAGCCTCCAATTCGATCTCTGTGAGGGTAGTGCTTCCTACGTACAAAAAAACAATGTGCCCAAAAACGGATCGCTGGTACATTTCGATAGCTCGAGGTGGAGAAATGACGAAAAACGATAGCCCAAAAAATCCAAGGTTACCATGCACTAAAGTTACAAACATAAAACGTCAGCCTAAATGAATAAATTAGACCAAAATACGTAAGCGTTTTTTTTCTTACAGTTTTTATATAGAGTGAACGCAGCCCAGGGGCACCTTAAATGAGCACCAGCCTACACATGGTCTGATTTTTTTCTTTTTGGTGGTTGGGGGCAGAGATCGCTGGGGTCGCGCACAGCGCGATTAAGTGATTTGCTCCTAAACGCAGTATATTGAGCCGATGGCGGGACTCGAACCGGGTTCCACCAGCGCCAGCTCTGCCGTTACGTCACACCTCCTCTGCGTGCTTGTTGCACGGGTGGGAACCCACCGGCTGACGTGCATAACGTTAGCTAGTAGCCAATCCTCTGCGGTCCTGCGATCAAAGAAAACTACTGTGTGCACCAGAGAAGGGCACCAAAGCGTTAACAAAGCCCGACTGATCCTGTGACTAGACCTGCCCTCAGGGTAAATACAACCCTTCCATTGCCTTTTGACAGGATACATTAGGAGAAAATAATAATACAATAACTGTCAACCAGGTGAATAGCCACACTGCTTAAACAGGCATGTTTGCTGTAGAGGTAATAAACCTGCCATTGTGATTTTGCTGCTGAATGGCTAACTGCCTCTTTCATCTTGGCAACAAGGATATGGATTAGCCTGGCGCCAAACTCACCTTTTTGTCTGCAGGCCTAAATACAGTTGAATGCACGAGCTATTGTCGTAATTTCTTTAAAATGTACATAGAGTGGGCTTCGACTTCGCTCACAGGAGTATTGCTCTCTCACCTCATGCTATTGGCTGTTTGTGGTCCCACCTCCTATGATGCGCTCGCATCGTCACCAGGCTCCTCCTGTCACAGACAGCCACAAAGTCAGTCTTCTTAATTGGTTCACAGCAATAATCCAACCCCAAAAAATTATTTCACAAGGAAATCCCGTCACAGTGGCCTGCATAATGTTTTTAGGTCCAGCTTGCGGAAAGCATTTGCAGTATGGCCGGCCTCATGTAACAAGCTAGGTAAATAAATAAACTGCACCTGTACATCTATTTATGCAGGCGCATAAGTTGTTCAATTTATTTGAAATGGCCTGGTGTTTTTCTGAATGATGGTCTGATAATAGAAAGTCACCAGGGCCCTGCCTCCTTTTAGCATAGTTGCCTACTTTCCCAGGTGCAGATGTGATTCTTTATTTGAACTCTGGGACTTGTAGTCCCGGTGTTATAATGGAATAATCAAGCGCACAAGTCCCAGAGTTCAAAGAAAACACACGTGCACTGGAAAAGCTCGATAAGGACGGACCTGAGAAACTTGACAGGTGTGTACTAGGTCCATTGGCAGACGATGCATGGTCTAAAACGAACACGTCCAGTTTTGATCCCTCCTTGCACAGTCTTCATAAATGCATACATGTAGGCTTAGTCATTGTGGTGGGTAGGTATAGAATTAAAGCCCGACTACATCTCCTTAACTTGTTATGACGAATGTCAGTGACCCTTTTAGGACAAACGTTAGGCAGAGAAGTGTTGATCGCGGTGTAGAGACTTCGAGGGGTGATAGTGGCCTGGCATATCCTGCTTTGTTCTTAGCCTTAGCACAAGGAATATTTATCAAAGAAATCCATAGTTCACCTCCAAGTGGTTTTATCCTCAAACATCCAGGAGGACCCACAATTGTAGTTACTTCTCCAACCATCTGAGTGGGACTTAATGAAAAAGATCTTCATCAAGAGTTCCATTAATCGGGGCCATCGGGTCAAACTGGTCACTCACATGTCCAGCAAGGAGCAGGATCCGAGGATGAAGAATGCCACTTATGGGGGTGATGGTTCTTGCATCCGAAATAGGGAACATTTTATGACCTACGAAAGAATTACTCTGAATGATCTAGTGGAACGCCACACCTTTCCTTTTCGATACTGGCCTCATAGAGAATGTGTGACAGGACTATACATATATACATGTGTATATTGAGGGACCCTGGGTGAGCCTTCTTCATCCATTGGTCTGTTCAGCTGTCTTTCGCATTTTGCTTCCTCCCTCCATGGTGTACAGCATGTGGTCACGGGTCAGCCCACGACATCCATTGGCTGTTATGCACCATAAGTGACAGCATTTCTGTTGATAACAGCTGCACATCCACCTAAAAATGAAGTGTAACATTGCCAGTGGGTCAATAATTCACTTTGCAAACATTTTTTCTATCTAGTCTGCATCGTTTTTTCCCCATTTTTAAGTCACGTCTGTGTTTTTAAAATGTTACAGTAATTCAAAGCCAGTACTGCATTTTGTTTGGGCCAATGCATATAATATTTTCCTGTGCGGTGCATTAAAACTAAAAGCGGGTAATGTACGTTTCTTAGTAAATCTCATTGCTATGAAACAACTGTACTGTGCTATTAAACAACGGTTACATGTTTTAGGTGTATCATTTTATAGGAACCGTGTTGCTGCCACCTTAAGGTGGCGGCGTGTTTTATTAGTTTTTTTTCCCCCTTTTTTTCTCTTTACTTCAAAAACTTGCAATAAAAAAGTACAAAAAATAGCCATCGCACCATATTGTCAGAGCCAGACCTATTGGCTTTGTTGATGCTTGCATTTGATGGGAATGTCCATTGGAATGAGCCATAGTCACTGGTTGCTTAAATGTAGATTACTCGCCATTCACTCTATGGAGTAGATTGTGCGACTCTTTTATTATAGGATGGTGGGTGATTTTCTGCAAATTCCAGGTTCTTTCTATGTGCAATAACAGGCCGTGGCCTGCAGGCACTACTTGCTGTGGTATAGATGTTAAAGGAAACCCGCATGCTTGTCGAGTATTGTTGTGGCTGCAGCTACCATTGGGAATGTGGAATGTAAGGTTGCTGAGAGACTGAATAATGATAAGAAAGTATTTTTTTGTTTAGGTATCTGTATCCGTGTTTCCCAACCCTTACCCATGATTCACAGGGCTCACTTTGCAGTCATGGGGAGGTACAAGACCTCGGCCGGGGGGAGAGGTGGGTGCTGAGGGCTGGATTATCCAGTAGGCAGTGCCGACACGTCTTGAAACTGGGCAGCAGTCTCTCACATAGGATGTTCAGACGGCAAGCATTTCAGCGTTAAAGCGGTGCTTAATTTGTGCCGCGGCTTCCGGTGGACACCCTCGCTCGTTTTTGAAGACCGGAAGTTATTATTCATTATCAGACTATGAGATCAAGAGAGAGAAAGGCAGAGAAAGGGGAAATAAAGGATAAAACGAAGAAACGAAAAAAGCCTTTCCAAAGCAGAGAGCGTGGATGAAAAGTAACCCGCACGAGTAAAACGAAGAGACGAGTCGAGTGCTGGATGAAAGAGCCATGAGCTGGAATCGAGAACACCCAGCCTTGGTATCTCGAATCCTCGACATTCGACAACGCTGGTACTGCCCACCAGAGCACTCAAATCTTTTTATTTTTCTAGTATTTTTATCTATTTGCAAATTAAGCTCACTATTAAGTGAAAAGTGGGGGCAAGTAGCTATCCACGAGGAAGGGTCTAATAGAATGAGGATGTGTGTGTGTGTGTGGGGGGGGGGGGGGGTGAAAGGGAGTGCTGACGGGGAAGAATCCGCAGGTGAAGGGTGTGCTGCTTGAGCTCAGGTAAGGATGGGGGTAACAATGAATACGAACCGAGATCAAAGGACGGAAAGAGTTTAAGGAGGATGGGGAAGGCGCTGGGCAGATAGATATGCGGTGCTGAGGTGTGCTGCAGGTGCATCAACGCACTGAGCTACCTTATCAGGTCCCACCAACAGAGGCACAAGAGAGTGAAAGGACAGTGTAATCGATACGAGGTCACTCCAGGCTGAGGTCCAGAGCAGCGCTTACCTGCGGTCCCTGAAGAGACGGCACACGGTGGCCAGCCCGCCTGGCTGGTGCCTTCTTAGAAAAGGCATTGGCACAGCTAAAAAGCCACTGGAAACCAGATCGGACTCGTGATTCTGTCGCAGAATAAACCCTTTCATTATGTGTCTGCCTCAGAAGGGATCCCGGAGGGGCGCAAGACTGAGTAACATAAATATAATACTCCGGCACCATTGCTGACATTCCTCTCTGAGGGCCCATACTCCGTCGGAGGTTAGCCATTGGACTGTCCACCCAAGTTAAAGAGGGCGCCGGCAGTGCTTAATTTGTAAATAAAAAGGTGCCGGTGCCCAAAGCCCTCCTTTTAAACACGTGGCTGCTGCAATTAAATGTAGGAACACGAAATACTGAGGCAGCCTAATTCTGAAGCCATCTCGGGCCTCTTCAATCCATATAAAGCCACTCCCTGCCCCTTCAGCTCACTCTTGCAGCTTTCTACTTTCTCCCTTTGTGACGCTTTTTCGTTTTTCCCTTCTTCCGTCTTTCCCATATGTCTTTGACTCGCAGCAAATGCTTGAGACAGAAGAATAAGCCCCGGCCCCCAAAAATAAGTGCCCGTGCTCAGCACCGGAAATAACAAGCACAAATTAAGCACTGGGCAGCGGAGGGCTATTTTATGTGCTGCCCGTCACTGCTGGAGAAAGCCTGGTGGTTAGGGACAGTAAATAAATGACTCCCCACTCCAGGAGTTTGTTTTTGAAAAAAGTAGATCTATGTATATAGCTTTATGAATAGCAGTCCTGTTTGATGGAGCTGTCTGTCAAATGCGTACAACATTGAGAGGAACCACCAAAGCACCAGTTCCTGCCAATGTTAAGAGAAGTCCACAGGCCAGCGACATATTTCTGGACTTGGTGGACGATGTCCATCAGGACAACAGAGCGACTTAGTCCACTGCTCCAATAGACATGTCCTAATTAATATATATATATATATATATATATATATATATATATATATATATATATATAAGCTCTTGACGCTAATGTGTGCGGAGGTACATGCAGATGCAAACAGAAACAAAAGAGGTGACTGAGATGGAAGGACCACACCTGGGCAGAGTGGAATTGCTGAGTGGTCACATGCAGTTCCATGGCTAAGTGGGGTTCCTCTAATTGTATGCTTGGCCTCTAACATCAGATTTGCTCCTCCACACCAACTCCACCAGAAGACACAGGCCCTGATTCTAACCCCGGCGGTGTTCGACCGCCGGGGCGAGGGTCGGCGGGAGCACCGCCGACAGACCGGCGGTGCCCCGCAGGGCATTCTGACCGCGGCGCTTTGGCCGCGGTCAGAAAGGGTAAACCGGCGGTCTCCCGCCGGTTTACCGCTGCCCTCAGAATCCCCCATGGCGGCGCAGCTTGCTGCGCCGCCATGGGGGATTCTGACCCCCCCTACCGCCATCCTGTTCATGGCGGGAAAGCCGCCATGAACAGGATGGCGGTAGGGGGGGGTCGCGGGGCCCCTGGGGGCCCCTGCCGTGCCCATGCCAATGGCATGGGCACGGCAGGGGCCCCCGTAAGAGGGCCCCGCAAGGTATTTCAGTGTCTGCCTTGCAGACACTGAAATACGCGACGGGTGCTACTGCACCCGTCGCACCTTCCCACTCCGCCGGCTCGATTACGAGCCGGCATCCTCGTGGGAAGGGAGTTTTTCCCTGGGCTGGCGGGCGGTCTTTTGGAGACCGCCCGCCAGCCCAGGGAAAAACTCATAATACCCTCCGCGGTCTTCTGACCGCGGAGCGGTATTATGGGGGCGGAATTCTGGCAGGCGGCGGAATTAGAATCACCCCCACAGTATTGGAATCCTAATATAAAAAATGGGTCTCATTATATCCTTCATATTTCCATTCCTAATTCTAATATCCATGTCTCTAATCAATTCCAGGCGTCAACGTCATGCTGCGGAAAATTGCTGTGGCTGCAGCCTCGAAACCATCAGTGGAGATCAAGCAGGACTGCGAAACCTTCTACATCAAAACCTCCACCACGGTCCGTACCACCGAGATCAACTTCAAAGTTGGGGAGGAGTTTGAAGAACAAACTGTTGATGGACGACCTTGCAAGGTGAACCATTCATAATCAATCTCTGCCTTAAACTCCCCAACACAGCCATACTTTGACCTCTTCCTTTCTGACCAATGCTTTGCATATAGATTATATTAGAAAAGTAGTAATTTGTCACATAGTATTAACCTGCTGACAATTCCTTGGGTGGTCTAAAATATGAATTTATCGAGAAAACATAATTCACAAATCTTCACATACTAGGAAGCCTCAACATTAAACACTGGGTCAGGGAGTCTCTAGTTTAGTGATAATAGTTCTAAAAGGTGATGTCCCACTGAAAACTTAAGAAATACAGATTCCTGTCTCTCTTCATGTGACCTTTCAGGACCCTTTGTTTGTTTGGGTTCTAGAGGGGATTCTTACATTTAACCCTGCCAGCATGTGTACCCACTTGTACTGTTGTAGGCACCCCCATCCAGTCTCTTCCTTTGGTGTATTGGTTAGCCCCCAGGTAGTTGTATTTCAGAATATGGCATAGAGAAATATTGTCCTGATTTAAATATTGTGTCATAAATATCATATCTAAAATTTTGTCTGGAAGGGTTCTGTTATTGACTCTAGCTAGATGATACTTTTATAAACGATATTTAGGACACATTTTATATCAGATGAAATTCTAACAATGGCATTCGAAGGCGGCACGATCTGCCCTATTGGCCTCTAGAGACACCAATGCTTTGGTGCTTCTGAACTAGGTTGCCTATAGGAAAACAAACTAAAAATAAAAAAGGGACAACTGTTTTACTCCTGTGGGTGGAGGACAAGACTCATTGGTTAGGACTGGGAGGAGGAGGACCCCATGTTCACCACATGTGGTGAAAATGCATATTACTAGTGAAAGGATCGTGGAGCCCTGGGCCAATGAACGTTCGCTGCAGTGAGCAGGGTGGGACTGAGAGGCAGGGACACAGGGGTGAAACACACATATCATCACTTATTAATAGCGAGTGCCAGGGCCGCAGGGTACAGTACGTCACCCTCAGAGTGCAGAACAAAGGGGCCCACTGTTGTAGCATTAGGGTGAACTCTCAAGCACCCTGGGCCAAGGCAGAACACTGGATCAGGGAGTCTCCGGATCCACATCCGGGACAGAACAGAGACGGAGTGTTTAATAATGTATTTATTTTTTACATGTATTTATTTATATTTATTTTTCATTTATCCGCATGGTTTTATAAGAAGTAGGTAAGGTCTCGTGGGCGTCCTAACAATGTAAGCCATAGTGTAATGCAAAAAACGATTTTGTACATCATCAGGGCATCTGCATGTAAGGTACTGCAAAGAGGAATATTGTGCGAGAGTTGAGTATAGTAGCAGACGTTCCGATGCATAGGTTTGTACAATATAGATAGCAATCCGCTACAATGAGCGTCACGTAACATATCACATTATTTGGTGCAAGCATGGTCGACAGTTTGAATTTCCACACAGGGCAGAAAGTAAAGGTTATATTTGCCTTTTGTATTGTCTTAATTGACTGCAAAAATACATATGTCTCATGTAAAACAGGGTTAGGCAATCAACGTACCTGGAGGGAATCTTGTCCATTGTTAGGAGCGCCAGGTACAGTTCGAATGGACCTTCAGGGATGAACTGGAAATATGAAACCAGCAAATAAAGCCTTTGTTTTGTGGGACTCCCTTAAGTAAGAAAGTTATGTGATCTCCCTGGAAGATGTTGTTTTGGGACTCGAACCACACATCATAGGATGAGAGGGAAAGAGGTCTGAACATTTTTATAAAGAAACGTTTAAATTCCTAGACACCCCAAACAATAACAACTTTGTTCTGCAGAGGTTTATCCTAAAGTAGAGGTCATGACGTAAATGGAAAGGCTCAGGAGTAGCTTTGTAGCATAATAACCTATGTCTGAGGGCTATACTGGTTATTAAAAGCCCTCACCCCAAGTTATAGTCCTTAGCCACGGGTGAAACCCTATAGTGGAGGAGAGGGCCTTTAACAACCACAGCAGCCTGAGGCAGAAGAGCTATAAGGCTTTTAGAACATTTTACCCACTGGTGGTTGAATATTGTAAATTAAAACAGGGAGAAAATGAGAGAGAGATATTGGAAAGTTCGAGCAGAAGGTCTAAATGAGTCAGTATTGACTCTTGAGTCACTTCGATTTGTTCGATGGGGCTTTCAGCATTCTAATGATCGGATATAGCATTAGAGCCGACTGCTGAGGCCAATACCCTTATTAAAGGCCCTTTCCCCGAATTACAGACTGGGTGACATCTGAGGCCCTAATACGAGTGATAACAACGTTATTACTGGCACAGTCCAAGGCAGAGGGGTCATATTTCCATTAGAACATTCTATCAACTGAGGATAGAATATTCTACATTAAACATGAAGAAAAAGAAAGACAAGCAATGGAATGTAAGTTCCGAAAGCCTAAACCTGCCAAAGAGGAATAGGCATGAAACAGTAGTACTTATTTGCTTGTGTTCTGATCGGTAGGGCAGAAGCCAGAAGTTGTCATTGTACAAGGGAAATTAATTTATCATTGCTGCTTGTATGCCCTGGTTCTTGAATCTTCCCTGCTGGGTGTTTTCTTCCTGTTGAAATAGGTGCTCGTGTCCTTTCTGCTTAAGCCAGAAGACCGCCAGGAGACCGTTCCACCCTCTCCCGCCTCCCTCTTCGCTTGTCCTATCATGTGACAGATGAGGCTGGGAAGTGACAGCTCAAGTGTTTAGAAGTTGGAACAAATTGGCGGCGCATAGTTCCCCAGGGAAGGCCCTCCTCAGGAGGCGTCTGCCTCCCGCCACGACGCCATGATGGACGGCCTCTCTTGCGGAGGTGTTGGATATCCTGCCGGGGAGGGGGGCGTTTGTTATTTAAATGCCTCTCCTTTTATGTTGCTGTTGTATTGTTTTCCTTCGCTCACGTTTTGTTCTTTTTTTTCAGAGCTTGGCCAAATGGGAGAGTGAGAACAAGATGGTGTGTGAACAGCGGCTGCTGAAGGGGGAGGGCCCCAAAACCTCCTGGTCCAGGGAGATGACCAACGACGGGGAGCTAATCCTGGTAGGGGAGAGCCGCAGCACAATGTGTGAACTCTTGACTGCCCCCTCGCCCCATCGTTTATTGTTATTACAATCCTACATGGGGCTATACCGAAATGGCCATTTTGTGTGACAGGCTTATTCCCCCAAAGAGGCACTATGGTATGGGCGAGGCACAGCCAGTCACTTGTCAGGCACGCCTGACGCAACCGACTGTCAGGTAGGACTGAACTGTGATTGAATGACACTGGACAGCCTGTCAATCGCTCAAAGTGAAATATATCGATTTCCAGACGGTGCATTAGTGCCTCATGTGTGATTGGCTGCCACCACCACTCCCAGACCTCCAGAGGCACTGCCATGTCAGGAACTTTCACAATTTCTTTGAAAGCCTGCCTTCAGTTGCTCTCATGTTTTTCACATTACAACTAGAATCCCAAACCCATCCCGTCAGTCTCGGTGTATTAGTTGCATTTACAATGTCCCGTGGCGTTTATTGTGTCAAATATGTTTTCATATGTACCCGCCCTGAAGGAGCTTTCTAAATGGAATGTTAAATCAGGAAGCCGATTTGACCCGCCTCCCCCCCCCCCCCAGCATTTATTAAAAGATTTGTGTACGACTTGTTCTAGAGAAGAGGTCTTATCATTAAACACCACAAAAGAGAGACTGGAGACGTGTGATGCGTGATGTGCTCCATGAGCCTTATAAGATTCCAAATCATCAATCACTTTTCCCTGCATGGGTTCTCCGCCTCTTTTTTCCACCCTTATTACAGAGGCCTCCCATATCCCCTCTTAACAGATATTCCTTCCCCCTTTCAGCCCCCACCATCCCTTGACACTCCCCTAGTTTCCTACCACTCTCTCCTCTCTACTTCTACTCTTCAAGCTTTACCTTCAACTTCTACACATTTCCCCTCCTCTCATCCCCTTCCCATGTCCTCCACGTTCTACCCCTTATCCTTGGTTAATGGTCCTGCCAGGCTTGCTCTTCTTCCTTGTTTACTTTTCCCCTACTTCTGTGTGCCCTACCCTCTCCTAACCTGTTCCCTTTGTCCCCTCTTATTCCTTGGTCTGTTTTATTCCTTATCCTTCATTCTTCTCTCTCTTGTTTGTACCCTCCTATTCCCCATCTTTTCATCCTTGTCCACTCCTTCCCCTTTCCTTAGTCTGCCCCATCCTCTCTCATCCTCTCTCCTTTACATGACACCCCCTTCCTTATCCCACTACATGAAACCTTAAAGTTAAGACTATAATTTACAGGCGGTGCAAGTTACAAAAGTAGTAGTGAATACTAAGTTAAAATTAAGGTAATAAGATCATTGTTATTACTTCTGTCATTTTCTTCTGTTTCTAGACCATGACAGCGGACAACGTTGTTTGCACGCGGATCTATGTGCGAGAGTGATGATGCAAGGAAACTCACTGAAACCAGCATACCCCTCCAGCTCTCTCCTCAGTCCTGCCAGTCGTAGTGCGCCCATGAACATTAAGACACCGCTATCGCCAGAAGAAGCATACAATATCCTGTTTATCGCTTGAAAGATTTGTCCACTCGACCCAACTTGACCGTGGAACTCTGAACATCCTTTTCCAGAGCTGTTGCCCACACGGTGCCATTAAGAGGTGACTGCAGTGGATATACTTAATACTGCTTAGATGCCCACTCCGCCTCAATGATCTTATCTTTGGAGCCTTTGAAGAGACCTTCTAGCATCTAGGGAATAGTAGAATATTTGTGCCAGGCTTTGCCTTAGTGACTGACTCGCCCATATTCATCATGATCTGGTTTGTCGGAAATTTCCTGATTCTACATTGAGCCAGTCCAATTGTGTCCAAATGTTTGCATGTGAGATCCAAAACCCTGAGATGTCTTCTGGTAGAGCTTTATATCCATCATAACCCCAACCAGCCCACATGTCCGTAGCCAGCTAGTCCTTTGGCTGTTGAACCTACCTTGAGAAGGCTGAGTCCGATTCAGCATTATTCTGGGCTCCCTCGCTCATTTTAAAAGAATGGATCTGATTTGCTAAATGCCGGTTGATATCATGACCGAAACACCACCTTTGGACAAGGCAATCATTTCAATACATTTCTCGATGCACTTTCATCCTTACTGCGTAAAGTACTACCCCAGCAGCAAGTTGCACCCTTGTCAGTCTCATTAGACAGTCCAAGAGGTGAATTGTCTGAGAAAATATTTGCATCCTCTGGCTGGAATCATCTCATTGTATCTGCAATTACTGGTCAGAAAGGTGAGGGGGGTTTCTTCAGGCACACTGCAGTGTGTTAATCAGTGAAGAGGGGGTACTGCTTTCCAATATTGACAATTCAGTAATCTTAAATTTCCACTGCACTAAAATTATTTCTTTTAACCTCCCCCCAGTGACTGTACTTCTGACTGCACTCAGTGAACAAAGACATTGTGCGTTCAGCAGCTGCGAATAAATTAAGTATTAATAGGACTGTGTGCAGTTAGTTAGGAGCACTACAAACAAGCCAGGAGAATCTCTAAAACATAAAATGGCACTCAGGCCTTGTTAAAATAGCTGTGACAGTTCATAACACTTTAGCTCACCTTCTAATAAAACTGTAACAAAAAAAAACACCGCTTGATGCCCATGTTTGCTTCAAAACTTACATTGTTGTCTCTGAACTTTTCACAGATGCCCTCTTTTTTCTGGAAAAGTTGTCTCGTGTGTCACAATGACATTTACACTCGGAAGTTGTCATTTTTATTCAAAGGGCCACACATTCCTTCTTATGATAGAGGATCGGAGGGGCAAGAATGGTGTTGTTATGTCTAAGGCAGCTAAGCCATGAAGTCATAAGACAAAAACTTAGGCCCATATTTATACTTTTTAGCGCCGCATTTGCGTAATTTTTTGCCGCAAAAGTGGCGCAAACTTACAAAATACATTATAATTGTATTTTGCAAGTTTGCACTGCTTTTGCGTCAAAAAATGACGCAAATGCGGCGCTAAAAAAGTATAAATATGGGCCCAAGAGTCACTGATCTTTCAGTAAGCGTCTGCCTACTGACACACATTTGCTGTAGGCAAAATAATTTACATTTAAATAAAATAAAAAAAAATCACCAATAATGCAAACATACTCAACACCTTAGAGTAGTTCTCTATCCCTGAGTGATTAACCGTTACTCAGTTATTGGGCATGGAGTCCTTTCCCCACTTACCTCAGGCTGGCCACTTCCATTCGCCTAATAAATGGAGACAAATCATTGTGTCATTTTTCATCTGATAAGTCAGGAGACAATTCTTCAGTTTCTGAAAGAGGAATCTATCTAATTTCACGGATTCGAAATAGGAGGCCTGGTGGGTCCATGGACTGATGCATCCACTGCAGTGATGTGTCTTGGACACTGGTTCCCACTCTCACTTTCACCTTCTCAAGGTTGATAAAATGAACACCCATAGGTAAGACTAAAGATGTATTATCTGTCCATACCTCAATTAGACTACTCTGGGTGGACATGTGCTTTACATAACGTACTTTGCCCACTGAAAGGAAAGTCATTGCTGGACTTCATTGTTTCATCAGGTTCCTGTGTTATTGCAGATGCTGTATGAACAGTGACGTTCAGCCTGTAGTGCATAATTACAATAATTACATTGCTGTGCTTTTAAGTATACCTTGGCAGCACCCTTCCTTGCCTCATTAAAACCACAAATTTCAGAATTTGATTCCAATCACGGAAATGCTTTATGTAAAAAAATGTTTACCATGCCACGCTCCTCGGATTACGTAGGAATGTGATGCCATCAGTGTTTTTCTGTTTTGTTGTGGGTGCCCAGCAAAATCCCACTGGATCAAAAATCTAGACATACTGGCACATGCAACATTTGCATCAAAAGATCATAGAACCTTGCTTCTGTGAAGTAATACAACACACATCATTAAGAAAGTGTTGATGCAGGCGTAGTTCTAAAAATGAGAATTGGTAGCAATGCTCTCTATTCTAGACGTTTGTAATGACAACATTTGATTAGTTTCAATAGGATTTGGAGGTGCTCAGTGGCGATCCAAGATGGATACATTCATACCACATTTCCTGCATAACCACTAAATATGTTAATAATTACAATTTAGACTGATAATTTCAAATTTGTTTTTATATAGATATCCTAAAAAAATCTAGCATAGATCCAACCCTCGTGGACTGCTTGGATAAAGCTTATTTTGACACTTATGAGCTAATGTAGACCCTACCGGTGGTGCAAAACGTGTGCAGGCAGTATTTTCACCAATGTTTGCACTATAGTCAATTATAAGTCAAGTGCAAAAAGTTATGGAGGATATAAATCAGTGGTTCCCAACTTTTTGACTCCTGTGGACCTCCACTTTATAATTACTGGAACTTGGGGGCTCCCACAGAATCATTATTGGAAATAGGGGACCCCCCCATTGAGTCATTACTGAAAGCTGGGGACCTAATATGTTAATATTATTTAATTTTCTAAGCAGTTGCGGACCCCTTGAGGAGGCTTCGCTGACCTCCAGGGATCCCCGGACCACAGGTTGGGAACCACTGGTCTAAAAAATAACATCAATATTACTAATGTACTTCTAGAGCTGTACTTGGCTCCTGAGGTGCCTTGGAATCACTGACAGGCAACTGATGTTGATTGTTACCCTAAAGCGCATAAGTGCCTGAATACATATTTGCCTCAAAAAGAACGTAAAAAGCTCAGTTGACCTACCAGGAGTTGAACTGGTGATGATGAGGTCAAACACAGATCCCTGACATGGATGTATGCATCCACTAAGCCACGAGACCACAGTAGCAGGTCAACTGCATACTAAGAAAAACAGGCTGCTGGATTCCTTACATAGCACTTCCTCTACATTCTGAGGTTTTCTGTTCCATAGACCTGTAAATCAGATGCCCAGTGCAGGCTCCCTATCCAGGATACAAGAGAATCCCCATGTCAGCGATTGATAGCTCTCAGAGCCAGTGACGTCGGTGCTTCAATGTACAAATTGCAGCCCACGACGAGATTACCATTGGAAACTATTGTATCGGGTTCTTGTTTTGTATGGTCACAGTGCGAAACTCTTCATATTTGGATGGAAATGGAGCACTGGCCACTGCTATAGATGATCATTTAAACATATGTTTAAACCAAAATCAACTTGGAAGTCTGCATGCAGACTTAGCCTACATTTCATAACCTCTACCAGATGCCTTGTTGACATATACAGAATAATTCCAGATGCTAGCAGATGTTTATGGCGCTCAGGCCAGGAAGGCAGAAGGCTCCCTCCTTCTGACATAATGGACTCCACTCAGGAGAGCTCTCTAACCATGCTTGCTATGCTGTAAGTGCTCGCACAAAATAGATGTAAATTCTGAAATACTGAACCTCTTCTCCCGTTTCCCTGCACTTCACCAAATCCCCTTTCTGTGGAAAGCAGAGCAAGAAAAACACACCAAACCTGGCGTGACTGGCGGTAGCATTGCATATTTTATATACAATATTTTTTTCACATTTGTTTAGAAAAGTTGTCAAGCTTGTCATGTAGTTTTTGCATTCCTACTTCCCATAGGCCCTTCCATTCTGTTCTCTCCCTGTAGTTTATACGTCTCGGAGTATTTATTTGTTAATATTTTTTATAAAAAAAGGGGGGAAATGATCTGTTTTGTGATATCCAGCTGCCGATATTACATAGAAAAGACATTTGTTTGTTTTGTAATATTCTTCTTGTAATAAACGTCATATACGCCTTCCTCTCGGCTATGCGTCCTGCCTTCTGTTCTTCTTTACCAGTGTAATCTCGAGGATTTTCGGGGGCCCTGGGCAAGACATGATGTTCGGAACAGTATTGCATTTTATTGCCTAGATTTTGCTAATTCAAGCCTCATGATGCCAAACAATATTGAATAATAGATACATTAAAGGTTGAGATGGAGAAATGGTCATCGGTGAGATAGAGAAACAGTTCATTTTCCTGGGGGGCCTTGGAAGGTGGAGTACCTGGGCAATTGCCCACTTGGCCTGTGCCTTAGAACACCCCTGTTCTTTACAGCGAGTTATGTCCTGAAATCCACATGGCTTTTAGGCAAATGGGCAGAATTGTAGCATGCCTTTCACTTATCCCAAGACTTGAATGTTCCGTCTTATGAAATTGAGAAAAATGTTTCATGATTCGCTTCACTATACAGCTTGATAAAGGAACTCGGGTTCAAGGAATTGAAGTCATGTGAAGGTCCACTGTAAACATGTTTGAATAATGGTTGCTTAAAACTAAGCAAATGCTTTGTAATATCCTAATATTGGTATTTGATTATTTTTTCGTTAAAACACTTCAAAGAATGTGTCTCCAACCCCAGGTTATGGAAACATTTCATGGACATGAAACTTTAAGGTGTCCCTTCTTGCACTTAAACAATCATTCATGGCGTTTTGCTCTTTCTATGTGCACTGCAGAATGTAGCACACATAGAAAAAGCAAAACCAAGAAGAAATAAAAGTATTTCTCCACGTTGCGCCATGCTAATGTCACCCCTAGTAGGGTTTTGGCGCTGCCACAGATTTACAAATTCTTGTAACTCTGGGGCAGCATCAAAAGCAATGGGTGTAGTGGTGTACCGCCCACAGCAACACCCAATGCACGACCCTGTGCTACAGAAAACTGCATTGGAGGGGCCCATATTTACAAGGCAGCATTAAGCCACAAAAAGTGGCTTAGTGCCGCCATGTAAATATGGCGCAGTGCACAGCGCCACTGGAGCGTCACAAAAAGTGGCATTCCAAAGGCGCTAAATATGACTAAAGCGGTCCCCACCATCTACTTCAAATGGGATAATTTACGCATCGTTTATTTTTTAGACCGATACTACTTTCACTCTTTTAGGGCCAGATGTAGCAAAGCTTTAGCGAGTCGCAAACGGCGAAAATCGCCGTTTGCGAGTCGCTAAAGCCACTTTGCTATGTAGAAATGCATTTTGCGAGTCGGAACCGACTCGCAAAATGCATTTCCAACTCGCAAATAGGAAGGGGTGTTCCCTTCCTATTTGCGACTCGCAATGGTATGCATTTTCATTTGCGACCGCGATTGCGGTCGCAAATGAAAGCACAGTTACCATCCACTTGAAGTGGATGGTAACCCAGGCGCAAACGGGAAGGGGTCCCCGTGGGACCCCTTCCCCTTTGTGTCTGGCAAAAAAAATACTTTTTCAGGACAGGCAGTGGTCCAATGGACCACTACCTGCCCTGAAAAATACCGAAACTAAAGGTTTCGCTTTTTTTTTCAAAGTGCAGCTCGTTTTCCTTTAAGGAAAACGGGTTGCACTTTAAAAAAAAAAACAGCTTTATTTAAAAGCAGTCACGGACATGGTGGTCTGCTGTTCCCAGCAGGCCACCATCCCCGTGAGTGCCCTGAATCGCTATGGGGTTGCAAATTGCGACCCACCTCATTAATATTAATGAGGTGGGTCTTTGCGACCCCATAGCGACTCGCAGAAGGTGTCTGAGACACCTTTCTGCATTCCAAATTGCGAGTTGCAATTTGCGAGTCGCTGGCAATTTGGAACCTTGCTACATCTGGCCCTTAGTCCTTTAGTGCCATTGCTGTTTTTACATAGTGAAGGATTGATCTAGGAGAGAGGGTGCTCTTTGGGTGGAGTAAGTCTCATGACCATTAGAGGATCGATGTGTCTAGTTGGTCTTGTTCTGTTGATCTCATTCTTATGTGTTGCCTTGGCTTCGAACTTCTGCTTGATATGAACTATCCCACAGAGCTCGCACATGACATCTTAACACTCAGTGGTCTGTTTACTACATTGTCAATAAACGCAGTGCGACAGACAAAAATGCTGCACTGCGTGAGAAGGAGAGAGCAGGACAGCGCCATGTCTACAGAAAAATGGCACTTTCCTCCTCTCTCCCTAGCTCAGTGCTTAATTTGCGGCACTTATTTCTGAGGGCTAGGGCTTATTTTTCTGCCTCAAGCATTTGCTGCGAGCAAAAGACACACCTGGGTTAAACGGACGAAGAGAAACACAAAAAAAAGAGTCACAAGGGGAGAAAGCAGAAAGGTGCAAGAGTGAGCAGAAGGGGCAGGGAGTGGCTTAATATGGGTTAAAGAGGAGCAAGATGGTTTCAGGATTACGCTGCCCCAGTATTCGTGTTCACACATTTAATTGAAGTAGCCGCGTGTTTAAGAGGAGGGTTTTGGGCACCAGCACATTTTTATTGAGAAATTAAGCACTGCGCCCGCGCCAGTGCACACACACACTTTTGCACCATTAGGCAAGGGTGTCTGTGTTAACCTCGCATAGGTTTTGGACTGGGAGGGTGTCCTCCAAGTACTAAATACTAGCTTAGACTAGCTTTAAAACTTTTCATACTTCAGATTTGTACTGCAGAGTGCCACACACGTGAAGAAGGAATAGTTAGGAAAAATAAAAGCATTTCTCCTTGATACAGACTGATTCAAAAGGGTGTTATTTTGAGAAGCAAAATTCTGTTTACACTTTTTAGTAGATTGTGTTTTGTGCCAAAACCTATGGGCCACCCATGGAACACCACTTTGGAGCTAAGTGATATAGAGCAGCCCTAGGCACTGATTTGCGCTACTTTCAAGTAAAATTCCAGCGCAAAAAAGAAAATTGAAAAAAAAAGATTTTGCATTGCTATGCATCACCTTTGTGATGCAAGCATGGCACACAATCTTAGTAGATATACCCCTCACTCTTTGCAGGTATGCAGATGTGAGGAATATGTTTGGCGCCAATTTAATTGTTGTTTGAATGTTGTATGTGTGTCCCCATATTCACTAGATCATATTCTCACAGATGTTTTGTGTTTGCATTAGGTATTTGTGCCGTTCTCGTCTTATTTTGGGTGGAAGTGGTACTGATAGTCGTGATTTGCTGTGGTGTGTTTTGAAAGCATGCAGTGAGATTTGGGTCTTGTGATTTGGTGGATTGGTGCACTATTGACCAAAGCAATGATAATGTATTAGGTGGTGCGGCATTATGTTGAGGGAACATGTGGTGTCTTGTAGAGATTTGGTGGGGGAGTCACAATGTGGACTTTTGTTTATAGGATGGTGTGGTGGGGTAGTGTTACGTGCAGTGTGAGTCAGCAAAGAGAGGTTCGATGAAGTAATGAGTGCTATATTAGGCAATTGTGTTGTATCTGGGATTACAAAGATATGTGATACGGTTAGGTCTACTGGATACGCTGTAATAAAATATGGCACTGTGTTTTGCAGTGTGGCTTGACGTGAATTGCTTTGTGTTTGTTGATGTTTGGTATAGTGTTACTTAATATGGTGTGGTGATATGATATCAGAAAAGCAATTCACGGAAGGAAAAGCAATGTTGGGCTTTAGCAAAATATTTATATACTTCACTTTGTCGTGTCTTTTTTGGAAAAAGTGGGACATAAATTCATGCACAAATCTCAAATGAACAAAACAGTGAATTATTTTACAAATCACACCGACTCCACATACATCCTAAGTACTCATACCAGGAGTGAAAATTATTAAATTTCCATCTATTCTTTCTATTGCCGGAGATGATGGAGGAGGAGGAGAGTCAGCAAAGGTGTCATCTATGGGGTAATGGCGCTGCCCTTAAATAGGAAGCAAAAGATGAGGGTAGGAGGAGTGAGTTGGGTGAGGTGAGGCAGTGGTATGGGGCCTGGATTGCAGCAAACTCAGTAAACCACATGGACTTGAGTTGGAAAGGGCAGTTGTGTGGTTTGAGTGACACAAGGGGGATAGACTTCATGTCACAGACACAGGTGCATGAATCTGGCAAAGGGATACATTTCAGGTATTGTCAAGTTAGTCGAGAAGGCCATAAATGTGCAGACTGTGGATTGGGGCACTTATCAGATTTGAAATGTTTAACATTTCTGAGCAGTTGATGCAGAGTTTTCTCATTTTTTCAATATTCTGATGATTAGGCATTTTTCTTTCTTGGCAATTAGCTCTATAAGAAAAAGGGTGACTCCGCTGTCGTGGCAAGTACACCACAGTTGAAATTAGAGGTACTGTGGCAATTGTAGCTAGCCTAGTGAGACAACCCTAAATTGACAAAAATGACCACCCCGTCATCAATGCCAAAGCGACGTGTGGCATAACTTTTTATATGTTTTGATGCTGTGACAGGTCTTGATATCTGTTCATATGATCCATCCATGTCAATTGAATGCGTTGTAAGTGCATGAGACGGCCTTTAAAAGACGGGATTGTTTCTTAATAATATGGGTTTATCAGTACAGAGCAGACCTGCGAATTAAATAGGTCCGATTGTCTCATATTTTGTGGTTGAAATAATAGCAGAAGGAATTATCTTCTCTATAGCGCATTTAGCATTAAGTGGTAGCTAGGGGTCGGATTTATGGTTATAATAACCTTCTATGGCTCCATGTCAGTGGAACCAGAAGTGTTTCCTGAAACAGAACGGAAGCAATGTTCAACTGTCCTCTGTAATAAGCACAGGAACTGAGCAGAGGCCCATATTTATACTTTTTTAGCGCCGCATTTGTGTCATTTTTTGACGCAAAAGCAGCGCAAATGTACAAAATATAATGGTATTTTGTAAGTTTGCGCCACTTTTGCATCAAAAAATGACACAAATGCGGCGCTAAAAAAGTATAAATATGGGCCTAAGTCCGTCATGGCTTTATAGCCTAATATTTTATGAACAAGCATTACCAAAGCCATTACGCCTCTCCCTGTGGAGCTACTTGCTATGCCAATGCGGTTTTGAAGTGATTGCAATGGGGAAACCACACAAGGGAGAAAGGAACATGGTTGGTTGTCGAGGTCTATTAGAATAGGTGACCTGACATTTGTAGCAAATACATGATGGAGCGGGCAGTTCAGATTGAGATGGGACAAGGGAAAACACATTGAAGAGCAGCGCAGAGCGCATGGGCGGCAGTGTTTTCAGGGGGTAGAAACACACCAGGGAGAGAGCAGCGCAGGCCATAGGTGAGGGGAGTTTGTATGTGGAAAGCAGTCAAGGGAGACAGCAACACAGGGCATTTTCCTTGGTGGGAGACGAAAAGCAAGTGGAGGAGAAGCAGCATTGAAAATAGGGGGCTACAATGGGAAGAAGCAAATGCAAGAGAGAGCAACACAGCAACAGGGTTGGAGATTTGCAGTGTGAAGCACACGACGCAGACAGCAGCATGCGCAATGGTGCGCGGGAGGGTGTCCTGCGTGTGAGAAAAGCACACATGGGGAGGAGGCATCTAGGAGCATGGGTGTGGGGTAGTTTTAGGAGAGAAAAGTACATGACAGAGAGAACAACAAGGAGCATAGGGGAAGGGGACTTACAGGCGTAGAAGTGTACAAGGGAGAGCAAGATGGAGTGCGGGGTGAAGTAATACGTTTTCTGGATTTCTGCTCAAAACAAATATCAGTGGCACCCAGCCTGGGACGCCATTGGTACCTTTCTGGATTTCTGTTCAGAACACGGACCATAGTAGGCTTTCAAGTTCTCCTGGCACCAAGAACGTTGTTAGTTTCTCAACTGAAAGCAGAAAGCCAGATGCACTCCAACCATCCTACCAACCACTGAGCAGTAATTGAGTGAGTTGTATTAAAGTAAGGATCAATCCTGGGAGATATCACAGGGATAGTTAGTGGAACGCAAAACCTCATTCATCATGGGAGGCACACTTAAGACCACTAGAAAACCAGGAAGATATGTTTAATATTTATTTAAAATCAAAACCTCATCCTAGTGAATACAATGTGAATAGGGATATTATAAAACAGCACAACACTGACAATGGTACTTTTCAGTAGGGTGTGCAATAAAAATATTGTAATTCTATGGTTACATTATAAGTTTTATTATCATTGATATTTCTCACCCCATCTTACTTTCAACTAAATAAGTTACATTTAGCACCAAAAGTAGTCTACTTTGAGTTTCAAAGATGGTTCACACCCACATACCATTTCAGAACAATAAAACCTGCATCTAGCAAAGTAACATTGTCTGTTATTCTTGTTTGCATTGGCAGACTGACAGATAAGCCTGCTGAGTGAAGGCGAGATGTGCTTAGCTGCATCCTTCAGCTGAATGGCCCTGCTATCTCGAGTGTCTAGTACAAAGTTCCTCTCTCCACTTTTACTCTCTGTTCTTAGTTTAGATATTGGACCTGAACATAGTTCAACAATTTCAGAATAAACAGTTAGCAAAAAGGTTCTGGCTCCCTTTCATTTACATACATTCTGCGAAACCTTCCTACTGTTTAAAAACAATAAACAAGAAGGTATCAGCTTCAATAAAACCTTACTCATTATTTAAAACTGGAAAAGAGACGGCAATTGTTAAAAAAATATTTATATTTAAGCAGACTTAAATATCATGTTGCAAAGAACAACAACATGAGTAAATATATATTTATATTTGACAATTATCCTGAAAAACAGGTAATTCACGAGCAGGCATACCTATAGGAGAAAATATATGATAATTATAACAGCAAGGGGGAACAGAAGCACACCGAGGAGAAAGCAATCCAGTACACAGGGGTGGGATGTGGGGTGTCTATGAGAGAAAAAGTTGGCCTAATGTTTGTGGCCAGAAAATGATGCACATGATGGAGAGAGCAACATGGATCACAAGGGGGTGGAAAGTATTGCGAGTATTGCGAGGTGGAAGCACATGAGGAAGAAACTTAACACAGCATGAAGCACAGGTCGGGTGTTTTCGGGGGGAACCACACAATGGAGATGACATAAATCCCTAAGGCCTGACTCCATCTCCAGTAAGCCCGACTCCCTCTTGGGTAATGGAGGTCACCATCCTCTCGCTCTTAAACAATTCAAGTCACCATCTTTACCGATTTATGCAGAATCAATGTTATGTCTGCCATTAGATGCAGACATCGTCTGACCTTATCTTTCTAAGAACTGCGAAAGCGTCAAGTAATTCGATTGATGACATAGATACAACACAATGCGACATTCCTCTGGGTCAAAAGTCTACTTTCCACCATATCAAGGTTAATTAAGAACACATACAGACATATAGCTGAACTAATGTAGTGTGAATTTATGCCCTTTTACCTTATTTGTTCCTAAGAAAACATCTGGGATGCATACCTTGATGCACATAATCTATGTCAAACATTCCTAAAGTTATGTCAGAAATTCCAGTTTCTGATGAGATCTAGTATAAATGGTCTACCACTTGACCATTTGTCAGGAAAGGCCCTTCATCCAGATTATCACCTGATTCTGCCAGTGACAGTCTCACTTACTGCCAACACACTTTGCACACTGCAGATCTACATCTCGCCTGAAACCTGAAGCTGATAAAGCCAAGTGCCTGGGGAAGACAAAACAGCTATCACAGCGTGTGTTTGCCCTTCATGGGGGAACACTGTCTTCATGCTTCCACTGATAAAGACAGTATTTGCTGTCAACAAGTTATGCAGTGCCTCTCTTCTCCCTAAGAAACCGCAGATTGCAAGCTGCTCTGCTCTCTTATTATAGCTCATAGAATTTGAGCTTAGGGTGTTAGTTTCTAGATGACATTTTAACCATGCTAGAAATGTTTATTTTATTCTTGTTATTTATAACTGCTGTTTTATAATATTCTGTGTAGTTGTTTTAGAAGTACTGAGAAACAAATTGTTACTGTAGTACAGTGGTCTTCAAACTTTTTATTGCCACGCTCCCCCCAGTTGAAAAATAAAAACCATTGGGCCCCCCCTCAGAATTTTTCACAATTATTTTAGAAAGATGGCAATGTTTAAATATGTCTAAACCTATTTAAACATTGCAGTTGAGTACTGTTACCTTTTTAAAACTGCAATAACATGCTTCTGCTTAAAACAAAGGCATATTGGGGGTCATTCTGACCCCGGCGGTCAAGGACCGCCGGGGCCGGGGTCGGCGGGAGCACCGCCAACAGGCTGGCGGTGCTCCGCAGGGCATTCTGACCGCGGCGGTACAGCCGCGGCCAGAAACGGAAAGTCGCCGTTGTACCGCCGACTTTCCGCTGCCCATGGGAATCCTCCATGGCGGCGCAGCTTGTAGCGCCGCCATGGGGATTCCGACCCCCTCACCGCCATCCTGTCCCTGGCAGTTTCGACTGCCAGGAACAGGATGGCGGTGAGGGGTGTCGTGGGGCCCCTGGGGGCCCCTGCAGTGCCCATGCCAATGGCATAGGCACTGCAGGGCCCCCCATAAGAGGGCCCCACTTTGAATTTCAGTGTCTGCTCAGCAGACACTGAAATTCGCGACGGGTGCTACTGCACCCGTCGCACACCTTCCACTCCGCCGGCTCCATTCGGAGCCGGCTTTATCATGGAAGGGTGTTTCCCACTGGGCTGGCGGGCGGCCTTTTGGCGGTCGCCCGCCAGCCCAGTGGGAAACCCAGAATGACCGCAGCGGTCTTTTGACCGCGGTACGGTCTTCTGGCGGTCCCTGCCAGGCCGGCGACTACCGCCGCCGGCCGGGGTCAGAATGACCCCCATTATCTGTATAATATTTCTTTTGCCCAGAGTTTGGCGCCCCCCCTGCGATCAATTGAGGGGGGCCCACTCCAGTTTGAAGACCTCTGCTGTAGTAGGAGGAAAAGAAAATAGGAGGCAGCAACACCAATCAATTTTGGGGGTCATTGCAGGAGAACACACAAAGGACAGAGTAACAGGAGCATGAAGTGGGGGTTTTGCACAGGGAAAAACACCAAGTGCAGGGAGCTGGGTGTGCTTTTGGGGTTGAGGGGAAGCAACATGAAGCAGGGAGTGGGAGAAGCATCTGAGGGAGAGAGCAACACGGAGCTCGGGGCCTGGTGGCTTTTGGGTGGAAAAGAGAAAAGAAGAAAGCACAAAGAGCACAAAGAAGAGAGCAATATTGGAGGGAAGAGTGTTTGCAGGTAGAGAAAGCACATGAAGAAGAAAGCAGCATTTAGCGCTGGTGTGTTTTGCAGAGGAGAAACACATGAGAGCGGTAACATGGAGAGGGTGGGGCCCGCACATAAGTAAAAGAGCTACATGGAGTGCAGGGGGAGGGCTATGGCAGAGAAAAGCGCACGAGGGAGTGAGATGAAAAATACATGCTGTAGGAAAGTACCATCTTGCCTGGCATGTTACCCCCATATTTCACTGTATATATGTTCTTTTAGTGTATGTGTCACTGAGACCCTGCCAGCCAGGGCCCCAGTGCTCATAAGTGTGCCCTGTATGTGTTCCCTGTGTGATGACTAACTGTCTCACTGAGGCTCTGCTAACCAGAACCTCAGTGGTTATGATCTCTCTTTGCTTTCCAAATTGTCACTAACAGGCTAGGGACCAATTTCACCAATTCACATTGGCATACTGGAACACCCTTATAATTCCCTAGTATATGGTACTGAGGCACCCAGGGTATTGGGGTTCCAGGAGATCCCTATGGGCTGCAGCATTTCTTTTGCCACCCATAGGGAGCTCTGACAATTCTTACACAGGCCTGCCACTGCAGCCTGAGTGAAATAACGTCCACGTTATTTCACAGCCATTTACCACTGCACTTAAGTAACTTATAAGTCACCTTTACCTGGTAAAGGTTGGGTGCTAAGTTACTTAGTGTGTGGGCACCCTGGCACTAGCCAAGGTGCCCCCACATCGTTCAGGGCAAATTCCCCGGACTTTGTGAGTGCGGGGACACCATTACACGCGTGCACTATACATATGTCACTATCTATGTATAGCGTCACAATGGTAACTCCGAACATGGCCATGTAACATGTCTAAGATCATGGAATTGTCACCCCAATGCCATCCTGGCATTGGGGAGACAATTCCATGATCCCCCGGGTCTCTAGCACAGACCCGGGTAATGCCAAACTGCCTTTCCTGGGGTTTCACTGCAGCTGCTGCTGCTGCCAACCCCTCAGACAGGTTTCTGCCCTCCTGGGGTCCAGCCAGGCTTGGTCCAGGAAGGCAGAACAAAGGACTTCCTCAGAGAGAGGGTGTTGGAAAAAGGTGTCAGGGCTGGGGAGGAGTAGCCTCCCCCAGCCTCTGGAAATGCTTTGATGGGCATAGATGGTGCCCATCTCTGCATAAGCCAGTCTACACCGGTTCAGGGATCCCCCAGCCCTGCTCTGGCGCGAAACTGGACAAAGGAAAGGGGAGTGACCACTCCCCTGACCTGCACCTCCCAGGGGAAGTGCCCAGAGCTCCTCCAGTGTGCTCCAGACCTCTGCCATCTTGGCTGCTGGCACACTGGACTGCTCTGAGTGGCCAGTGCCAGCAGGTGACGTCAGAGACTCCTCCTGATAGGCTCTTACCTGTGTTGCTAGCCTATCCTCCTTCCTAAGTAGCCAAACCTCCTTTTCTGGCTATTTAGGGTCTCTGCTTTGGGGAATTCTTTAGATAACGAATGCAAGAGCTCATCAGAGTTACTCTGCATCTCTCTCTTCACCTTCTGCCACGGAATCGACCGCTGACTGCTCAGGACTCCTGCAAAACCGCAACAAAGTAGCAAAGACGACTACTGCAACCTTGTATCACTGATCCTGCCGCCTTCTCGACTGTTTTCCTGGTGGTGCATGCTGTGGGGGTAGTCTGCCTCCTCTCTGCACTAGAAGCTCCAAAGAAATCTCCCGTGGGTCGACGGAATCTTCCCCCTGCAACCGCAGGCAACAAAAGACTGCATCACCGGTCCTCTGGGTCCCCTCTCAGCACGACGAGCGTGGTCCCTGGAACTCAGCAACTCTGTCCAAGTGACTCACACAGTCCAGTGACTCTTCAGTCCAAGTTTGGTGAAGGTAAGTCCTTGCCTCCCCCACGCTAGACTGCATTGCTGGGTACTGTGTGATTTGCAGCTGCTCCGGCTCCTGTGCACTCTTCCAGGATTTCCTTTGTGCACAGCCAAGTCTGGGTCTCAGACACTCTAACCTGCAGTGCACAACCTCCTGAGTTGTCCTCCGGCGTCATGGGATCTTCTTTTGTGACTTCGGGTGAGCTCCAGTTCACTCCTCTTTGTAGTGCCTGTTCTGGCACTTCTGTGGGTGCTGCCTGATTCTGTGAGGGCTCTCTGTCTTGCTGGGTGCCCCCTCTGTCTCCTCACGCAATTGGCGACATCCTGGTCCCTCCTGGGCCACAGCAGCATCCAAAAACCCTAACCGCAACCCTTGCAGCTAGCAAGGCTTGTTTGCAGTCTTTCTGCGTGGGAACACCTCTGCAAGCTTCTACACGACGTGGGACATCCATCCTCCAAAGGAGAAGTTTCTAGCCCTCTTCGTTCTTGCAGAATCCACAGCTTTTACCATCCAGTGGCGGCTTCTTTGCACCCTCAGCTGGCATTTCCTGGGCATCTGCCCAATCTCGACTTTGTCGCGACTCTTGGACTTGGTTCCCTTGTTCCACAGGTACTCTCATCTGGAAATCCACTTTGGTTGCATTGCTGGTGGTGTTCTTTCTTGCAGAATTCCCCTATCACGACTTCTGTGCTCTCTGGGGAATATAGGTGCAATTTACACCTACTTTTCAGGGTCTTGGGGTGGGCTATTTTTCTAACCCTCACTGTTTTCTTACAGTCCCAGTGACCCTCTACAAGCTCACATAGGTTTGGGGTCCATACGTTATTCACATTCCACTTTTGGAGTATATGGTTTGTGTTGCCCCTGTACCTATGTGCTCCTATTGCAATACATTGTAACTTTACACTGCTTGCATTACTTCCTTTTGCTATTACTCCATAATTTTGGTATTGTGTACATATATCTTGTGTATATTTGGCATCCTCATACTGAGGGTACTCACTGAGATACTTTTGGCATATTGTCATAAAAATAAAGTACCTTTATTTTTAGTATATCTGTGTATTGGTTTTTCTTATGATAGTGTGCATATGACACCAGTGGTAAAGTAGGAGCTTTGCATGTCTCCTAGTTCAGCCTAAGCTGCTCTGCTAGCTACCTTTCTATCAGCCTAAGCTGCTAGACACCTCTTCTACACTAATAAGGGATAACTGGATCTGGTACAGAGTGTAAGTACCCCTTGGTACCCACTACAAGCCAGGCCAGCCTCCTACACATGCACACTCATGAAGAAGCTTTACCGAAAAGAAAACAGAAGTCCTTAAAAGTAAGCAGTCGAAGGATACAAGTCAGCCAAGCAAAAGGATGCTAAAGAGGCTATGCGCTACATGATGGACATGCACAAGCTGGACAAGATTGGACAGGGAAAGCTATCAAATAAGAAGCAACCATATACGAAGGACAATAGAGTCAACCAATGATAGGCAATTGGCAGGCTGTAGGCCCACTGTAAGTTCTTGTTTAAGCCTGCATAAGTTATTTTGCAACCAGACAGTTTATACTTTCTGGTAGGCTTGACCTAACCAGGGACCTGGTTAAGGAAAAGCATTGGAAATCTATGAAGGGCTACAAGAACAGTTAGCATGTTCATGACCGAGGACTAGGGAAATTCTGAACGTTCATATGTAGTAATTGACTGAGTTTTTGGATGAACAACTTCCTTTAAAGGATGGACTGGCAAGATTAAGTGAGAAAAATGTGTGTAATTTGCTTTTGCATTATTACACAAAATGTAATTAAAATGACACAAAATTACGAGTAATTATGATAAATGCCAAATGGTCTTTTGGCTCTATATTTGAATAGGAAATGCATCCTTGCATCCCTTATGTACGCAATGGCTCATTTTGCTCAAAACACTGTAGTGGTGTAAGCAGCATTCCCTCATGTTCTGATTGTTTGCTTCGTCCCTGTGAGTTTCCGCTAACTTTTTTCCAAGAATCAGACATTTACATTATATAGCATAAGCGCATTAATTTCAGGAATTTCATGTAACAAACAAAATGAGAAATTGCCAAAATTACGTGAGATTCTGTTGGAGTAATGGAAATTTCACCAGTCCCTTCTTATTTTGCTGATTTATTATGTTGTATTAATTTTTGTTCCGGTCTGGGCTAGAGTGACCAAGCACTGATTGATTCAATTTAATCAGTGCCCATCCGCTGCTCCTGATGTGATTGAGGTACTTCTTTTTCATTAATAGGGCCCTGCAAACAAAAGGTGTGTGACTGGCAAAAAAGTGTCCAGCAGTACAAAAAAAAATGCTACATTTTAGATCTTTTATTTTATTTTGCCAAGTCTTCTTTTCTCAATTTGCCCTCATCTCTTTGTTAGGGTTGAGCCTGCGTTGCATGCGCTTGCGCATGCGTATCGCAGCGAGACGCTTTAGTTATTAGAAAAGGGCTCGGAGCCCTGCCGACGTCACATCAGTGTGTTTGATTGGTTTGTGGGCTTGCTTAGTAAAATCTGCTTGCTTTCATTAATGGAAGGCATGCACACGTCATGCCTTTTCCGGTGGTTAGCCCTCCTCGAGCGCAGCGACCAAGTACAGAAAACATGCGAGGCTCGCTGTTTTCTGTCAGATCGTGGACTACTTTTTCTCTGTTTTTCTAGCGCGATTTCGCTTGGCAGAAGTCGAGCGCTTTACATAGTTAATTTCACTTTTTCAGGTTACGTACATAAAAGCACTTTTGCCGATAGATGAAAAGTCGGGTTAAGAGTTTACAACGCGATCAGCTCTAACATGAGCAAACGCGAGACCCGTTGCATTGCAAATGCTTGTTTTTTCTTGTGGGCGCTGTTCTCAAAAGATAACGATTATCTTGTTCTAAATATTGCAAAGCTAATTTGTTTCTTTCTTATGTATAATTTCCAAAATTATGCTCTAACACATAAACGAGCAGTACACCCCGATCCACCCCACTCCAAACCAATCCACCCAACTCCAATCGATGCTAATCCACCTCACCTCATCCCACACCAACCTGCCCCACTCAATCCAATTGACCTCACAGCAATCAAATCCACCCCAACCCCACCCCAAACCAAACCACTCACCCCAATCCACTCCAATCCACCACATTCCAATCCTCCTGACAACCCCACTCCAATCTGTCCCACTCCAAATCAAAACAATCTGCCCACTCCAATAAAAACAATTTGTCCCACTTCAATCCAAAACAATTTGCCCCACTGTGCCCCATTCAAATCTGCCCCACACCAATCCAAAACAATCTGCCCTACTCCAAAATAAAACAATCTGCCCCACTCCAATCTGAAATAATTCGCCCCACTCCAATCTGCCTTATTCCAACCCAAAACAATCTAGTCTAAAACAATCTGCCCCACGCCAATCCAAAACAATCTGTCCCACTCCAATTTAAAACAATCTGCTTCACTCCAGCCCAAAACACTCTGCCTTACTTCTGTCTCCCCACTCCAATCCAAAACATTCTGCCCAACTCCAGTATTCCCACTCAAATCAGCCCCACTCAAATCCAACAAAATCTGCCCACTGCAATCTGTCCCACTCCAATCTATGCCACTCCAATCTAAAACAATCTGCCCCACTCCAATCTGTCCCACTCCTATCAGCGCCACTTCAATCCAAAACCATCAGCCCCACTCCAATCTACCCCACCCCAATCTAAAACAATCTGCCCCACTCCAATCCAAAACAATCTGCACCACTCCAATCTAAAACAATCTGCCTCACTCCAAAACTATCTGCCCCACTCCAATCTGCCCCAATCCAAACAAAAGCACTCCAATCTGCCCCACTCCAATACAAATACATCTGCCCCGTGCCAATCCAAAATATTCTGACCCTCATCAGTCTGCCCGATGCCAATCCACAACAATGTGCCCACTCCAATTTGCCCCACTCCAATCCCAAACATTCTGCCCCACTCCAATCTGCCTAGTCAGTCCAAAATAATCTGCCCAACTTCAATTTTAAGCAATCTGCCCAACTCCAATGCAAAACAATCTGCCACACTCCAAACTATCCCAGTCCAATCCAAAACAATCTGCCCTACTCCAATCAAAACTATTTTGCCCCACTCAAATCCAAAACAATCTACCCCACTCCTATCTCAAACAATCTGCCCCACTTCAATCTGAAAAAATCTGTCACACTGCAATCCAAAACAATCTTCCCACTCGAATCTAAAACAATCTACACCACTCCAATCTAAAATAATCTGCCCCATTCCAATCCAAAACAATCTACACCTCTCCAATGTAAAACAATCTGCCCCACTCCAATCGAAAACAATTTGCACCACTCCAATCTGCCTCACTCCAACCCAAAACAATATGCCCCACTCCAATCTAAAACAGTCTGTCCCACTCCAATCTGCCACATTGCAGTCCAAAACAATCTGCCCCACTTTAATCCAAAACAAGCTGCCTCACTCCAATCATTCCCACTCCAAACCAAACCCACTCAAATCTGCCCTACTCCAATCCAAAACAATCTGCCCCAATCCAATGCGAGCCAGGCCAATCCAAAACAATCTGCCCCTCTCCAGTCTCTGCAACTCCAATCCAAAACAATGTGCCTCACTATAGTCTGCCCCTCTTCAATCCCAAACAATCTGTCCCACTCCAATCTGCCCCAACCTAGTACAAAACAATCTGCCCCAAACTAGTACAAAACAGTCTGCCCCAGTCCAATATGTCCCACTCCAGTTCAAAACAATCTTCTCCACTCCAATCAGCCCCACTCCAATCCAAAATAGTCTGCCCCGCTCCAATCGCCCCACTTCAATCTGTCCCACTCTTAACCAAAACAACGTGCCTCACTTCAATCTGCACCACTTCAATCCCAAACAATTTCCCCACTCCATTCCAAAACATTGGCCCAGATTTAGGAGGGCCTAGCGCTATTCCAACGCCACATTAGCATCATTTGTTTACGCTAATGTGGCTTTGGAAAACCAAAAATACAGCGCCATATTTACAAAGTGGCATAATGCGTGCATTGTGCCACTTTGTTACCTCTTGCACCACATTTTGCCTGCACCATGCATAATGTATGCAAGGGGGACGTTCCCCCAATAGGGGGGCTGAAAAAATGGCGCAAAGAAATCTAAAAGATTACTTTGTGTCATTTTTCCACTATTTTAATGCCTGCCCAGAGCAGGCGTTCAAAGAAGGCTCCCATTGGTTTCAAAGGGCCTCTGAGTGCTTTGCAAGATTAGCATCCATATTTTTTATGCTAGTCCTGCAAATCGCCGAACAAGTGTCAAAAATGATGACGCTAGTTCCCTAACTACCACCATGGTGTGCCATATTTTAAATACGGCGCACACATAGTGGTGTTAGGGGGGCGCTAAGGGGCGTAAGAAAAGCGGCGCTGCACTAGGTGCAGCACCACTATTGATAAATCTGCCCATTGTTCCCCACTCCAGAGCAAAACAATCTGCCCCACTCTAATCTGTCCAACTCCAATCTGCACCACTTGAGTCCAAAACAATCTGCCCCACTCTAATCTGTCCCCTGCAATCTAAAACAACCTGCTCCACTCCAATCTAAAACAATCTGCCCCACTTTGATCCAAAATAATCTGCCCCACTACAATCCAAAATAGTGTGCCCCACTACAATCCCAATCTGCCCCACTCAAATCTGCCCAAAGCAAGGCCAAAACAATCTGCCCAACTCCAATCTACAACAATGTGCCCCACTCAAATCTGAAGAGAATCTGCTTCACTCCAATCTTCCCCAATCCAGTCCAAAACAACCTGCAACACTCCAATCCAAAATAATCTGCCTCACTCTGACCTGCCTCATTTAAATCCAAAACAATCTGCCCGCTACATTTCGCCCCACTTCAAGCCCAAACAATCTGCCCCACACCAACCCAAAACAATCTGCCCTACTCCAATCTTTCCCACAATAATCCAAAACAATATACCCTACTTCAATTTGCCCCACTTTTATCTCAAACAATCTGTCCCACTCCAATCCCAAACAGTCTGCCGACTCCAATCTACCCCACTCCAATCCAAAACAACCAGTCCAACGCTAAACCAAAGTAATCTGCCCCACTCCGATCTGCCTCACTCTAATCCAAAACACTCTGCCCACTGCAATTTCCCCCACTCCAATCCAAAACAATCTGCCCCACTCCAAGCCCAAACAAGCAGCCCCACACCAATTTAAAACAATCTGCCCCACTCCAATCCCAAACATTCTGCCCCACTCCAATCCCAAACATTCTGCCCCACTCCAATCCCAAACATTCTGCCCCACTCCAATCTGTCCAACCCAATCCAAAACAATCTGACACACTTCAATCTGTCCCACTCCTATCCAAAACAATCTGCCTCACTCCAATCCAAAATAATCTGACCCAATCCAAAACAACCTACCCCACTCTAACCAGCCCCACTCAAATTTCAAACAATCTGCTCAACTCCAATCTAAAACAATCTACAGCACTCCAATCCAAAATAATCTGCCCACTCCAATCTAAAACAATCTACACAACTACAATCCAAAACAATCTGCCCCACTCCATTCCAAAACAATCTGCACCACACCAATCTGCCTTACTCGCATCCAAAACAATCTGCCCCGTTACAGTCCAACACAATATGCCCAACTCCAATCCAAAACAGTCTGTGCCACTCCAATCTTCCCCACTGAAATACAAAACAATCTGTCCCACTTTAATCCAAAATAACCTGCCTCACTCGAATCAGCTCCACCCCAAAGTAAAACCACTCAAATCTGCCCCACTCCAATCCAAAACAACCTGTCCCACTCCAATCTGAACTAGGCATATCCAAAACAATCTGCCCCTCTCCAGTCTGTTCAACTCAAATCCAAAACAATGTTCCCTACTACTTTCTGCCCCTCTCTAAGCCCAAACAATCTGTCCCACTCCAATCTGCCCAAAACAGACTGCCCCTCTCAAATCCAAAAGAGTCCTCCCCACTCTAATCTGTACCCCCCAAATTCAAAATAATCTTCCCCACTTCAGTCGGCCCCACTCCAATTCAATATAATCTTCCCCACTCCAGTCTGTCCCACTCTTAACCAAAACAACATGCCCCACTCCAACCTGCCCCATCCAATCACAAAAAATCTGCAAGACTCCAATAAAAAACATTGTGCCCTGCTCCAATATTTCCCTCTCGAATCTGCCACACTCCAATGCAAAACAGTCTTCCCCACTCCAGTCTGTCCAACTCCAATCTGACCCACTCCAATCCAAAATAAACTGCCCCACTCCAATCTGCGCCACTCCATTCCAAAACAATCTGCTCACTCCAATCCCAAACAAGATGTCCCACAGTAATCTGCCCCTCCAATTGAAAACAATCTGCCCCACTCCAATCTGCCCCACTCCATTCTAAAACAATTTGCCCCACTCCAATTCAAAGCAGCCTGCTCCACTCCAATCCAAAACAATCTGCTCAACTCCAATCTGCCTCAAAACAGTCCAAAACAATCTGCTCCACTCCAATCTGCCCCTCACTCCAAACCAAAACAATCTTCCCCACTCAAATCTACCCATTCCAATCCAAACCAATCTGCTCCTCTCCAGCCTGAAACACTACAATCCAAAACAGCGTGCCCACTACAATCTGCCCACTCCAATCCTAATCTGCACCACTTAAAACTGCCCAAAGCCAGTCCAAAACAATCTGCACAACTCCAATCTAAAACAATCTGCCACATTCAAATTTAAAAAGAATCTGCCTCACTCCAATCTTCCCCACTTCATTCCAAAACAACCTGATCCACTCCAATCCAAAATAATTTGCCCCACTCTGATATGCCTCACTCCAATGCAAACAATCTAGCCCTCTGAATTTTGCCCCACTCCAATCAAAAACAAAAAACTGCCCCACTCAACTCTGCCCTGCCCAAATCTGTCCCACTCTAATCCAAAACAGTGTGCCCCACTCCAATCTGCCCCACTTCTATCCCAAAACATCTGCCACATGTCAATCCCAAGCAGTCTGCCCACTGCAATCTACCCCACTCCAGTCCAAAACAACCCGTCCCACTGCAATCCAAAATAATCTGCCTCACTCTGATCTGCCTCACTCCAATCCAAAACAATCTTCCCCACTGCAATTTGCCCCACTCCAATCTAAAACAATCTGCCACACTCCAATCTGACCAGATCCAATCCAGAACAATCTGTCCTACTCCAATGTGCCCCTTCTCCAATCTGTCCCACTCTAATCCAAACCAATGTGCCCCACTCCAATCCCAAACAATCTACCCTCCTCCATCCCAACCAATCTGTACCACTCCAATCTGCACCATACCAATCTAAAACAATCTGCTCCACTCAAAACTTCCCCACTCCTGCTGAAAGAAACTGCCCCACTCCAATCCACGTCAACCTCCTCCACTCAATCTAAAACAATCTGCCACACTCTAGTCTGACCCGCTCCAATCTAAAACAATCTGCGCCACTCCAATCAGCCCCATGCAATCCTAAACAATCTGCCACACTCCAATCTTCTATACCCCAATCCAAAACAATCTGCCCTACTCCAATCCAAAACAATCTGCCCCACTCCAATCCAAAACAATCTGCCCTACTCCAATCTGCCCCATTCCAATCTGCCCCATTCCAATCTGCTGCACTCCAATCCAAAACAATCTGCCCCACTTCAATGTGCCCCACTCCAATCCAAAACAAACTCCCCCACTCCAATTCACAACTCCCAAGGCTCCTCCACTCCATTCCAATACAGCCTGCGCCTGACTCCAATCTTCCCCCCTCTCATCCGCCCCACTCCAGTCTGTCCCACTCCAATCTGTCCCACTCCAGGCCAAAACAATCGGCCCAACTCCAGTCGATTCCACTCCAATCTTACCCAGTGGAATCCTAAACAATCTGCCTAACTCCAATCCACCAAATTCCTTTCAGCCCCACTCCAAATTACCCCAATACAATCCACCCATTTACAACCCGCCCCACTCCTATCCAAAATAATCTGCCCCACCACAGTCCACCCCACTCCAATTCACCCAAATCCAATCTACCCCATTCCAATTCAGTCCACCTCACACAATCCAGTCTACCCCACTCCACCCTACACTCCAATCCACCACAATTGTGAGAAAGTAGCCTCTTTCTAGCCTTGTTACCCCCACTTTTGGCCTGTTTGTGAGTGTATGTCAGGGTGTTTTCACTGTCTCACTGGGATCCTGCTAGCCAGGGCCCAGTGCTCATAGTTAAAACCCTATGTTTTCAGTATGTTTGTTATGTGTCACTGGGACCCTGCTAGTCAGGAACCCAGTGCTCATAAGTTTGTGACCTATAGGTGTGTGTTCCCTGTGTGGTGCCTAACTGTCTCACTGAGGCTCTGCTAACCAGAACCTCAGTGGTTATGCTCGCTCTTTACAAATTGTCACTAAGAGGCTAGTGACCAATTTTACCAATTTACATTGGCTTACTGGAACACCCTTATAATTCCCTAGTATATGGTACTGAGGTACCCAGGGTATTGGGGTTCTAGGAGATCCCTATGGGCTGCAGCATTTCTTTTGCCACCCATAGGGAGCTCTGACAATTCTTACACAGGCCTGCCACTGCAGCCTGAGTGAAATAACGTCCACGTTATTTCACAGCCATTTTACACTGCACTTAAGTAACTTATAAGTCACCTATATGTCTAACCTTTACCTGGTAAAGGTTAGGTGCAAAGTTACTTAGTGTGAGGGCACCCTGGCACTAGCCAAGGTGCCCCCACATTGTTCAGGGCCAATTCCCCGAACTTTGTGAGTGCGGGGACACAATTACACGCGTGCACTACATATAGGTCACTACCTATATGTAGCTTCACAATGGTAACTCTGAATATGGCCATGTAACATGTCTATGATCATGGAATTGCCCCCTCTATGCCATCCTGGCATAGTTGGTACAATCCCATGATCCCAGTGGTCTGTAGCACAGACCCTGGTACTGCCAAACTGCCTTTCCCGGGGTTTCACTGCAGCTGCTGCTGCTGCCAACCCCTCAGACAGGCTTCTGCCCTCCTGGGGTCCAGCCAGGCCTGGCCCAGGATGGCAGAACAAAGGACTTCCTCTGAGAGAGGGTGTTACACCCTCTCCCTTTGGAAAATGGTGTGAAGGCAGGGGAGGAGTAGCCTCCCCCAGCCTCTGGAAATGCTTTCATGGGCACATTTGGTGCCCATTTCTGCATAAGCCAGTCTACACCGGTTCAGGGACCCCTTAGCCCTGCTCTGGCGCGAAACTGGACAAAGGAAAGGGGAGTGACCACTCCCCTGACCTGTACCTCCCCTGGGAGGTGCCCAGAGCTCGACCAGTGTGCTCCAGACCTCTGCCATCTTGGAAACAGAGGTGCTGCTGGCACACTGGACTGCTCTGAGTGGCCAGTGCCACCAGGTGACGTCAGAGACTCCTTCTGATAGGCTCCTTCAGGTGTTGCTAGCCTATCCTCTCTCCTAGGTAGCCAAACCCTCTTTTCTGGCTATTTAGGGTCTCTGTCTCTTGGGATTCCTTAGATAACGAATGCAAGAGCTCATCCGAGTTCCTCTGCATCTCTCTCTTCACCTTCTGCCAAGGAATCGACTGCTGACCGCGCTGGAAGCCTGCAAAACTGCAACATAGTAGCGAAGACGACTACTGCAACTCTGTAACACTGATCCTGCCGCCTTCTCGACTGTTTTCCTGGTGGTGCATGCTGTGGGGGTAGTCTGCCTCCTCTCTGCACTAGAAGCTCTGAAGAAATCTCCCGTGGGTCGACGGAATCGTCCCCCTGCAACCGCAGGCACCAAAGAACTGCATCACCGGTACCTTGGGTCTCCTCTCAGCACGACGAGCGAGGTCCCTTGAATCCAGCAACTCTGTCCAAGTGACTCCCACAGTCCAGTGACTCTTCAGTCCAAGTTTGGTGGAGGTAAGTCCTTGCCTCCCCACGCCAGACTGCATTGCTGGGAACCGCGACTTTTGCAGCTACTCCGGCCTCCGTGCACTTCCGGTGGAAATCCTTTGTGCACAGTCCAGCCTGGGTCCACAGCACTCTAACCTGCATTGCACGACCTCCTAAGTTGTTCTCCGGCAACGTGGGACTCCTTTGTGCGACTTCGGGTGAGCACTGTTTCACCCATCCTTGTAGTGCCTGTTTCTGGCACTTCTGCGGGTGCTGCCTACTGCTGAGAGGGCTCCTTGTCTTGCTCGACGCCCCCTCTGTCCCTTGACGCAATTTGCGACAGCCTGGTCCCTCCTGGGCCACAGCAGCATCCAAAAACACTAACCGCATGATTTGCAGCTAGCAAGGCTTGTTGGTGGTCTTTCGGCGGGAAAATACTTCTGCATGACTCTCCACGGTGTGTGGGATCCGTCCTCTAAAGGGGAAGTCTCTAGCCCTTGTCGTTCTTGCAAAAACCTATGCTCCTACTGTCCAGTAGCAGCATCTTTGCACCCACAGCTGGCATTTCCTGGGCATCTGCCCATCTCCGACTTGCTTGTGACTTTTGGACTTGGTCCCCTTGTTCCACAGGTACCCTCGACTGGAAATCCATCGTTGTTGCATTGCTGGTTTGTGTCTTTCCTGCAGAATTCCCCTATCACGACTTCCATGTCCTTTGGGGAACTTTAGTGCACTTTGCACTCACTTTTCAGGGTCTTGGGGTGGGCTATTTTTCTAACCCTTACTATTTTCTAATAGTCCCAGCGACCCTCTACAAGGTCACATAGGTTTGGGGTCCATTCGTGGTTCGCATTCCACTTTTGGAGTATATGGTTTGTGTTGCCCCTATCCCTATGTTTCCCCATTGCATCCTATTGTAACTATACATTGTTTGCACTGTTTTCTAAGACTATACTGCATATTTTTGGTATTGTGTACATATATCTTGTGTATATTTGCTATCCTCATACTGAGGGTACACTCTGAGATACTTTGACATATTGTCATAAAAATAAAATAGCTTTATTTTTAGTATATCTGTGTATTGTGTTTTCTTATGATATTGTGCATATGACACTAGGTGGTACTGTAGGAGCTTCACTCGTCTCCTAGTTCAGCCTAAGCTGCTCTGCTAAGCTACCATTATCTATCAGCCTATGCTGCTAGACACCCTATTCACTAATAAGGGATAACTGGGCCTGGTGCAAGGTGTAAGTACCCCTTGGTACTCACTACAAGCCAGTCCAGCCTCCTACAACAATCCACCCCACTCCAGTCCAAAACATTCTGCCCCACTCCAAACTGCCTCACTCGAACCTAAACAATTTGTCTCACTCGAATCCAAAACAACCTGCCTCACTTCAAATCACAAAGAATCTGCGCCACTCCTAACCAAAGATATCTGCCCCACTCCAATCCAAAACAGACCACCCCACTCCAATCTGCCCCACTCCACTCCTTAACAATTGCACCACTCCAATCTGCCCCACTCCAATCCAAAACAATCTCTCCCACTCCAATGTGCCCCACTCCAATCCAAAACAATCTGCCCCACTCCAATTTGCCCCACTCCATTCTGTCTCATACCAATCTGCTGCACTTCAATCCAAAACAATCTGCTCTACTTTAATCTGCCCAACTCCAATCTAAAATGATCTGTCCCACTCCAATCTAAATAAATCTGTCCACTCTAGTACAAAACAACCTGCCCCACTCCAATCTGTCCAACTCAATCCAAAACAACCTGCCACACTCCAATCTGTCCCACTCCAATCCAAAACAACTGCCCCCCTCCAATTCAAAGTAATCTGCCCCACTTAATCCACAAATCAACAACTACCTCCACTGTCCACAAATTGAAGATTTAGCCAATGTAAAGGATGAACAGTATGCTAGGGCTTGACATACACATGTGGTTTGAGCAAATCAAGTGGCACATATTGCCTTAATGACAGAAAACAGGTCTTCTGAGCTTCCATACTATGAGAGTGTGAGTTGTCTCTGTAAAATACTTGTCCATCCAAAGTGGGTGTCTGTCACAGGATCAACTTTGTACTTTCAAACAGCAATATATCACTGATGTCACAACTTTGAAATGTCCTAATGAAGATGACATGGTGAAGGACTTTGAAACAGAGCAACAAGGAAAAGTTAATTTCATCACATATTAAATCTATCTCAAATGACAAGTTATGATGACACACGTACTTTGCACAAGTACAATTAATCTCTGTCAATGACCACAGTACTCAGTGTATGGAAACTCTGATCCACTAACATCTTTGCCTTGGACTTTCCTGTACTGACCATACCTAACAAATTACCAAAGCAGACCGATATGTTCCCTATGTCACAAGTTGTTCTGACATTGTAGGTTACAATTTGTAAAGGTAAACTTACACTCAGGTGAAGAAGTGGTCAATCACATCTTGACATAAGATAACTCCTTCATCTTCACCACTGTCATCTTCATTGGGCATTTCAAAATCCTCACCTGGGGGCGCATCATGGTCTTCCTTCTCTGCAATTATAGGGATGTTCATCTGCAAGGCGATGTCATGGAGAATGAAGCAGGCAACTGTGATATGGCACATCTTATCGGGTGAATAGAGAAAGGCTCCACTGGTCTTGTCCAGGCACCTAAACCTGGCCTTTAGGAGCCCGAATGTCCGCTCCACTGGCCTCCGTGTTCTTCCATGCACTTCACTGAAGCAGACTTCCCCTGTTGTTGATGTATTCCTCAGCGGTGCCAATAACTACGGTCAGTTAGCATACTCTGAGTCTCCTACATGGAAGCAACATATCAACGGATTACTCACATATCAAGCCATTGTTCCTACTAAACTAGGATTCAGGCAAAAGATCATCAAGTCCTATTGCATGTACCAACATACTTTAACTGACATACGCACCAACAAGCCAGGCCGTCTCAGGTCCACGTTGTGACATCTGCATGGTTATGGTGCTGTTCTGTAGTAGGAATGAATCATGTGTTGACCCAGGGAAGCAGGCACACACACTTGAGATGTGTAATTCTGGTAAGCAGAGAACTTGTACACTGAAGGAATTGAAGAGGTAGAATGGTTCCCTTGTGTGTGATGGCTCCAAGGCAATATGTGTGCCATCTATTTCTCCAACCACATGTGGTAGTCCATCCAAAGCATAGAATTCTCCCTTTACGGTGGCCAAATCCTGTGGATGGGGGAATTGGATGTAGCTGTTGATGTGTTTCATCAAGGAAGCAAGGACTTCCTGTAGCACACCATTGAATGTTGGCTGGGACATGCCCCCAGATACTGCCACAGTGTGTTGAAAAGTGCCAGTGGTAACAAAATGCAGTACTGCTAGGAGTTTCACTGTTATGTGTTAGTGACGGAATTTCTTGATGACCTATCTTTCCTCCATGGTGGCAAGGTCTGGAAAGAGCCAGAACACCTGATCCCGTCGCCTCCTACCCATTGCTGGGTTCAGCTGTCTGTATGTTTGGAAAATAAAATATCAGCTTAAATGGTCACACCATACTTTTAATATCAACACACTTCTGAATTCTTGGTAAAAGTAGAAATGTAATTTTGGTAATACAAAATTTTGGTCCTCAAAAAGTATTTATTAATTTTTTTTCATTATGTGCAAATAATACATTTGATATGTATTGTTTGCACATTTTTTTAATTTTTAAATGCCATCAACTGAGGTAGAACTTCCCCTGCAGCACCATGGGTCTCAAACACAGTCATGGTTCACATTTTAATGTGTCATATCTTGCCAAGAACAGTGTTGTTTGTATCTAACATTTACAAATACACTCGCCTCCATTTTGAGTGCTCGTGACGCTCTAACAATAGATAAATGCACAGCTTCACACCCTAAAATGGTGGCTGCCTGACCTTGCCATCAGTACATTGACTACCCAAAGGCTGTCAGCGGAAGTTGACCGCGTAGTAGGTGATACCCTCCACAATGGTACCTGCCATATGCTAAACAATGTCTGTGTCCATTTCCTTCATGGATCACCTCCACCATGTACTTGTATGCCACATTGTGAAAAAAGCTCACTTGCCTCCAAACACTGCAACCAACAAGACCTCGTCGATTTCTTGCTGCTGTTATTGACCTCTGGGAGCCAGGATGCTGGGCAAAGAAAGTGACAGAGTTCCTGCCTTCAGCATGGAGGAGCTTGAGCTCCTTGCCAGGGAGGTCCTGTTCCTCTACAGCCAGCTTTATAGGACCCCAGAGGAACAGCTACATGTCTGATTGAGGAATGTCTGACTGAGTAACCTCCTCCTTTTTTATACAAAGGCTATTTTATTCCTTTTTGTTAATGTGAAAGTGTAGCAATTTGAGTTGGCAGAATGATGTAGCTGGGACAGATTGTTTTTTGCCTCTGCCTGAAATGTCTGTGCATGGCAATGTTAAGTCACTTGAAAGTAGAAGCTGTAATGTGTGTCTGTGTAACACACAAATCCTGTTTCATCACACAAACTGTAGGCCACTGGCTGCCAGTGGCCAGTAAACAGTGTCTCAGTAGTATGAATTACAACATACAGCCAATGCTAAATTATAGTGATGTTGAGGGAAAACGCAGAGGGTCTGGAGTTGTCTGATGCTGTACTGTTAATTGGGATTCCAGCATATAATGTGTATTGGGCTGCTCTGTATGGTTTAAACGTGTCATGGAGCCAGCTACATATAGGTAAATTTAGTTTATGTCCTGGAAGTTCAGATGACACTGGCTCACAATCATCCATCCCAGTTTGTCCCATCCCAACACACACTTGTTCATACATCCCAAAAAATCCCTGTTCTCACTGACACATAGCAGCCCTTCTGTCTTCCCCGTAGTCACTGGATGTGATGCAGACCAAGGGTTCTGACTCTTGGGAGTTTAGGCAGGAACCCAATGTAGCTGTGTGTGGGATTATGTGCAGAGATTGTACAGGTGGTTTGACCATTAGTAGCTCACACTGATTGTGAATAATCAGGGGTGGCTCTCACAACAGGATAGGTTGTATAGCTCTGGCCAAGATGATGATATAGACCTGAGTATGTAATGTGAGGAACTAGTAAGTATTGATGGTGCTCATGAGATCACTGAAAATCAGTATATGATATCTACCTTTCATATTTTTAGGGGAAAAATTTTGTTACTGTTTGGTAAATTTAAGCGTGAATATCCAAAATGTAACATCACTGGAGTACTGCAAAAAAGAAACAGTCATCCATACAGGTCAATGCCCATCAGAAGCAGAGATTTGGAAGGCCATCGCACAGAAGGTGCTAATGCTGGGTGTCGGCAAGTGGCGCAGGTTGAACTGTAGGAAGAGGTAAGAGGACCTGCGTCCCATGACTTGAAAGTCTGCTGAGGACCAAGTCGGGCTGTTCTCCCTGCTATCCATGCATGTGTGCCACACCGTGACCCCCCTAATGGACTGCATCCTTGCTGTGGCATACCCGGAGCTTGATGGGCAGTTGAGGGCCCGACAGCAGCATCAAGGGGTAAGTTATTGTCTGTGGATATTGTTGTGTTGTTAACTCTTTACATTCCAGTCTCAACACTGAGGGTGACGCACATGCAACGCCCATGAGGATTTATGGAGATGTAAGTTGATCAGACAGTTTTGATGCTGTGTGTGGTGTATTGCTTTGTGCTGAAGGTTGTCTCTATATTCCTCCTCACAAAGCAAGTACTGCTATGAGCAGACACATGGCTGCATGCAGACAAAGAGATTTCCAGCATTTTCTCAATTACATGAGGGACAGTTTCACAAAACATATCCCATGTCATGACTGGGCCAGGTGGAATGGTACGTCACAAATGTGTGTAGTGAATGTTATAATTGTGCAAACTGCCTAATTATAATGCAGCGGATATATCAGTAAGTTGGTGCTCTGACAATATGAGAATGTGCATCTGCACCAAATGTATTGGAATTCTGTGCCCTGTGGCATCATTCCTTATCTGACACATGTTTGAAAGCAGTTTGTCCAACAAACTTCTAGTAAATTAATGAGGACTGTAGTAGGTAAACCTGAGTCCATAGTCCCTCCTTCACAAATGTGCCTGTCAGCCAGTCTGTGATTACCAACTTGAAATTTTCAACCAAAATGTATTGATAGCAAGAGACAGGAATGTGTCCACATTGGTGAGAGAGACAACATTTTGGTGTCCTTAGTTTTGCCCAGAGGAGAAAATGATGATGGAGAGCAATTTGATACTGAAAGGGACATTTGGAAGGTTACATCACATAGATGTTGTGCTGTCCCACCTTGAGCAGTCAATTTCCATCTCAACACCTTGCCCTTAGGAAAAAGTGAATCAATTTTAGCTATGTACTCCGGTGGTTCAGAGGTGTCTCCAGGCCTATGTGTTTACTCATGCTGTTGGAACGCTTTGTCATGAAGTTAACCTCAAGTGTATAAGTGACAAAGGCATACATGATATGGGAGCTGGGATGGAGGATTACTGAACGTAGCACAAATTTTGTATGCTGTACATTGATATTCAATTGTATTCTCACAGATACCCTAAAACTGTTGTATCTGTGTTTTCAACATCAACTGGGCAAAGTGAAGGTGACAGCAGCCACATTGGCAGAGATGAAGCTGGCCACTGAGAACTGGGTGTGGACACCACTGACACTGAGGGACCTAGTGGTGGCACGGTGAGTGAGAGGACTGGCCAGGAGGCCACGAGTGATTTGACATCTTCCTTGGAGGCCACCAATGAAAACCAGTCTCTAGTGGGGGAGGACCCTGGAGCGACTGTGACAGCTGCATCTTCTTCCACCACCCCATTCCAATCTCCATCCTCCCTCTTGCTCCCCACTCCAGCTGGCCGTAGCCACCCCACTAAAAGAGGCAACGTCACCTTTGTCGCAGACACTCTGCCTCTGCCCCAGTGTCCCAGGCTGCACTCAGTCAGGAGACTGTACATCTTTTACGAACGACCGCTGTAGGCCAGACCGCACTTCTGAATGCCATCCAGATGCTGGCTTACCTGGATGGTATTCCTGGTGGCCTGTCTGGCCTACATTGTTCATTCCAGGCTGTGGACTCCCCATTGGGTGCAAAATCCCACCGCCTCAGCCTCCTGCCCACACTCCCACCCCAAATACACCTACCCATTCCCTATTTCAAATCCCTCAACCCATCCCTATGCAAAACACATGCAAACATATGGGTGCAGCACTACAACAACCACAAGCAGCACATCCTCAGACCAACACAGTAAAAAAACATAAACACACACAAATGTAGGCACCACACACCCCACCCACAGCATACACACAGACAACGCACCAATCACTACACCTATACCCCACACACCACCAGCACACACCCAGTCTGTGCACACACCATTACAGCAACACCCACAGACACCTCCAGCACACTCACAATTAGTACACCCACCCCAACACAAACACCCACACACACCACAGACACACCTCCAGTCAGCACACCCACCACTTCAGCAACACTCACAGACACCACTAGCACACCCCCAATCAGCGCACCCACCATGACAAAAACACCCCCACACACCACAGGCAAACCCTGGTCAGCACACCCACCACCACACATGCATGCACCAGCACACCCACAGACACCACAGCACCAGACATCACAACCACAAGACACACCCCCCCACACACACACACACTGAACCTAAACGCCCACACTCACCCACCCAACAGACAATCAGTAAAAGGGACAAATCAAAACATACAGCATATACACCAGATATACACCAGACCCTCAGACATCCATATCTTCAACAAGCACATACAGAACAGATACAGCCACTCCCTCTATCTCCCAACCCAAACACCCTCCCACTCACCCTGCCCTTTTCCCTAAGGAGGATGTCATGTTTGCCTGGCCACTGATCCCCACCTCCTCCCAGGCCACAACTCCCAAACGTCAGAACACCCCACCCGACGTCTTCGTACCACTTTCAAATTCCAAGCTATCCCTTCCACATCCAAAACCACCCATTTCACATCCCACACCACCCCTTCCACATCCAAACCCACTCCTACCAAAACCAAACCTACCACTCCCAAACCCAAATTCACCCCTCCCAAACGTCAACCCACTTCTCCAAAACCTAAGCCTTCAGCCCCCCAGTGACATCATTGAGGTGCCTGCTCTCTCTGCCCCATAGATGTGCCTTCCAGATGAGGTTCTTTTCTGACAGTGATTGTAGGAGGCAAGTATGGCCTGACAGCCATTGTGGCTCACATGGACTGTTTATAGTTTGTACACATGTCCATAGTTCTTATTTGTGGAACATGCATACTTTATTTAGCTGTTTTGAGAGCTAAATCTCAAAAATCTTTTATTTTTTAACCTACTTAAAAATCTTTTATTTTTTAACCTACCTTTGTCCTGGCATCCTTTATGATTGTTACTGATTGTTTGCTGATAATGTTATTTCTGCCAATGTGTGAGCCATGCACTTCCTCTCATTTGTGAGAGTGACAAAAGCATACTGTATCTTTGACTTTTTTTCTAAATGTATACATAAGTGTTGTACATTAGTGACGGGCTTGATAATGTTGGTGCAAGCATTCATCGTGTTACTGGACACTTACACCAAACCTATGTGTCCTTCTGATATTGTGACTGGAGAATGCATGTGCACTTATTTTGATATGCTGTGTCAATAATAGGCACATATGCATTACCCAGGTCACATGCCACTTTGGGATTCAATATCATCCACTGTTTGACATCAATTACAGACCCCAGGGAGACATGTGAGCTTCCAAGATCTCTGACGTATTTTCAGTTTAGAGGTAAAATTGGTTGTACATTCTATGTACACTCCCTTGTAGATTTTTGTTTTGCAATTGCTACATGGCATGGTGTTAAGCAATTCCTATAGGGGATACTATTAATATTTGGGTCGATTGTTTGGGGAGATTAATGCACACACCTGTATGATTACAATTTTATTTGAGATTGCTTTGTCTTATGGTATTGGTGTCCAGTGCCATGAAGGCAGCTAGCACCAGATTGGTGGGTACTACAGACATCTCTGTGTTTTGAATTTTTTTATCAGTGCAACACTGCAGGCATGTACATTGCACATCATTATACTGTTGTCTGGGGCCCATGGGTAAAGGAAGTCGAGTCCTGTGCTGTTGTACTGCACCTGCCCGTGGGCGACAGGTAATATGGTGTCTTACCTCCGGTTCCGAGCGACAGCGACATTGGTTTTCTCCTAGTTACAGCAATCTAAGGATCTAAGCAAATCATCTCTATTGTTATAGACATAAGCCAATGGATTAGGCCTATAACTTAATAAAAGTGCATTCAACTTTAGAAAAGGGTGTTTAGCAAATAGTTTACAATGGGCAACGACCTATATTGTACTGTGTTCTATTGCAACATTTACATAGCGCTTATCACTCCTGTGTGGGGTGTTGGAGCACTTGCCTACATGGGTAGCATGCTACACTATGTAAGGTGTGTGACTAGAATTGTGTTGTCTTTATTTTGATCCTATGTGAGAGTGTTTCCATGTTGTGCGTGATGATCACTGAGATGCGGTTAGCATGTAACGGGCTACAGCCCTTAGCAGTGTGATGGATGAAGACGTATGAGAGAGGTACACAGGTTATGGTTTTTAGTAAGCTGACAGCTTTGAGCAGGTCTGCAGATCTCTTTATGGATTTTCTCATGATCACAGTCCACATAGCTGGTTATGGCAATCGGTTGTCCATTCTGAGATAGTTTGTTTGAAATGTATGGTCCATAACAGGCACAGGCTGGAGGGAAACTTGGTGGAGAGATCTGCTGGGATAGACTTTGTTAATATGATCCCATATCTGATTGCCATTGTGAGATGTCAAAAAACAGTCACTGTTGTATCTTATTTGCACCTACAGTGGTAGACTATAGAGAGCCTTCCAATTGGTCAGTAGTCTCAGACTTATACAAGATACATAACCCTGAGGGGTAGCTTGTAGCTGAATCCTATAACTTTGGGACAGTGTTTAAATACCTGCATCTTCAGGGACTATTCATGCAGGCAAACTTATACATGAGTAAATCTACATGTGTAAGGTTACTCTTACACTTATGAGTAACTTTACGACTTTTTGGCTTTTTGCAATGTATGGGTTTAAAGCTATTCAAAAGCGAAGACTTGCATGTCCCCACCCCTGAAACAAGGACTGGAGTCAGTAAAAGCATCGTATTTGACTGTAAAGCTACTATAAAAGGGGCTTTACAGCTCTATTTGACGTTCTTCCTGTGGTAAAGAATTTGGGGAATGTATAAAAGTTTATTAATGTAAAAAACATAGTTTGCATTTTTTTTTGTTCAGTATAAATGTAAAGTTGCAAAAACCATTTGCAAGGCCAATTTCTCCCTAATGTGAGACCTATTGGCTTTGCCAATGCTTGTTTTTTCAGTGCCTGTAAATGGAGAGGAGACAGGGCACTTTCCACTCTTCGAATCAGATAGTTAAACTGTTGAATTCTTGGCTGATAAGCCGTCCCCAGACCACATCCAATTTCCAGATGCCGGTGATATGTTTTTACACCCGATCCCAATTACCAACACATACAAATTACCAGGGATCAAGTTGCAGCTTTCAAAAATTCCAAAACATGACAAGCCCTCCTTCTCAAATATAATAGAAATGGTTGCGCGCTGTTGGATAAGAAGCTATGCAACACTGCCTTTACATGCGGCTACCAGCCCCCTTAATGAATCCGCCTGCTGCTGGAGGACACCTGTAACCTTAGAAGTGTGTGTATGGGGGGGTTGGAGGCGGCGCGGACGAATTATTGATTCGAATCGGGCACGTTCTGTGGGCCAAGCCTTGTTGCCACCAGACAGCCTTTTACCTACATTATGTTTTTGAGAAAACCACTGAAAGTATTATGAAATGCAGCAAAAGGTATTTTTCCCCTTTGGAAAATAAGCTTCAGATAGGATTGACAAAAACAAATTAATTTAAACATGGTCTACCGATATCCAGGTATTTCTTAAAGGGTTATTAAACTGATGCAGAATTGCATTGTTTAAAAAAAAGATAATTTTAGTCAAAATCTTATTCAAGTACAATGGGCTTCCCTCCTTTCAAGACTCTCAAAACATGAATTAATGCCACTGTTTTACTCTGAGGAAGGTAGCACTCTTAGGGCCTACCCTGGATAACCTTGTCAGTCCACTGGGCTCTGCCTCTTCCAACCTATATTTTCGAGGCAAACAAAGGGTAGCGCCCAATGTTAAGCGCTCCCTTGGCAAATGTTTTAAGGGCCCCCTAAGATGCCCACATCACACAGATATTCATAGGCCACAGGTTGAATGAAGACCCCTTGGAGTGGCTGCTGCTGGGACATCCAGATACTGAGTTACACCGATGGAATCAGGTACATTTACTTTTTAAGGTATTAAGGGCCAGATGTAGCAAAGGTTTTTACCCATTCTGTGTCTAGGGAAAAAGTGTTCGTACATATGGCCCTAAGTACCGACTGAGGCTGAGTCTCTTTTCTTATTTTGAGAGCGAATACGAAGTTACAGAACAAGGAATGGCTGAATTTTGTCAAACAGTTCGACCTCATTTGCTTGCAAGAAACCTGGGCCTTCGGTGTCATTATGTTTTTAATAATAAGAACACGCCGTAAGTAACATGCTGGAAAGTGTGGTGAACCAGTAAACATTAGGTAAAAGGTATGATCTTTCAATCATACGGGCTGGAGATTTTAATATAGGTAATTGTAAAAATGTTGATGATAAAGTCTGTGACTTCAGCATCACATAGTGATGTACAGATGCGCTTTATACACAACCGTTATGGAGATGCGTGAAATAATTTAATAATGAATTATAAAATAGTTTTGTGCATGATACTTCAGCACCGTTATTAGCCCCAACTTTTATTGGAAGAGGGGCAGAAACCTCGACTTTATCCTTTTTTGGAGTATATAAAACGATTGCTTGACACATTTCCTAGTCAATATCAGTTGTGCAAATAACCACGCTCCTTTGCTGGTGACCCTGGCCATAGGCCATTATCTGCCGAATAGTGATGGTAGTTGTTTGAACTTGAGTTCCATAAAAAACATAAAGGGGTCATGATCCAGTGGTCCATAGTCAATCCTACTAAATTGCTCTCTGACTTGTTCTCGTTAAATACAGCAACATGCTGCACACGTCTGAATGAAAAGGCAGAATCCATATCAATTTTGCACTCCTTTGGTTCTATTTGTGGAACCCTCAAGGCCCTTCTGAGATGAAGGGAAAGCCTCAGCTACCCTAGGTTGTTTTGCTTGTTTGCCTGGCCTGTACCCAGGCGCATTCTAATCTGTTGCGAACATCGAAACCTATTCCACATATTACATCTCAGTTGCAGGCCTGTGGGCACTGTGATAAAGAAGCACTTAAGGCAAGAAAGTCTCTCATTAGAGAGGAAGCGTTTAAGTCCTTGGTTAAGACTAGTTGACTTAGAGATAGCTGTACCTTTTGGAAGGCCATAAATTCCCTACACTTTAATCAAGCTGCAGCATCCAAAATTGATGTGACTATATCATCTACAAGTGGCTTGAAACATTTACTGGGGTTTATTTGTCATCTGCATCCACTTATCCTCTTTATCCTGTCACCAGTGCTAATAGTGGCATACCAGAGATTCAAACGTGATAATCGATTAAACTTTTTGATGTAGACAAGGTTACTTTGGCAATTCAAGGAGCCCTAGTGGGAAAGCGATGTGCCCAGACGGGGTTCCAATGGATGTATACATAGATCATCTAGCTCTATAGGTCCCTATTATTACTAACCTAACTAAGGCAGTTCTCAAGAAGATTTGAGGCCTAAGGAGTGGGCCGAGGAGAATTCCATTCTGGTTGATTTGGAATATGGCTTCAAACAAGGTTTGGGCACTGTTGACCAGCCTCTGAATTTATATCTATTCATCTCCAGATATACAATGGCAAAAAAGGGATCCATGCACATGGCCTTCATGGATTTGTCATGTGACTTTGAGTGTGTCAACAGGTCCAAACTATGGCATATAATGTCAAATCTTGGAGTGGAGGAGTCACTAGCTAGTTTACTGAGATACCTTAATTCAGATGTTTCAGCCAGGGTATGCTTTGGGACTCATGGTGAATTTGCAGATTTGTTTAACTAATAGGGGCATAGGCAAGGATGCCTACTCAAACCATTTCTGTTTCCATTTATATAAATGGACTGGAGTTCTTTTTATCAACGAAAAGTCAGGATTTGCTACGGTGGGGCGTCCAGTCCCTTTATGGATGATACAGTTTTGATAGAAAGGACAGTCTGCACCTTCACATGCTGCTGAATGCCTATGTTGACTTTATGGTTCAGTTAAGCCAGCAGACAAATATACCCAAGACACACACAATGATCTGTGGGCCCAAACACACAAAGAAGCTCTTTCATAATATCAGTGATAGTTTGGTAAGAAATGTGAATGCATATTTTGGCGTACCCTTTGATTCAAGATTGAATTGGGAGCATTTGTGGATGACAAATGAGTATAGTAACAGAATCTGTCTATAGGTTTGCTTCTAAATTGGACACCAAACCAGTTAGAATCGGATTATTATCTATAATACTGTAGTAAATGCATCTCGGTGACAACATATGGTGCAAGGCTTTGAGAGTATTGCAACATGAGTAGCCTACAGAGATCAGAAAATCGTTTCATGAGTAGACTACTCACGGTATCACAGGGCTGCTCGACTTATATTTGCCATGCGGCGCTGAGGAGCAAATATTTGGAAGATCTTATTAAATTGTGCCCTCTTCTTCTATGGGTTCTGTATAGGCAAAGGAAGGACTATCGTTAACAAAGAAAGTCCTTTTAGACCGTCATTGAAACACTCGTTAAAGATTTTGTGGCTGTATCATATTGACAAGGTTTTTGCTGAGATTGGTGTAGGTCACATTTTTGTAAATCCTTGTCTAATGGAAGCATACATACAGGTTGTAACCAACTCACACATATGTCTTATTTAACTCCCTTTAGGATAAACACTATGCACTTTCTTGTTGCTTTCCCTATGGGTGCTTCCCAGGCTGTGTTGCCCTTGTGACAAGTTGTCATCACAAAACACATAACACAAACATGCATTTCATGCTGCCTCCAGCCACATCTATTTGTTACCTATATTATGAACCTAAAATCTCAGGCAATGTAGACCAGCTGTTATGCACATTTAAAAACTGCTTTCTGAGGTCATTTGTTTGGCACCTTCGAATTGTATTTAGATTGCCTGTAGGATAAAGAAAAAGTTATAGATGCGTTTTTTAGACTACATGATGAGACAACAATTTTTGCACTGTTTTTTTTTTTAATGTAAATAGTATGTATGTTACCGATTTTATAAAGATTGGTTGTGTGTATATTGTATTCATATTGTTGTACTTTTATGTCCTTTGTCGTCAAAAAAAGTATGTTGATTGATTTTTTTTAATTGTTTACTTTTTCAATGGTCTTGGATCGGACTTAGGTCACTGCATGTTACTGGAATTTTTTAAGAACATTTAAAAAATATCCAATTTAAATGTGTTTCTTTTGTAGTTTCTTTTATTTCGTTGCATATTATGATTTTATATGTTTATTTCTTTTTTTGATATTTGTATATATTATTATAGTATAATAATATTACATTTCGTTACACATTTAAAAAACAATTTAGAGTGGAACAATAACTTTAAATATATTTTTATATTTTTTCAATGTATTAACAATTATAGAAGGTAAATTATGTTGTAATTAATAATATTTTATTTGTATTATAACGTTGTTTTAGTGTATACTCTATAATTTTATTTGTGTATTAAGTACCAAATACTTATTAATTAGAATATTAATTTTTATGTTATTTTTTTGTTACATACTTCTGTAATGTATTATTATTTTGAAACATATGCAACTTTTAAGTTAAGTATAATTAAATACCAGTTTCCTATCAAGATTTTGGGCCAGAATATTTTGGTTTATAGTTTGTACTTTACATATTAAATATTTAAAGTCGATATTTTGGTTGTTGAAATTTTGACATCAATATTTGTATACCACCATGTTTTTGTGGCCAGTATTCTGTCGCACAACCCCACCTGTTTTCCTTCGGGAATATTTGCAGAGGGAGGTGCAGAGTGCTAAGGTCCAAAACTCTGTTAGGGAGAGTTAGCTTGTGTATGAATGTTACTTTTGCAAATGTAAAATAGATTTGTGTAAATGACAACATTTTCCTAATATGTTCAGCCTCATTTACATATTTAAAAGGCACTTTTAGTAATTATGAATTATTATATATCATTGTTAGCTCAATTTCATATTTACCGACTATTTAAAACAGGATTTAAATTTAAAAAAGATTTATGTTTTGGAAGAAAAGCAATAATATGTAGCAAGTTATGTGCACTTTTACTGACAGTTGAGAAATTTCATTATGTACTCAAGCACATACTAAAGTAAGGGCAATACATAATGAATATGTAATTAAGTAAGAAGTTGTATTACATTGCCAGTCAGGAGCTGTCTAAAAGAATAATAAATTGAAACTTCAGTGATATAGTTGATGATGCCACTAGTTATTTTGTATGCGATACCACTAGTGATGTTCTTGATGAAATTTGTGGATCATCGGTGACATCATGTGTGGGCTCAGGAACTTCAGGAATTTCTACGTTTTTTATAACACACAATATTTTTATTTCAGTAGCCTGTCAACTTCCTTCAAGAAAGTTTTTTTTCAAGGATTTTATTTATTCTAATATAGTTTGGCTTCTGTCCAGAAACTCCAGAGATGTAGATCCGTGTCTTCACTTGGGCCACACCCCTCACCCACTTACTCTCCTCCTGATATGACAGGGTACAACTTTTGTCCAAGACCAAGGATGCTGGGTGTATGGTGAGAGCTTTAGTCACCCTCTGCACCGATTCTCTTTGCCCCCATATTCAGAAAACGTTTTCCTGAGCTATATTTGGGTAGTTGTGATTGTCTCAGATCTCCAGGCTTACCCTTGAATTGTTTTGTGAATACAGGAAAGCTGTTTAATTGCACCTATGCGAGGTATTAAAAGTATTAAACAAGCAGGTGCAGATGTACATCATTCTCTGTGAATCAGGCCCCATCTATTTGTAACCATTATATATTCTAAGATGCAAGCCTAGAAATTAACATCTGCTGTACTAAGGCCCAAGACTGAAACTTTGATGCCCTCTGATGGTGCCATATTGTTTTATTGATCCCCAAGGTAATAGGGACATCACAGTGCATTTAAGGAGTCAATGCGTCCTCTCTATTGATTCAGATAGGGCTATAAAGTAGCGATCTTCCTAACCCCGAACCCATAAACAAACATTTCATGAGTTTTTGCCCCTATGTCTTCCCCAATCCATAGTTCAAAGTGAGGTATGTGCCCCTAAGGATGTTTGACTCTGCATGTTCCTGGGGTTATGAGTATGAGTAGTGGGGAATACAGATGTACAGATGTCAACTATAGTTACTGACCTTTTAGATGAGAAGGAATAGTTTTTTTTTCTAGCATGTCCTTAAAAATGTTGCACGTTTGGATGCAATTGTTCTGGAACAAGGAGCGCGGCAGGAGCTGCGGCACCTCCAGACATCCTTAGAATCCTTCAGAAAGACAGTGGGCTGTAATGAGGCTTGTTGAAGAAGCTTCATTGTTTGCAGCATTTTAATACGCTCAAAAGGCAATCGAATGTCAGCAGGTCAAAGGAAAACAAGCATTGGCATAGCCAATAGGTCTGGCCTTTAGGATCTTATAAGTGTTTAGCAAAGCAGCACATTATCGCGGGTGCTGTGCCTCCAGGGATTGAAGATATAGTTACTACACACTGGGCCATGCAGTCTGATTCAGAAGTACATGCTTACATCAGGAAACATTTAAGGGCACATCCCAAGGCTTTTTAATGTGCAGACAGAAGGGCAAGTACATTGATGCAAGTCAACAGCACTATAACATTCTGTGTGCAACTGCATCACTAGAGTATTGAACAGCCTATGGAAAAGCAGTGAAGTATGTTCAATATAACAAAAGTAATTCCAAATCCAAATGTAATTAAAAAAAAAAAGTTGCCATTGGGTGTATGCTTTTTAAAGGTTCCAAATGCGCACACCTGACGTGAGGACTTCTCATGAAAGCGGCGACAACAATGAAGGGGAGAAGATTTGATCTCAGTTTCCAGAGCAAAACATTATCCTGTGTTTGATGAGCTACACAATTACTATATACTGGTTCATGAGGTCTGATTAGGCCAGAGCTAAAAATACACAAAAATAATTAATATGCAACACCTAAGCGAAGAATCTGGCACATGTGTTGTCAGTACTTGAAGAAAGTTCAACACAACCAGGGGGAAGCTGGCACAAACTAGATGAGTTTCCTTACCATGATACACGTTGTGCGTGTGCTTTTCTGCTGTGGGGGAGTGGTAGATAAGCAAACCATGCACATGTGTGTGAGGAAGAGCAGGAGGGGCACAGGGCAGCTATTGGCTGGAGATCAGATCACTTCCCAACCCAGGAAGCAGCTTACTGACTCCACAGGTGTCACATGATATGAAATTGGGCTAGTGCACGATCAGTGTAACTCACTACTAGGCCTCCTCCTGAAACAGGAGTCTATTTGAGCGCTAATCTGTGCAAATGGAATATGGTGAGGTAAGGAGCTGAGATTGCGAAGAGACAGTATCTGTGAGCAGGAAGCCCGCTGTCATGCTAAATTGCACAGCATTGTCCAGCCGAGCCTGGAAACCGGGGCTGTTAGTTTTTGGAGCCTGAAAGACACACAACAGTGCAGAGCACCAAATTAAAATTACACTAAACAAAGAGCCCAGGAATAGAGCAGCTGAAAACATGAGCACTCATGTTACATCCAGCAACCAACAGCGCTTCAAAACATGAGCACTCATTTTCAGGTCAGAAACCAATGAAAATAAAAGTGCACTGAAAGTAAGATAAATGGCCTCAAGCAAAATGATCCATGTAACAGGGCAAGTCTCCATGGGAATGACAAGCACACCAAAAGGAGGGACAAATGGCACCGATTCACCACACAAAAGAAAGACATTTCGAAAGGCACATAAAGGAACCAATGAAAAGTGAAGGGCCTGTGGAAAGCCCATAGAGTAGAAACAGCATGTCTCAAAGAGAACGCGCATGCGCTGCCAAGGCGAGTCCTAAAACTAATCACTGTTTTTTTAAATTTATCATTCAGTTTCATGTTTACATTTGTTTATCCCAAATGCCTTCTGTAACCTTTAAGTGTTAAAGGTTAAAGCTATGTCAAAGGAACATTAGCACAAACAGACATAAAATATTTTGCAGCTCCTTTTCTAAAGGTCACAGACATTTCTAAATATTCCTCTAGAACAGGAAACATTGTTCTTGTATTTTGTGTATACCTAATTTTTTCCAGGCTTAGCTGATCATTTTAGTACCACTAATGAATCCAATTTATGCCATCATAGGCAAATTTGCTGTATAACTGCCACAGTCGATTTTCTAAACACTTAAAAATTGTGTTTCTTTTAGTGTATGATCCTTGTCTTGCCACTCTTACAGTTTTCTCATCAATCATTTAATTGCAAATGTTGTAGTGATGTTATCAACAATGTCATAGAAGATGTTATGAGTGATGTAATATGTGCGGTAATTAGCACTGCATGGTGAAAGCGTAAGTTATAGTTACCTTAAGGCATGAGTTGTATTTTCTTGAGATAAGGATAACAGCTGAATATCTATGGGTTTTGTGTGTGTAAATTCTGAACCAAACTATAACATCCATGCCACCTTTGTTTTTTAGTTAATTTCACTGGTTATTTTAATATAAATTGTACTGCAATTTGACACATAAGTTCAATTTACTGATATACATTTTCACAAGTTTGTAAATACATTTTATTCACACATTCATTCATATTATATATCGTAAAACTACATTCTAAAATAATTAAGGTAAAGTAACTTGTGTAGCTCTTCTATAAATGCAATGTACCAAGTCTTTCTTTTTGAAATTCATATTATGGATCTGTTACGAACCAAAAGCATACATTCAATACTAAAACAACAACACATTTAATAAAAACATAGCATATTGCAATTCATATAAGTATATCACTGTGTGTGTGGGTGTGTGAGTAGTTGTGTGAGTAACTGTGTTGGTGTGTAAGTTGCTGTATGGGTGTGTGAGTGGGTGTATGAGTGGGTGTGTAAGTGGGTGTTTGGAGTGGCCATGTGGCTGTGTGAGTAGGTGACTGAGAGGCTGTGAGGGGGTGTATGAGTGGTTTTGTGGGAATGAAAGTCAGTGTCTGAGTATGTGAGTAGTGCATGAGTTGGTGTGTAGTGGTAGATGTTGTCTGGATACCTGTGGCATTAGTACCTTTTCACTGTTTGGTTGTGTACACTATTTATAAACATGGTTTGTGCTTCACTCTGTACCTGTGACAAAGGCTACAGTTGTAACACGTTGGGGGAAGCTGAATCAATAATTTGATTTTTCAGCACAGGAGCATCTGGGTATTCCTTGTGACGAGAAGGAGTGTGTGATTTATTAAATCTATACATACATATATATGTACGTATATGTAGATAGATAGATAGATAGATAGATAGATAGATAGATAGATAGATAGATAGATAGATAGATAGATAGATAGATAGATAATCTAAGAAAGAAGTGATGATTCATACAGATGGACTCCCCAAAGTACAAAAATATATTTCCACTACAATGTTTCAAATTTGCTCAGTGGCCGCAGAGCTAACACTGCTGAGTTTTCAAAAAGCTCCATTAGTGAAATTTCCATTTGGAATGTGGAAGCAATGCAGTCCTGAGATCTCTTGAGATATGCAACAATCAGGTGGTTTTGTCAGTGATGATCAATCCACCTAGATGCAATGATTTTAAAATGGCACATCCAGATGTTTTCTCTGAAGTCCATTAGTTCTACCTGGGAAAATCTTCAAATCTGATAGTAAATGGTCCACAGGGTTAAAATGATTGGCTAAAGCTGGTCAATTGTCCTATTAATTGTTGCTGATTTGTGTTTTTTTAATCATATATAATGGTCATTAACTGCGTGGCCTACATATTGTTTTTTACAGTTTTGTCGTTGGCACCGAATCACATAAATAATGCACAGTGAGGGACATGTAAGATGCTGTCTTATTAATTTGGCTCATATTTATCAGTATTTCAATCAGTGCAGCAAACTACTTTGCTGCACTGCACTATTTGAAAGGAAGAGGAGAGTAATGTGCCGTATTTAACACTACATGGTGCATTTCTGCCCTCTGCCTGCTCTGCTGCACAAACTACTGCCTAGCACCAACAAGGCACCCATGCACCATGGTGAAAGGGTGCCTGCTTTATAGGCAGGATTGTTTTTGTGCAGAAAGCATCCCGTTCCTGCACAAAAACAATCCTCAGAGGCATTTTTCTTTTCTAAATGTGCTGCAGAATGCAGCACACATAGAAAGAGGAAAATGAGTAGAAATAAAGAGAGTTCTCCTTGTTGCGCACTTGGTGGGGAGGCATACAATTCTGACACATTCCCAGGTGTACTATTGTTGGTAAATCTGGGAATGTGTCAGAATCCATGGGTGGATGCTTGGGAACACCTACGCTCCACCCATGGTGTGCCTCCCTGCAGCAGAGTAATACAAGACAGCGAAATCTAGAGCTGCCTTGTGTTACTCTAGATTTATCAAGCCACTGGATGGATAAATCTCATTTAGGTTTTGTGCCATCCTTGTGCCCCCTGCATAGCACAAGGGTGACACAAAACCTTGACAAATATAGGTCTAAATCTTCTTCATAACAGAACTAGTTACTGATGATGTTTCTAAATGGTATTCACATGTGATTCACCTTTTAGAATCACAGCAATGAACACCTGCATTTGTTATAGCATACTTAAATGTTGCTTATAATGCTATACTATGATATACAGTGTATGACAGTGCAGCATATTTACAACTGCAGTATTTGTGTGTGCTTCTGTCTGAGGTATATTGAACCTATGAAACTGGTACAGATAAACACCAGTGTACCGTGCTCGTAGCAGGCCATTACTGGTCCTCCTTCCCGACTCAGCAGGGCCAATTCACAAAACCATTTATGAGTCCTTGAGTTAGTACTTCTGTAGTACAGTTTCACTTACTCATTAATGCCTTCGTGAATGAGAGTACTGCTTCACATAATCATATCTGCCTCTCCTCGAATTGGCCCTGAAGTCTCCAACTCTCTACTAGGAAAGTGCAAAGCGGGCACAGTCCTTTCTATGTGTACTCTTGCATATAAAGGATATCCCAGGATATTTCCATTTTGTTCCCATATGAGATGTTTTGTGGCTAATTCACAGACACGTGAGAGTACGTAAAAGAGTGCTACTGAAGCAGCACTTTCCATAACTCGAAATGCCTTTGTAAACCGGTACAACAGGAGTACTACTTTACATTCTCATGAAGGTATAAATGTCCAACTCACTATTGATAAAAGTGTGAAGAGGGCATAAATGTTTTCTATTTCTACTAACTGTACATGAATATTCCCTGAATATTCCATTTTGGATGTTTTGGGACCGGGAGAAGTACTCCTTCACATACTCGTAAATGCCTTTGTGAATTGTGCCCATCATATTTATAGAGTGCACCACTACAAAAACGCATTTAATGTACTGACTTGTAGTAGGAGAGAAAAGGTGGAGTTAATTATGCAAGTAAAGTTACTTTAACTATATTAATTTTTGACAATTGTTTATGCCTCTTCTGATTTTTTTTTTGTATTTTTGAATTAGGCATATACATAACCATAGCCCTATCTGGTAATTTATTTTCTGCCAGATCCCATTTTGAGTAGCTCAGTGTTCACGGTGAAAGGCCGTACTATATTCTACCTATATGTTTAGAAGTATGCTCTTCAAATTGTACCAAGGGTCTCATTTTTACAAAAAAAAGTCTTGGGGAGAAACTTTTCTTCCACACTTCCCTGTTGAAGTGGTCTGGACATCTATGGTACTAGCTCATCCTGTAAAGCAACGATTTTTTACCCCCCTATTTGTACAGGGCTAATGCCTCTGGCCAGAGCTCCCACTATGGCAATTGTTCCAGCACCACTCTTTGGATGGTTGTTTAGATGCGATGGGACTGGGAAATTTGCAAGAGGAAGAAGAAGGAAGCTAGAATTAGTCCAGCAGCATTTGAATCGTACATGGCATTAGAAAATACATTCTAGAGACATTCATAGAGTCATGTCTCCCTTTCGTACAGAAAAAAATGGCAACAGAGATCTGCCAAGATCCGGATAATGTTGGGCGATACTCTTTGAAGTGCAGGGTAATCAGAGAGATGCATTCAAGGCACCATATAATTGCACGCGTATTTTTTCCCAGAATGCACCTCAAAATTGTCCACCATGTTTATAATCTTTATTCCCAAACTAAAGGTTGATGACGAATCACTGAAGAGACTTTAGGATGCACGTATAGTAGGAATGGACGTTGGGAGGGCTCATTATATATGGACGAGGTTGCCAAGTTGATGATGGTGGGCAGTGCTAGCTCTTGTGCAAACTGTGTTTCGTGTCCAAGTTATTTTTTATTTTCTTTTGTATTGAGCAGGATCTTGATTTTTCTGAGACTGGTTCTAGGCATGCGTAAAATTCAGAAGCAGCCATTTGCGATTCCAGCTAGAATCTTCCATGGGAACGGCCGAGTAGAACGCTGTAGGAATGCCCATGTCACGCAGTGTGCCAAGAAGAGACCCAACCTCCCTCGGTGCCGCACAAGAGGAGAATTCTTTGGCTGGGGCAGGTCAGAACCCTGCTTGTCACTATTGTCATATTAAATGTCTCATATCCTGCAATGGAAACCCAATATAGCGCGGTTCTGCACAGGGCAGTCGACGACTGTACCGGCGTCTTAGACTACAGCTGCCAATCCCTTCCACTACATGAAAGGACCATTGTTGGTGGGCAGGAATATTGATTTCCTTTCCTACTCGGCAGTGGCGCACCCCGTTAGGATCTCATTTAATTCACTTTAATTATATTCTCCCGTGGCATATTCACCCAACTCGCCGCCTCTCTTCTGCACATTCCTCACACCCATTGGTCAGTCTATAGCGATGGTTTTGTGCCACAGTTTTTACTTTTTGCACTAATGGGATGCAGTCTGATTACCTTATGAACCCGTTGGCGTCTGTAGCAATGATTTGTGGGAAATAAAGTGAATGGTAATCCTGTTCAGAGAAAGCAGTTAGTAATTGCGGCTCTTATAAATTCATATTAAGTACCTTTTGACAAAGGAAGCCTCCTGTGTGCCAGCTCTGCATAAAAAACCTCAGAGACCTTGTCCATATGCTTCCCAGCAGTCATTGCGCCACCAGACTCCGGCAAAAAGGGCATTGGGGTTATTTGTTTTATGATTTAACAGTGTACTTAAACCCATAAAGTATGTTCCAGACTACATAAGAATGTATTCTATAAATATGCCTTTTAAAAAGTCCAGAAACATGAAGACTCGAATTAAGGAAATGTATCAGTGTACTAAACAGACAGTTCAAGTGCTTAATTTATGTCTGTGGTTATAGATGGGGTTTATCTATTTTGGGGACATGGAGTTCTTTTTCACCATTAGACTTTGACCTACACCAAGAGAGAAAGGGAGAAAGGAGGAGGAAGATATAGGCAGACAGTGAAAAAGCAGGAAAGAAAAGATGAAAATGAAACTGCAAGAGTGAGATAAAGAGAACTGAAGTGTAGAGCGGTGGACAAGTGATGCATGAGGTAGAACCAAGGTTATGCAGCTTCGGTATTCTGCAGCTCCGTAATGTGGCAGCATCAGCAGCAGGCTACTATGGAAACTTTGAGCCCATTAACTTATATTCTTTATAAATTAAGCACTGAATGTAGATCAGTGTCAGCCCACACTTGTAAACCTAGACATGCTCCAGAACTCCACTGGGCCACTCTTCAGGCACACTATAAGAAATGATAAGGGTATGGCTCCACTCTAGGATTACTGTTATAGATTTGTCTCATGCATGGTATATTAGCTTATGGCCCTGCCCTGTCTGCCTAGATGCATGTGCATTTCATACCCTGTTTATTTTGTTCCTTGCATCACGCTAATCTAAACATGTGATCAGGGGCCCAAACCTTCTCCTTAATCTGAGCGGTACTGGACCAGTGACTTGGAGGGTTGCAGCAAGCGTGCCATCAGTACAGACAGTGCACTATGTCTCTTTCATGAGTGTGGCACACAGAGCAGTGCTGACACCCCTACTGTGTATTAGGCATGTTTGTATGTAACAAGTGTTACACATACATGGTGTGAGTGGGCCAGATTACTGGAGACCAGTGGGATACATTTAGATACCCCTGGCCTGCCTAGCTCAAGATGGAGGATGAGGACTGTGCTCTCAGACAGTAGAAGTGTATTGCTTGTATTCCTGTAGCTGGAGGCAGAAGACACAGGCACTGAAATAATAGATGGAAACATGACCCTTTTGGTTAGCAAGGAGCTGCTCCTAAGTTATCCTTAGCACTGCCATTTGGTGGATGCATAGGTGAGGGATGGGACTGCAGACTCTGTTGTGAAAGGTGAGAAAGTTGCTAGGTGAGGCCTGCCCTTTTGTTTTTCACTGATTACACCTTCAATTGGGCTGATGACGCCCGATTGCTAAAACCTCCCACCTCTTTTGTGCCTCTATTGTGGGTGTTCCAAGATAGGAATAGATCCAGTGATATGAGAAGTCTCCCTTTACACAAAGGCCCTGTCTTGGGAACAGCCCGAAAAGGAGAACTGAAACAAAAACTACCATGTAAGAAACTGGGCGTATTAGTTGGTGGGGTGGGGGGGGTGAGAGCCCACCTCAAAGAATAATCACAATCCTTGTTAGAGTGAACCACAAAAGTCACTAAATAAACCTGTGCTTAACCATCTGGTAGCTTGTCACAAAGAAGTCAGGCTTCATTTGGAAGCAATGTGGAAAGTATGTGTGCACTGCTAAACAGTCAAAATGCAGACAATAAAAAATCCAAAACAAATTAGTAAAATTTAATAAACAAAATGACCCAGAAATGATGAAAATCCAGTAGAAGGAGCCAGCATTATGTGTTTTTAAAGGTTTATGTACAAGTAGCACCAAGAACCACAAAGTGCAAACAAAGCGTCAATGGTTGTGGTAGAAAAGGACCTAGACACAATTTGCCAGTGACCACAGGCTTCCGACTTTAGTCATTTAAGTACCAATTACTACAGAAGTACAGTTTTAAAGCCTTCAAGGACCTCAGGGGAGGAATTTAGAGACTCACAGGGTAGCAGTCTGAGGCCCCAAGAGGGTCCAGTCTAGGTCCAGTTGCCACTGGTTAGCTGGGCAGTTGCACAAAAAGAAATCTTGTAGCTTGTTGTGCCACTGGTAGCTTTACCAAGAGGTTGTGGAATTGCTTTTTATATTGTGTCCATTATTGGGACTAATAGGCACTGTGATACCCAATGACAACAAGGCCTGTTGTTGAACAGCTCATGACTTAGCTGAACGTTTTTTTCTGTTTGTTTACTGTTAGCTCGGAACACATTATAATGCAAGACTTTCAATCAAGACAGCCCTTATGAAATATAATTGCACGCTAGCTGAAGCAATATATATGAAGAAATGTACTATCCTGTGTTCATGTCGCCTCTGTTAGATGAAAAGTTCCATCTTACAATGTTAGGCACATAAACCACATTCTGTAAATTCCTTGCTGAATTGTACTTGACCTTATTTGGTGCAATAGAAAGGATTAACATTAATACTTTGTGAAATGTCCGAGAAATGATCATATGCTAATGTTGAGAATTAATGAGATGCACAAACACGCCTTTTGGTTTGTAGAAATAAAAGATCATGTATGACTTCTTTATTTTGAACTGCTTGGACTTGGCCTCTCAAGCCTTCAGTTCCCTTGCACGTAATAAGTTGTCTTTTTCTATACTCTTAGGACTGGCCCTTGGATTTGTTCTTGAGAAAGAGGTTTCACATCTTGGTGGAGAATGCAGGCAGCTTGGATTGACGGTCTCCCCTCCCTGGCTCCCAGCTGTTTAGGGGGTGGGCCCCCAGTTTCTGTGTGCTTTCCCCGCCATGCTTGGAGTGGCCATCCCTGGAAGGGGAGCCAGTGCTGTGGTGAGTATTTGTCAACTCCTGATCACCTCTCATTATGCCTATGTGCTTGGGCTGCATATCCATATGAGCGGAGTGGAGTGATAAGGGGTGAAGTTGATTACATGGATTCTGTTTTTGCTCTGATTTTTACTATCTCCCTCCCCATGAGTGATGTCTTCTTTCTGCTTCTCTTTCTTCTGTGTCTTCGGTGGCATGCCCATCGCGTCACCCTGCTTCGTGGCTGCTTCTGATTTTGCATTGGTGGGCGTCCGCCACGTCTGGCTGGGTAAGGATGCCGGTAAAACAGCACCTTTGCCCTCTTCCTTTTTCCAACTTGTGAATGCCTACGGTGAACAAGTAGCAAGTGTAATGTGGCACAATTGAAGGGTGCTCTCTGTTTCACTAATGACATATGGTGCTAGCAGGTGAGTGTCTGATTGCTTGAAGTGTCCACTGTCTGCTCCCTCATGTTTTATTGATAATGAGTGGCAGACACAGCCTGTCGACACCCACTGGTGAACACCCCCACCCACACCGCTGGCCACACGCTCGACCCCATCTTCTCCACCAGCAACCACATATCCTTCAGCCACTCCTCTGAACTACACTGGAACGACCACAGATGCGTCCACTTCACCTTCAAACGGGAGACCCACCACCATCGCACACAACAAATCCCCCGCAGACACTGGAGCAAAATCTCCA